>NC_136273.1:61868230-62285730 GCF_964187855.1 Myxine glutinosa | reverse complement strand
CGTACACTTTTCAAAATCCAATCTCACCCCTCCCCTCCAAATTCTCCCCATCACCCATCCCTTTCAAATCTCCCCCCTTGCCCCTTCCCTCCCCTCCCTCCTAAACTCCCCCCACACCCCTCC
This sequence comes from Myxine glutinosa, assembly GCF_964187855.1. Taxonomy (NCBI): domain Eukaryota; kingdom Metazoa; phylum Chordata; class Myxini; order Myxiniformes; family Myxinidae; genus Myxine; species Myxine glutinosa. The sequence continues at coordinate 62,285,607 of NC_136273.1, read as the reverse complement.
CCTCCGAGACTCTCCCACGCTCCTCCCCTCCTAGACTCCCCTCTCACCCCTCCTCCTCAAAGCATCCTCCCTGCTTCTTCCTCCTTCCAACTTTCACCTTCATCTCCCCAAACCTTCTGCCTTGCTCTTCCCCCTCCTCAAATAACACCTCACTGTGCCTCACCCAATCTCCATCAAACCTTTTGTCCGCCCCATTCTTCCCTTTCTTCAAGCTATTCTGAAATCTCTGACACACCTTCAACAGCTCTCCCTACCTCTTCCTCCTCTTCCACATCTTACCCTACCCCTCCCCCCCCCCTGTTCTGGACCCGATGCTCCCCCTTCCTCTTCATTAACGGTATGGACCTCAAACATCCGGGGCCTTCGCTCAAACTTGACTGACCTCTCCATACAGGTTGCTTCTGACAAACCAGATGTGATCTGCTTAACAGAAACTTTCCTCCTTCATGATGTCTCTGATGCCTTGGTATCTCTCCCAGGTTACTCCCTCCTCCGGTATGATAGACCTGAGCCTCGTCCTGGAGGTGGGGTTGCTATCTTTATAAAAAACTCTCTTCCTCACTCGCCCTCCACTGCCCTCTCTCCACCTCACCCCCAGGAATACCTTTGGCTACGGCTTCCCCTTCGCTCCCACCTTTTGTTCATATGTGTGTTGTACCGTCCACCAATCAGCGATGACTCCATCTACATCTCACTGTCTGATAATATGGACCAACTTCTATCTACCCATCCCAACTCTCTCTTCCTCATATGTGGTGATTTCAATTGTCACCATGCCAGTTGGCTGGGTGTGGGTACCTCTCTCACCAGCCATGGCTCTTCAGCAAAGGACTTCTGCGACTCACTGGGACTGACACAATCTGTCAATTTCCCGACCCGGATCTCAGTCAACGGAGCATCTTCTCTTCTGGATTTGGTTATGACAAACTTCCCTGAAAATGTCTGCTGCTCTTCTTCTGCTCCAATCGGCTCATCTGATCATGTGCTTGTCAAAGTGGACATCTCTCTGACCATTCTCAGAGAGCCTCCTCAGCGTCGACGAGTCTGGCATTTCACTCAGGCCAACTGGCACGGTGTTCAAGCAGCCATCAATCATCTGGACTGGTCTCCCATCTCTACCGCCTCTGACATCAACTCATCCTGGGAATTCTTTCAAAGTAAATTGCTCTCTCTCATGCACAGATTTATACCATCTCGTCTTCAGTTGTCATGCCCTTCCTCCCATCCATGGTACACGGAATCTTGTGGTGAGGCTGTTGCCCTGAAACAACTTGCTTTCGTCTCCTGGAAAGCAAATCCAACGGAAGGAAATCTCATTTCCTTTTACAAAGCCCGAAACAAGTGTGTGTCCACCCTCAGGAGAGCCAGGAAACAATATCTCACCATTCTCAAGACCGAACTCTCTTATCTGTCTCCCTCTTCCAAATCCTGGTGGCGTCTGGTCAAATCTGTTTCTGGTGTTTGTTCCCCCTCCATCCCCTCCCTCACCTCAAACGGCTTAACGGCTGACTCCGCACGTGAAAAAGCTGAATGCCTCAACTCTGTGTTTGCCTCTAAATCTTGTGTCCCAAACCCATCCCTCTCTGTACCCACCGTACCCAGTCGTACCCAGCTGCTCCTGGACTCTGTGTCCTTTCCTCCTGACAAGGTGGAAAAGTTTCTGGCAACCCTCGACTCTGATTCTGCAACTGGGTCCTGACGGCATCAGCCCACGGGTCCTAAAATCATGTTCTTCTGCACTTTCACTCCCTCTTTCTGTTCTCTTCACCCTCTCTTTTGCTCAAGGTCATCTGCCATCTGCTTGGAAATCAGCCAACATCACCGCTTTGCACAAAAAAGGTGCAAAAACAGATCCCAGCAACTACAGACCAATCAGCCTTCTCCCAATTATCAGCAAAGTCATGGAATCCATCATTGCTTCAGATATTAAATCTTTCCTCTTCTCCAATGGCTTGATCTCTGATCATCAATTTGGTTTCAGACCTGGTCACTCTACTCTGGACATGCTGCTTCTGCTTTCTCAACAATGGATGGAGGTCCTCAACGCCAAACAGGAAATTAGAGCTGTCTCCCTTGACATTTCACGTGCCTTCGATACGGTCTGGCACCCTGCTCTGCTCTCCAAACTCTCCTCCTTTGGTATCCATGGAAATCTCCACGCATGGCTGGCGGACTTCCTCTCTGGTCGTAGTCAACGTGTAGCCCTGAATGGGTTTCTCTCATCTCCTCTTCCTGTTCAGGCTGGAGTTCCCCAAGGTAGTGTTCTGGGCCCTGTGCTTTTTCTGGTCTTCATCAATGATCTCTCTGACTCTCTTGAAAATCCTCTCTATCTCTTTGCTGACGACTCTACTCTCTGTCGCTCCATTCCTCATCCCTCAGATCGGCAGTCTGCAGCCTCCTCACTCTCTGCAGACCTGGACAAAATCACAGACTGGTCAAACAAGTGGAACATGTCTTTCAATCCTGACAAATCTCACACTCTTACAATGTCTCTCCGAAAGGACCGACTGGACAACCCTCCCATCTACTTTCTCAACAATCCTCTCCAAGAAGTTCTGTCGCTCAAGCTTTTGGGTCTCACTATCTGCCATGATCTTTCTTGGGAAAACCACATTTCCAAGCTGGCCTCCAAAGCCAGTCGCCGACTGGGCATCCTCCGTCGTGCGAAGTCCTTCCTTGGCACACCTGAGCTCCTCACCACATACAAGGCTTTCATCCGCAGCTCAATGGAATACTGTTCCCCCCTCTGGGCTGATGCTCCTGCCTCACACCTTGGTCGGCTTCACGCTGTTGAGGCCAAAGCTTTCAGAATCATTGGAATCTCCTGCGATGTAGTCAACGCCGAGGGCCTTTCACTCACTCACCGCAGGCAGGTTGGTGGTCTTTCTGTCTTCTACCGACTCCTCTCCGGCCTTGCTCCCCCAGCTCTCTCTGTGCTCTGTCCCCCCAATATTCCTTCAGGTCGCACAAGATCTGCCTGCAACCCTCTTCTGGTTAAACTGCCAAAGTCTAGGCTCTCTGCTCACCTTCACTCTTTCATTCCCCTTTTCTCCCGCCTTTGGAACAAACTCCCCCACTCCCTTCAATCCCACTCCTCCCTCCAGGTCTTTAAAACAGCTGTTCACCACCATCTATTATCTTCCCCCATCGAAAACCTTGATCTTTTCTACCCCCGGTAATTCACCCCAGAGTCCTTGCAGTGTTCATATGTTTTAATCCTCTCCCACCTCCCCCCAAGTCCTCCCGATGTCCCTGCTCTCAAATGTTGTGTTTGTGTCCTTCCCCCTCTCTTTTGTGTCCTTCCCCCTCTCTCCCCATCTTGTCTACCGCTCCCCTTGTTTTTTGTGTTTTGTGTGTCGGTTTGTCTTTTTGTGTGATTAATGTTAGCTCTTTCACGAGCCTCGATCTTGTATACAAAAAATATATATATATATATATGCTTCATCAATTTTCATTTTCACATGCTGTTTGTAATAGTACAATTGTGTGATGTTTCGGTAACCACCCTAAAAGGCCCACATCACTTGCATTCTACTGCCATGGAAAGAAGGCTTCTCATCTTCCTAGACAAGCTGAATTTCATAATGATGAGAGATGCTTTTAATTCGGTACAATGGCACCGCATGCAGTATGCACGTACAGTCTCGGCCGTAGTCGTTTTTCGATGAAAATGCCACCCCTCCCACCCCATTGCCCTTCCATCTGCATCTGCCCTGCACCGGATTCATGATTAATGGCAGCCGCAGGGCATGACAGCAGATTAAAGTCTCAATTATCGCATCATCCAGTCAAATGCATTAGATAACAGCCTGGGAGTCAGACTTACATGTCGGCAGCGTGCCTTTCTGCTATAATGTAGCAACGCACTAAGTGCATGGCCGCATTGACAAAGGGGTTTAACATCATTGGCTACCAGGCCGTGCTTTGACAGGGCCTGTACAGAGATTTTGCTGGGCTGTCCTCGATATCTGCATTTGCCTTGTTACCATTCTGTATCAGCTTTTCACCCTCACGTACTGGAATCTTTCCCCCATCACATATTGGGGTCCTTTTCCCCCATCACATATCGGGGTCCTATTATTAATTTTTCCCACTCCATCATGTGGGTAATAATCGTTGTCCCTAACTTTTGGTTGGTAAACAAAATTAAGCATCGATTGTTTTTCCACCTCTCATGTGATTCATCTAGTTATTTGTTCATCATTTAATGTTTTTCCACCCTTCATACTAAACTCAGAACACTCTTGAACTTTAACCTCCACTCACTATTCAGGGCTAAATGTATTGTTTTATAAAGAAAGAGTGAGAAAGTACCCTTGATGGATGGTCCTATAACTAGCAACCTGGCCTGGCAACATGGTCTGTGATTGACTTGTCTTGCTTTATCCAAATTTTTGTGATGTACTTCAACATACCCTCCCCCGACTTACCATACCCAATACACACTTTGAAAACGATCCTCCTTCCTGTTATCTCAACCAATACAACCACATTTTGCAGAACACAACTCCAGGCCTGGAAATATCCTTTGTTAATGTTAAAAGTCACATTCTGAAACAAATATATATATATATATATATATATATATATATATATATATATATATATATATATATATAGGGATAGGGATATAGGGAACATATATAGGGATATATATAGGGATATATATATATATGAAGAAGAAGAAACCCCATGTACATAAGTAGGGATCCATTAGACCGTATGTCGTGTAAGAGTGTATAATTGTTCTCATGACGAGGGTGGGGTTATGTTCATTAGTTAGGGATTAATGGTAAATCCCCTGTATGTAATTGCCTGTGTTATTTCCCCTCTCTTCTTTATGACAATGCAGCACACACACAAGCCAAGCAATCGTGCATTAATCATACTAAAATACACAATTTGGTGTCTGTCTGTCTGATGAATTTTTGACCACAATACATTCTGTCATTACTTATCCAATCTCACCCAAACTTGACAGGATGACGAAGGGTTTACACAATGAAGGTTTTAGCGCATTCATTTGCCCCCCTCCCCAAGGGGGTTTTCTCCCCCGAGCGGGTTTTCCACACCATTGCCGTCATTGGAGATGCATGTTGAGGTGTACAGCCATATTAAGTTAGCTTTATCGTGGCGTTTTTTCATGGCCGCTTCAAATAACAAAACTAACGATAATAGCAGAATATTAATGTTATTACAAAACAATATTAATACCATTAATATCCCACCTCCCCAAGGTGTTTTTCCTCCTTGAACAAACATCGAGTCAACCTTGATAAATAGCTTATCATGGCATTTGCGTGGGAGCAATGGCCCAACGGCCTCTACCAGAAGTAAAAATATTATAAATCACAAACACGTATGATTAGCTTTTTAAACAGTCACTAATGCTGTTTATAAAACTAAACAAAGAATTTCGAGGAATCCTGACATCCGTGAGGTAAATTTTATTTACAGAACTGAGCAAAGATCTAATGTGCTCTATATACCCCACAAGGGTTGGGTAAATAACATGACCCTTCCTGGTACTAACATGGCGTTTTTCGTGGCGGCCTTTTGAAACGCGCTCCTGCTGTTTAACAGGAAACTGAACGGGAGGAAGCACGTGGTGTGCAACATTTACCAAGCAGCTAGCTAGCGCTTGCCAAGCCAGCCATTCCTTAACAGTTTTGAATGGGGTGCTTGCTCGAATGCTTAAACCACTCAACAAACTCTCCACAAGAAACTTGGTAAATTAACACACACCCAATGTTATTGAGACCCGACCATAGATCGACTGTCATCTATATACTCCAAAGAGGAATGACCCTTCCTGCCGCTCCTGTAGTGAGCGGGTGTACTAGTAACATTAAATAAAGCAACCGGAACAAGATGTTGAACAATACTGCTGTCACCGCCAGCTGCCACATCACCACATCAAGCAGGCAGGGCCGTAAGGCCACGCCCAGAAGAAGTGATTGGTCTGGGATTTATTCGAGCAAGGACTGCTAAGATGGGACTATTGGATTGGTGGGCACTGTTACTTCCTGTGCCGCGCCCGGATTGCGTGCTTGGGGCCTGGATGATTCCCGACGGGGTCCAGAAGCTGCTCGCAGCTGAGTACAAAAGCATTATGCATTCTTTTCACCAGTTATTTTTCCCCCTTTTGTGTATATGAGTCTGTATGGGGGTGCTCCATTTAGGAATTTTATTTTTGTCTTGCATTATTTGGTTACCAGCATTTGTTCAATAAAGCCAGTATTTTTGTACATTTAATTCTGTGTCGGTTTGAATTTATAATTATCCCAGGTTTGATGACGTCCGGTGGGACCCATGAAGGTAAGTTTGTCATTCTCCTTTCCCTCGCGTGTAAAGAATACCGCCATTTTTGACTGAACGCCCCGGAGTCTGTCCGTCCAATGAAATGTCTGTCCGTCCATTCCAATGAAATGGTGTGTGCTGTCCGTCCAATGAAAGTTAAACTTGGAATCATGTCTACCAGCATTAGTTAGTGGACGTTAAAGATCCCTCGGCGTCCTCCATGAAGAGTAGGTGAGGGATCGCCAGCACCATGAACAAATTACAATTCCAGCCCTGACTTTCTGTGTCAAGTGTGGTGACCCGTCCAGGATTGTAACCCGAGCAAAGAAACTGTTTCAGAACCTATGGTCCGGTCCTTATAAATCATGGGACTTGTTATATACATACCGTGCCTTCAGAAAGTATTCACACCCCTGACTTTTTCACATTTTGTTATGTTGCAGCCTCAATTTAAAATGGATTAAATTGAGATTTATTGTTGCTGATCTACACATAATACTCCATAATGTCAAAGTGGAATTTTTGTTTTAGAATTTTTTTTCTAAATTAATGAAAAATGAAGATACCCTCTGGCATAAGAGTTCAACCCTCTAAGTCTAAGTCAATAATTCGTAGAAGCGCCTTTAGCAGCAATTACTGCTTTGAGTCTTCTTGGGTATGTATATGTTTATGCAGGGCCTGCGCCAGACTATTTTGCGCCCTCGGCAAGGCCAGCTACTTCGCCCCCCCCCCCCCCCCAAAAAAAATTGCCAACTTCGATTAATAATTCTCCCGTTTTCCTGACGTTGATCAAATCGTTTTTTGAACATGTGATGTATGGGAGAAGGCGCATGGGAGCAGGCTACGTCCGTTTCAAACAGGATGTGACGTATGCCACGAAGCGTACATGCTCAAAATTAATCACTTACACTATTCTGAACAATGAACTATTATATTTTCCTTTTGTTATGTTTTTTCTTAAAACAATAATTTGTATAAAACTGTGACCCTTTAAGGTTCAGTAATGCGCCCTCTGATGTCTGCGCCCTAGGCGGCTGCCTAGTTGGCCTAATGGTAGCGCCGGCCCTGTGTGTATGTATATGTTTTATCTGGCATTTTACCAACAGGCACTCTTTCGTAACCGGCAGTAGCCGATGTTCCAAGTGGGCTCTGATGGCTGGTCTACTGGTAGTCATTCTAGTTGGTGTCCACCATTTGTATTGTTTATCATGATCTCGCTCAGTTTTTATCATGACATATCACCGCATCCACCCATTATGACATCAAATAAACATTCTTCAAGCAAAATTGAAAAAAACCGAAAGAGGGTGGTTTTGGCTTTGCGTGACAAAATCAACCTTTGCCAGAGACTGGAGATGGGGGATAATAGGAACGTGCTGATGAACGAGTACAACGTAGGTTTCTCTAAAATCTACGACATAAACACACAAAAAGAAAAGTTACCACTGTTTTGTGCCAGTTCAGAGATGAGTAAGTTGGTAAACCTAAAGTGGAACAAGAACATATATAACATATAGAGAACTGAGCTTGTGATGTTGGCCGGCAGGGATTGGTGGAGAGAGGCGGAGGACGTCACGAGGGATTGATAAAAAGTGGAGAGAGATTGACATTTTCACTCTTGCGCTGACATCCCGCCACACTCTCCTCCTATACTCTCCTCCTATGATTATTTGTCATGAGTGACAAAGTCGATTATCATGAGCCAATTAAACAATTGAAAACGTTTGCCGACAAGACTGCAATGAAAACAGCAAAGTCCGGTTGCAAGGTCATGCTGACAAACGTCCTGACTTACTCATTGGGGCCTGTGTCTTATCCATCTGCAGCTGCTGATGGCGGTTTAGCTAAGACAGTCAAAAGCATCTTATTCCAACATCTCGAGTTCAAGTGTACTGGGCATGTCGTAGTTGAATCTGCTAAGTCTGAAGCCATCGTGATTGACGGTGTGGCTGTCATTCATGCCATGTCGTCTCGTCCAGCAGCAAGGTTTGGGGGTTTTGCTGATGCAATCCTGTCGGAGATGCTTGCTCTCACCTGACGATGTGATAGCCGCAGACCTGGCTTCGTATTTGACATTGGGATTGAAGTGTTACGGTTATATTTACGATAATATTATTATTACGAAAACGATCCTACTGAAACGATACACGACTGTATTAAGAAACCTGGGTTTAATTTGTCCGAAGCGGTCCGAAGGTGAGGCTTAATGCCTCAGGCCTATACATACCGTATTTTTGGAAGAGACGTAACGCCGATACTTTGGATATTTGACGATCATTTTAACAATCGCTTTGTTTGTGTTTCACACTGAATGAAAAATGTAAAGGTAGAGCATGGCGATTGTAATATATGACAGGTTCAACGATATGTTTGGCCTCAACGGCATATAAATCAAAATGGCGGTGCATGGAGGGTCAGCCGTTGTACGCCGTAATGACATCAGACGTAATCACATCACCCTGTCATGTGACCAGGTCCTCAGCTCTGATTGGTATACGTTTGAGGGGACATACATACATACGGACGGACAAACGCTGTTCGAGACGGCTTTGCCCTATGGGCTATGCCGTAAAAAGAAAGAAAGAGAAAACTGGAGGTCAGCGGGTGTACTCACATGGAGAATGCAGGTGATGCAGTGGAAGAGGAGAACAACTCTGACCCCGAGTAGGATTCCCTCCGGTCTCCGGATACAATGAATAACTAACTGTTCGATAGCATGCTTTGTTGGCTTTCCCGAAGCTGTGACCCCAGGGGACTTGAAGGAGATTTTGTTCAATTTTAAGGAAAATTCTTAATCATGGAAAACAGTTTCGAATTCCAAATACATGCTTATTAGAATCATGATGTATTGTATGTTTATACTACATTTTAAATGATAAAATTAGAAAAATCCCTTAAGGAATTTCTCAAAACTGGAGCACCCACGACTACCAAGAAAAACTCCTGGATATGCCCCGCAGCTCATCGCCGGACCATTGGTACCATTAAACAGGAAATCCTTTCTTGTGGGGTGCCCGGAAACTCAGTCATTTCAAATTGATGCAAAAGTTTCGTTTTCAGTACCAATTTGAATGTAAGGGCCTATAGAACAAACTTGATTCGAGTGTCAAGCACTCGGATCAAAATGGGGCTTCTGGGGACGTGGGGGGTTCCCGACCCCCCACCGGCCTATGTGAAATATGGAAACTGTTGTAACTTTTGATTGGATGATCCGATCTGAACATATGAGGTATGTATGGATTCAGGATCAGGAGTAGAAACTTGTATTTCAAGCATATTGGCCATATAAGCAAGAATTTTGCTGGTATCGGCGCATATCCACAAAAAAAAGACCAAGGGTCATAGGCCCGGTAAGATGAAACATGTTTTTTTTAAAATAGACTGGACAATTATACTCGGACCCAATGATATAGTGACATTTTTATTTATCTTTTAACTGTGCTACAATGTGGTGGTGAGTAACTGCTTAGACAATTGCTTCAATAACCCTTTGAACAATAGTTTTAATAAGAAAGTGGCTAACAAATCGACCATATATACATGTCAGTATTGGAAATTGTTCTGGTCCAGCTACTTTTCGCATTTGCACTTGCACAGACGTGTGCACTTCAACTTTGCCCTCATGCACTTGCACAGAGCGCAGGTACTTGTGCAAGTAAACTTCACATCCAGGTGAAATACATCCTTGGCGAGGGGCAGCGAGGTCCAAATGGGAAGCAGCCTGCCGTCCTCTTCCTTCCACCCATGATTAGTGGGGTTGTTGATAGGCATCATTGACCTTTGGGCTGTTGTCCAGATGCTCGCTTGGATGACAATCCTTTTGAGATGTTGATTCAAAGCATCACTCGTTGGGGGAATTCTCTCCACGTCCCTAGTCTTCTGTGAGAACACCCTCATTCGGACGAGGTCAACGTCATTGTCATCGTTTGACTCATTGGAGTACAGCCGACAGACAAAGTTCGTTGCCACTTTCAGCCTTGGCGATGTTTGGAATGGAGTGTCGACGATAGTTGGAAATTCCTCCATGAGGAGGAAAAATTCCACAAAAAAAAATTATATGAGTGCTTGACACTCGAACTAAAATTGTTCTATATGCACTCACCTTCAAATTGGTACTGAAAACGAAACTTTTGCATCAATTTGAAATGAAAAGAAAAAATTACCCATGCACGACCCACCACTATTCCCCTTACCAGCTATACCACACAAGTGTAGATCCCGGGTCAATGAGCCTGGGCTCACAATTTGGCGTTGCTGAAGTTGTGACCCTAAGGGCCCATGATCCCTAACTTTGAACCCCTGAATTGTCGCATGAATGGGGAATTCCTCTTTCCAACGGTATTTGGGCCCGTACATGCAATTATTGGTCAATAATAGTCAGGCAGCTTAGCAGCATATTTATCGAAAATGGGGAACGGCTTGACAAAAGCGCCATTTTTATTTTGGTGGTCCATTAGACCATATACAATAGATTTAGGACCGGAGGCAAGAAACATACAGTGTTCGTCACCCTTTTATTGGACAAAAACCAAGGACAAAAACCAATTATGTATATATTTTCAACAAGGAGGCTAACTTTTATTTCATTACATGGTGTTATTTGTAAAACTTACGCATGCCTGCATAATAAATGTTGCGCTTCCATGTAATAATAATTCGTAATATAATACCGAGTGTTTATACAAATGTGTTATACTTGTGACTCGCGCACCTCTCATATATCTAACATGTACGCAACTACAAGGATGTAATGACAATATAGCTTTAGAACAGACAATATGTTGTTCAAGGTAATTTGTCCAGCAATTTATGTATTTACGATTTTAGTCTAATTCCAATAGCTGATGATTTATTTGCATAAATGTATTGCTCGATATTATGCTGTGCGAGTCGTATTTGCGCAAAAGTCAAACACTGTATATGTCTTGCCTCCGGTCCTAATTCTATTGCATATGGTCCAATGAACCACGAAAATAAAAATGGTACTTTTGTAAAGTCGTTCCCCCAAAAATTGCTAAGCTGTCTAACTATAACGTGTGAAACAAACAAAGGGTCAGATCGCGGTTTGGACTTGTGAATCTCCAGGACCCTTGTAAGAGGCTTAAGGGCCCTTTTGACCACTTATGTCAAGGGATATTGAGTGTGGAACTGCAGATTCTTAATCAGTGCATATTAAACCCCTATGAACGCCCACTTCCACGTATTACCCAGATGAGTGACAGGGAACTCAATTTCTATCCGTTTTTATGTCTTTCCTTCAAGCCGTCCATCTGTCCATCAAAAATGAAGAAGAACCTTTCTAACCCACCGTGATTAATTCTAAAGGGTTCTAAAGTGTAATTTTAGATGGTTCTAAAGGGTAATTCTAATGGGTTCTAAAAGTTAATATAAAGGATTCTAAAGGGTACTTCTAAAGGGTTCTAAAATTGTCAGCATCTGGAAGTCCTGTAACTTGCATGGATTGCCCACATACTGCGAAACTGCTCCGCTTCCTTCAGACGTGGTTGCGATTATTATTATTTTTATAATGAAATAGCTCCAAATGAACCCTGTGCCTTTCCCGGTGGCTTTCTGTCCTCCTTAAAACTCTGTCATGGAATAAGACGACTGGATGTATCGGGTTCTGACAAGGTTAGAGATGGTGGACCTTAAAATTAGCTCCGTCTGACCAACCGACCGATCATCCGTCCATGTACTTTTGTGTACTCGATATTTCAAAAACTGTTGAACATTTAGCTTTCACATTGCAGATATCTATTCCTCATGACATTATCTCAACCTGTTTGGATCACGGCTGTGATTGGCTGAATTATCTTGCCATAGCAACCATCTCGGTGACATGGCTTGTGTACGTGATAGTTCAAACAAAAATGTTCAATATAGCTTTCATATTACACAGATCTATTCCTCATACCACCCAAAAGGCAAGGGACATAGAGTATCAGCTCCTTGTCACCATTTTCTTGCCCGATAATGTAACAATTTTCATACAACCAATGGACCAGGGTATCATTCAGAATATGAAATGTTCTTTACAGGAAGTATTTCCTAAGGAAGCTCAAAAATCATGAAGAGGGTATTCAAATTTTCCAATCAAATATGCAGTCTATATTTGTATATAAGACAATGATGGCTGTCCGTTCGTCTTTTCATTGTTACGTTGATTGGCTGTGTGAGGGTAGGTGCACTGTGATTTGCTCCTGCCAAGATTATCATGTAGGCTTATTAAAAGCTTTTATTCAATATTTTTACGATTGGGACTCATGACCTACATAATTATGTCGAAATCTAGAGTGAAACTGGAAAACAATTCGGAAAAAACAATTTTTAAAACCCGATATATAATTAAATAGTATGCTCCGTGGGATATGAGGTAAAATTGCTCCAAACAGAAGCGTTGTAATCACAATAGCCATGAGTTCCTTATAGCTTTTCTCAACAGTGCGAAAAAGACCAACAGCGACTATTAAAAGCATCATCAAATGTCGAAAGGTTGCAGCCCATCGGCGTCACAGGCGTTCTGAAACACAGTTTTTGTGGGTTCAGCAATCAAGCAATCAAGCCAGCGTTCTGTGCCTATGCACCACCTGCATTTTATATATTTTTTGGAAGTGAATGAGGTGGTGCTTGTACATCGCCCACATTGTTTTTTAAAAATTATTTCTGAAGCAATTGAGGCTGTGCTAATACACCAAAGGTTTGTGCATTCACGTTTACTCCTGAAGCACACCAAATAAATCCCCCCTAATGTTTTGACCCATTCATGTTTAGAATCCCATTTCGATCCGTTCCCGTTTCCCATTTCCTTATCACAAGTAATTCATTGGACATAATCCATAACTTTGTGTGTATAATCTTCCGTGCTTTGTTGAGTTTTGTGCACCCTCCATGATTGTATCATATAGGCTTATTAAAAGCTGATTTACTTGATTGTTTGATTTTAGTTTACACCATATTTTTATTTTATTTTATTACCAACCAGGGACACCGATAGCAATGTTTTTGGAATCGGATTCTACTCTTTGTGTTAACTTTTGTTGCTCCCATGAACACCATTGTCTTCTGTGTTCTTGCTCTTACATGAGCCTTGAGGATGTATAAAAAAAATTCCATTATTCTTTTATTATGCATATTTCTCATGCTTATTATTGTTTATTAATAAAGTAGTGCCGCAACTGCATCAGAACACCATCCATGTAGGGATTGTTATTGATGTGGGTCCCAGCAGAGTGTTCATATTGCTACGGTTTTGAGATTGGCACATATTGATCATTAAATGTTAAAGGGTTGCCCCCCATAGTTAGTCCACGAGTAACACGTAGGCCACATTGTAGTATTAGTTATGTCATAGTATGTGTAAGTATAGGCCATATCCCCTCGTAATATCTGCGTTGTGTAAAGACATGAGTTTAGGTCCCTTCATTTTGTGTCCACCCTCCAAGTCCACCTCTATGGGCATAATTGATTCCGCGCCCCATTTGGCTGCCCGGAGCATTTGTTACGCTTTGGCTGCCCGCAGCATTTGCGGCCCTTTGCTCGCTCACTAGTCGAGTAACACAGGGTAGGCATAAGACGGAGGAGTGCGGGGTCGGGGTGGGGTGGCGTCAAGGCAGCGCGTCAGAGGCGATGACGGTAAGGGCCAGCAGCCAACCAGGGCTCTAACGACATGGCGTGAGGGGGCGTGGAGAGGCACGTCTGGTAAGTGCTAGAAGGTTTGCGGGGCGTGCCTATAAAAGTCTTTGCACAAAGCCCTTGAACAGGACTTACCAGGAGGACTGCCCTTGAAAGGACTCGCAGGGCACTTGTTACAAAGAGGACTTTGAAGAACGTGATTTGCAGCGCTCGCTTTGGAGGCATTGCACTATATCTCAAGTATAACGTACGCGCCAGTGGAAAGGCAGCCAGACGCGCCGGTAGCGAATATCGCCTACTCAGCCACGCGAGTAAACGCGGCAATAGCCGCCAGTGATAACCGCCAACCGCCAGAGCCCAGACCCTACTGTTCGCCCCGTATTAACCTTCGTGCACCAAAAGACACGCGTAGAGCTCCTGCCCCTCTACTTACCATCTGCACGGGATGAGCCGGAGACCGGAGGGATCTGCATGGGAGCCATCCTTAGACGTGGACCATCATCCCGCAGCTGCAAGCCCCGTGTGAGTGTGTCTGTGTGTGAGACGGGCCCGTTTGTCCTGGGTAGTAAGTTAAGACTGTTTTTAAGGCTGCACTGTGTCCTCTTTTCTCTGAACCATTGTAAATAGTGTAAATAAACCTGTTCTTCCTTTTCTTCTGAATTCGACCGCTTTTGTGATTTATCCATTGACTAAGCGTGGAACGAATAAGATCGCTAGAACCGGGGTCACCAACTAAACGGCACGGATCGCGTGTATGCACCGCTCGGCGTCTCAGCACACGTGATTCGTGCGGGGCTTATTTCCTCGTTTCAGGGCAGCGCGAGTAATTAGGTAATAGTGATTCTAGTCCTAGGACCCATATTTCGCGCTGTCCGGGAAGGACGTCATAGGTCCCGAGTCCCGTCGGCCAGTCAAAGACAAGGGGACTAATCCCCCCTTGGTAAGGGGAGAACGCCGGCACAGAGATCCGCAACAATATGTATGTCCGCACACTACAACATCTTCTTCTTTCATTGGTAATGCATTTCGCTCCCAAAATCGTCTGTTTGCAGGTTTGAACTCCAACCCCTGCCCTGTACCTTCACCCGATTATATACCATCCAAATCCGTCCACAACTTTTTGAGATATCCTGCTATGTATAGTGTTTGGCCCTATCTCCCAATGGTGAAGAATCACTTTAAAAATTCTAGCAGCCGGATCCGAATTCGCATCTTCACCAAAATCTAATCATTTCGTCCTCGTCACATACTCTAACTCTCTGCCAAATTTCGTTCGAATCCGTCCGCAACGTTTTGAGATATCATTAACAAAACGGACAGAAAACGGACAGACAAGAGTGAAAACATAACCTCCATCCACCTTTGGTGGCGCTGGTAAAGAAGGCTAAATGGCTGTCAAAAAAGGCAATACATATTGCAGACAGAAGAAGAGAGATGAAAACCAAAGGCACATCAAGAGAGGACGTCAAGCAGCTAAATTCTGACTTCCAACGACCAGCTTGGAAAGACAAAGATAAATATTTCAAAGAGGCATTCGTAGAGATAGAAAGTGACAACAGAGCGGGAAAAACAAGAGATCTTTAAGAAGATCAGAGAGATCACAGGAAAGTTTAGGTCTAGGATTGGGGTCTTTAAAAGTAGAACAGGAAAAGATCTGACAGAAGAAATAAAGATGGAAGTATGATACAAAAACCCTATATAAACAAGATAGCAATATGATGGCAACCTTCAAAGAGAGAGAATATGAGAAAAAACCAATAGTGGTAGAATGTCAGGCATATAGAGCCCTGAAAGAGCTGGCAAATGAAAAAGGACCGCCGATGAAATTCCAATACGACTCTTTGAGGTAGTTGGGGAGGAGGCAATTAAAATTTTCACAGCTATTTGTACACAGACCTGGAGCAGGATTGTATGGCCTAAACTGTGGAAGCAGTCAGTATACATACCATTGCCAAAGAAAGGGGATCCAAGAGAAAGTTCAATCTAGTAATGGACATCCACAACCATGCTTGACCATGTTGCGGGACACTTTTTTCCTTCTTTTTTTTCCACACTCACCTTTTCACCTTTATTCGCTTTTAAATTGGTTCTCTCAACTGCTTGAACGATTGACACAAAACTTTCAACATAGGAGCACCTACACATGGAGATTTTAAAACAAAGTTACATGACGATTGGATGGAGAATGCGGTTGGCATTCCAAAAATTCTGTTTTCTCTAGGCCTGTGTTGCAAAGTGTTTCACGTATGAGGAATAAACGGTCTCAAGCTCCCTTCGCTCAGCCTCGGCCAAAATATAGCAAAGCTTTAAATTGTGTTGATCATGAATTGATGTGGAATATGTTGAGTGAAATGTGGATGTCAAAGCACCTGATAAGTTTGATAAGAGGCCTGTGCACCAAACAATAAGCTCAAACAGTAAGAACAGTGTATGGAGAGACAGGTTTGGAATCAGAAAAGGGCTGAGACAGGGGTGCATTCTCTCCCTTTCAATCTGTATGGTGCATACGTCATGAGGAAATCAAACTTGGATGACATGGAAGCTTGAGTCGAGATTGGAGGAAGATGTATCAACATTCAAATACCATTCTGTTGGCAGAAAGTAAAGAAGAAACTGCTGCAGACAGTGAAAAAGGAAAGTAAAAAACCTGGTTTTATTTAAACCGAAAAAATAATAATGTGGCGGACACATTGTCAGTGGGCAATAATTCCGCGCACCAGTGGGTGGCGCGAGCGTCCGAGCGTGGGAGCGCAGCTCGGGCCATGCCCGGAGCAAAGGCGTCACGAGGCGCAGAGTGGAACTGAGATACATGCCCCACCTTTCGGCCGACCGGCCAGGCCCAGAGGCAAGGCGTGGCCTCGGGACATATATGCGGGCTCGATAGTCGAGCCCGCCCAGTGCTTACGTGTGAGCTGTTAATAAAGTGCTTCAGTTTGTTCAACGCGTTGTGGCCTACCTTCTTGGCAAACGACTACCGTACCGTAGTCGTTACGGTTTAGACTACCGTACCGTCTCCGACCTTGTGGTTTCGTTTTTCTCTCAGCGATTCGTCGAATGCGCTGAAATTATTTTCGTTCTCTGTTTCGTACCAGTCGTTCACCCCGTACCTCCTTGTTTAATATCTGTACTCACAAACAAAAAAAAAACCCCAAAAAAATATTTCCTTCCCAGGTCTTATTCGTTTATTTGTTGTTCTTTTTGTTCGTTCGTTCTTCGTTCGCGATCACGCGGTTAGAAATGTATAATCTCTCCCCTGAACAACTATTTTCTCTCATATATTATAACACCCTTTTCTTCTTTTCCTACAAAAGGATGCTTTCGTCTTGCTCACCAAATCTATTCATTCCAAAAAATATATATAATACCATCTCTTACAGTTCCTCCTTTCTACATTCCCTAAACTATCCAGAACTCCATCCCTCCTCCAGTGTCCTCAAACGTATTTTTGACTCGAAGGTCTCAAACTCATTTTGCAAAAAATGTTCGTTTCCCATGAATCGTACACTTTTCAAAATCCAATCTCACCCCTCCCCTCCAAATCCTCCCCATCACCCATCCCTTTCAAATCTCCCCCCTTGCCCCTTCCCTCCCCTCCCTCCTAAACTCCCCCCACACCCCTCCCCTCCGAGACTCTCCCTCGCTCCTCCCCTCCTAGACTCCCCTCTCACTCCTCCTCCTCAAAGCATCCTCCCTGCTTCTTCCCCCTTCCAACTTTCACCTTCATCTCCCCAAACCTTCTGCCTCGCTCTTCCCCCTCCTCAAATAACACCTCACTGTGCCTCACCCAATCTCAATCAAACCTTTTGTCCGCCCCATTCTTCCCTTTCTCCAAGCTATTCTGAAATCTCTGAAATCTCTGACACACCTTCAATAGGTCTCCCTACCTCTTCCTCCTCTTCCACATCTTACCCTACCCCTCCCCCCCCCCCTGTTCTGGACCCGATGCTCCCCCTTCCTCTTCATTAACGGTATGGACCTCAAACATCCGGGGCCTTCGCTCAAACTTGACTGACCTCTCCATACAGGTTGCTTCTGACAAACCAGATGTGATCTGCTTAACAGAAACTTTCCTCCTTCATGATGTCTCTGATGCCTTGGTATCTCTCCCAGGTTACTCCCTCCTCCGGTATGATAGACCTGAGCCTCGTCCTGGAGGTGGGGTTGCTATCTTTATAAAAAACTCTCTTCCTCACTCGCCCTCCACTGCCCTCTCTACACCTCACCCCCAGGAATACCTTTGGCTACGGCTTCCCCTTCCCTCCCACCTTTTGTTCATATGTGTGTTGTACCGTCCACCAAACAGCGATGACTCCATCTACAACTCACTGTCTGATAATATGGACCAACTTCTATCTACCCATCCCAACTCTCTCTTCCTCATATGTGGTGATTTCAATTGTCACCATGCCAGTTGGCTGGGTGTGAGTACCTCTCTCACCAGCCATGGCTCTTCAGCAAAGGACTTCTGCGACTCACTGGGACTGACACAATCTGTCAATTTCCCGACCCGGATCTCAGTCAACGGAGCATCTTCTCTTCTGGATTTGGTTATGACAAACTTCCCTGAAAATGTCTGCTGCTCTTCTTCTGCTCCAATCGGCTCATCTGATCATGTGCTTGTCAAAGTGGACATCTCTCTGACCATTCTCAGAGAGCCTCCTCAGCGTCGACGAGTCTGGCATTTCACTCAGGCCAACTGGCACGGTCTTCAAGCAGCCATCAATCATCTGGACTGGTCTCCCATCTCTACCGCCTCTGACATCAACTCATCCTGGGAATTCTTTCAAAGTAAATTGCTCTCTCTCATGCACAGATTTATACCATCTCGTCTTCAGTTGTTATACCCTTCCTCCCGTCCATGGTACACGGAATCTTGTGGTGAGACTGTTGCCCTGAAACAACTTGCTTTCGTCTCCTGGAAAGCAAATCCAACGGAAGGAAATCTCATTTCCTTTCACAAAGCCCGAAACAAGTGTGTGTCCACACTCAGGAGAGCCAGGAAACAATATCTCACCATTCTCAAGACCGAACTCTCTTATCTGTCTCCCTCTTCCAAATCCTGGTGGCGTCTGGTCAAATCTGTTTCTGGTGTTTGTTCCCCCTCCATCCCCTCCCTCACCTCAAACGGCTTAACGGCTGACTCCGCACGTGAAAAAGCTGAATGCCTCAACTCTGTCTTTGCCTCTAAATCTTGTGTCCCAAACCCATCCATCTCTGTACCCACCGTACCCAGTCGTACCCAGCTGCTCCTGGACTCTGTGTCCTTTCCTCCTGACAAGGTGGAAAAGTTTCTGTCAACCCTCGACTCTGATTCTGCAACTGGTCCTGACGGCATCAGCCCACGGGTCCTAAAATCATGTTCTTCTGCTCTTTCACTCCCTCTTTCTGTTCTCTTCACCCTCTCTTTTGCTCAAGGTCATCTGCCATCTGCTTGGAAATCAGCCAACATCACAGGTTTGCACAAAAAAGGTGCAAAAACAGATCCCAGCAACTACAGACCAATCAGCCTTCTCCCAATTATCAGCAAAGTCATGGAATCCATCATTGCTTCAGATATTAAATCTTTCCTCTTCTCCAATGGCTTGATCTCTGATCATCAATTTGGTTTCAGACCTGGTCACTCTACTCTGGACATGCTGCTTCTGCTTTCTCAACAATGGATGGAGGTCCTCAACGCCAAACAGGAAATTAGAGCTGTCTCCCTTGACATTTCACGTGCCTTCGATACGGTCTGGCACTCTGCTCTGCTCACCAAACTCTCCTCCTTTGGTATCCATGGAAATCTCCACGCATGGCTGGCGGACTTCCTCTCTGGTCGTAGTCAACGTGTGGCCCTGAATGGGTATCTCTCATCTCCTCTTCCTGTTCAGGCTGGAGTTCCCCAAGGTAGTGTTCTGGGCCCTGTGCTTTTTCTGGTCTTCATCAATGATCTCTCTGACTCTCTTGAAAATCCTCTCTATCTCTTTGCTGACGACTCTACTCTCTGTCGCTCCATTCCTCATCCCTCAGATCGGCAGTCTGCAGCCTCCTCACTCTCTGCAGACCTGGACAAAATCACAGACTGGTCAAACAAGTGGAACATGTCTTTCAATCCTGACAAATCTCACACTCTTACAATGTCTCTCCGAAAGGACCGACTGGACAACCCTCCCATCTACTTTCTCAACAATCCGCTCCAAGAAGTTCTGCCGCTCAAGCTTTTGGGTCTCACTATCTGCCATGATCTTTCTTGGGAAAACCACATTTCCAAGCTGGCCTCCAAAGCCAGTCGCCGACTGGGCATCCTCCGTCGTGCGAAGTCCTTCCTTGGCACACCTGAGCTCCTCACCACATACAAGGCTTTCATCCGCAGCTCAATGGAATACTGTTCCCCCCTCTGGGCTGGTGCTCCTGCCTCACACCTTGCTCGGCTTCACGCTGTTGAGGCCAAAGCTTTCAGAATCATTGGAATCTCCTGTGATGTAGTCAACACCGAGGGCCTTTCACTCACTCACCGCAGGCAGGTTGGTGGTCTTTCTGTCTTCTACCGACTCCTCTCCGGCCTTGCTCCCCCAGCTCTCTGTCCCCCCAATATTCCTTCAGGTCGCACAAGATCTGCCTGCAACCCTCTTATGGTTAAACTGCCAAAGTCTAGGCTCTCTGCTCACCTTCACTCTTTCATTCCCCTTTTCTCCCGCCTCTGGAACAAACTCCCCCACTCCCTTCAATCCCACTCCTCCCTCCAGGTCTTTAAAACAGCTGTTCACCACCATCTCTTATCTTCCCCCATCGAAAACCTTGATCTTTTCTACCCCCGGTAATTCACCCCAGAGTCCTTGCAGTGTTCATATGTTTTATTCCTCTCCCACCTCTCCCCAAGTCCTCCCGATGTCCCTGCTCTCAAATGTTGTGTTTGTGTCCTTCCCCCTCTTCCCCCTCTCTTTTGTGTCCTTCCCCCTCTCTCCCCATCTTGTCTGCCGCTCCCCTTGTTTTTTGTGTTTTGTGTGTCGGTTTGTCTTTTTGTGTGATTAATGTTAGCTCTTTCACGAGCCTCGATCTTGTATATAAAAAAAAAAAAAAAAAAAAAAACGAATTGTGTGTGCACAGCACCACACTGGTGACCCCGATTGGTTCAGCCGTAGCTGACCCCTGAACGCGCCATGGCTACCAACGCTGTCGCCATCAAACTCCCGGAGTTCTGGGAAGCGCAAGCCGACGTTTGGTTTGTGCAGGCCGAAGCTCAATTCCAGCTCCGGGGCATCACGGCGGACGACACCATGTGCTACCACGTGGTCGCCACCCTCGGGCCCGGCACTGCCGCCCGCGTCGTGTCCATCCTTCAGCGCCCACTGGGCGCCCACAAGTACGCAGCACTCAAACGTCTTCTCCTCGCCACGTTCGGGCTCACGGAGGCCGAACGCTCCGACCGCCTCCTGGACCTTCCCGCCCTCGGCGACACACGACCGTCCGTTCAGATGGATTTTATGTTGTCCCTGCTTGGAGACCAGCACCCTGATTTCCTTTTCCGCATGCTTTTCCTCCACCAGCTACCTGCGCAGGTGCGGCTCGCGCTGGCCGGTTCAAACTTAACGGCACCCTGCGTCCTGGCTGGAGAGGTGGACAATTTTTTTGCGGCCTGCGACACGCAGTCGGTGTACGGTGCTGCCGTAGTGGATCCCGGTGCGCAGGCTACAGCGCCCCCTGATTCCCTCGTGGCCGCTGCTACGCCCCGTCCGCCGCCGCCGCCACCACCGCCGGCACAGCCACCGTGGCAGCCACCACCGCAAACCTGGTGCTACTATCATGCCAGGTTCGGCCGCAAGGCTAGAGCGTGCCGCCCGCCATGTTCTTTCGACGGGTCGGGAAACGACCGGGCCGGCGCTCACTTGCGGCCATGAGCGTCAGCCATTCCGGCAGCCTCCTGTTCATCACAGACACCTCGTCTAGTCGTCGTTTTCTGTGTGACACGGGAGCGCAGGTAAGCGTCCTCCCTGCCTCCGCATCCGACAAGCAAGCCGCGGGCCGGGGCCCCACCTTGCTCGCTGCCAACGGAACACCCATCCGCACATTCGGGAAGCGTTGCCTCTCGCTGCGTTTCGGAGGGCAGCGCTTCAAATGGTCTTTCATCACCGCCAGCATGCCAATGGCCCTGCTTGGTGCGGACGTCCTTTGTGCGAATGGGCTGTTGGTGGACGTTAAGCGTCGATGCCTCGTCCAGGCCGAAACCTTCAGCTCGCTCGCTTGTTCGCTGAGCGGCTCGTTGACCAGCTCACCGAGCGGCTTACCAAGCGGCTTGCTGAGCGGTTCCATCCCGGCGAAGTTAGTCTGTACGCTTCCGGCAGCGGACGAGTTTACCCGCCTCCTCGCCATTTCCCGGCACTCACACGGCCCACCTTTTCAGCGGTGGCCGTCAAACACGGGGTGGAGCACCATATCTCCAACGTCGGACCACCTGTCTATGCCCGGGTGCGCCGCCTCGACCCCACGAAGCTCGCCATGGCAAAAGCGGGGTTCACCACGCTGGAGCGGCTGGGCATCGTACGGCACTCCAACAGCGCATGGGCCTCTCCTCTGCACATTGTGCCCAAGCCCGGCGGCGGTTGGCGGCCGTGCGGTGACTACCGCCGGCTCAACGACGCCACCACCCCCGACCGCTACCCGGTCCCACATATTCAGGACCTTTCCGCCCGGTTGGCGGAAATGACCATTTTCTCCAAGGTGGACCTCATCCGGGGCTACCACCAGGTCCCTGTACAACCGGACGATGTACCGAAGATGGCCGTCATCACACCTTTCGGCCTCTTCGAGTTCTTGCGGATGCCTTTTGGGTTGAAAAATGCGGCCAAGGCGTTCCAGCGGCTCATGGACAGCGTCTTGCGCGACTTGTCCTTCATCTACGTCTACCTGGACGACATCCTAGTCGTGAGCGCGTCCCGGGAGGAGCACCTGCTCCATCTCCGCACGCTCTTCGAACGCCTGGGCCAGCATGGCCTGATAATCAACCCCGTGAAGTGCCGTTTCGGCGTCACCGCCATTGACTTCTTGGGGCACCGCATCACCAGGCACGGGGCCATCCCTTTACCGGCCAAGGTGGAGGCGGTCAGGAGTTTCCCGCGCCCCCGCACGATCAAGGGGCTCCAGGAATTCCTGGGCATGGTGAATTTTTATCACCGCTTCGTGCGCCGCGTCGCCCAGCACCCGCGCCACCTGCATGAGGCCCTCCGGGGGAAGCCAGGCAAAGGTGACCACGCCTGGATGGAGCCGATGGCCGCGGCATTTGCGGGCGCAAAGCTCGCCTTGGCCAACGCCACCATGCTGGCGCACCCGGCGCCCGATGCACCAATCGTCCTCACCACCGACGCATCGGACTATGCGGTGGGCGCGGTGCACGAGCAGTGGGTGAGTGGTGCTTGGCAGCCGCTGGCGTTTTTTAGCCAGCAGCTCTGCCCGCACGAACGCTGGTACAGCACCTTCGACTGCGAGCTGCTCGGGCTCCACCTGGCGGTCCTACACTTCCGCCATCTTCTCGAGGGCCGCCCGTTCACGGCCTTCGTCGATCACAAGCCCCTTGTTTTCGTGATGGCCAAGGTCGCCGAGCCATGGTCGGCCAGGCAGCAACGTCACCTCTCTGCCGTGTCCGAGTACACGATGGACATCTGTCACGTCACGGGTAAGGACAACCCGGTGGCAGATTGCCTTTCCCGGTCCGTCGCACACGCGGTCCACCTCGGGATCGACTATGCCTGGATGGCGGCGGACCAGACCGCCGTCCCTGACGTCCAGGCCTTGCGGACCGCCATCACGGGCCTCCGCGTCACCGAGGTGCCGTTCGACGTCACGGGCACTGCCCTCTTGTGCGATGTCTCCCTCGGCCGGCTTCGCCCCATCGTGCCCGCTGGCTGGCAGCGCCCGGTTTTTGACGCCATCCACGGCCTGTCCCACCCGGGCACGAAGGCCTCACAGAAGCTCGTCGCGGCGAAGTTCGTCTGGCATGGCCTCAGGAAGAACGTCCGCGACTGGGCCAGGACGTGCCTCGCGTGCCAGCGCGCGAAAGTCCACCGCCACACCCAAGCCCCGTTGGCCCCGTTTACGGTGCCCGAACGTCGGTTCGACCACGTCCACGTCGACTTGGTGGGACCTCTGTCCCCCTCGCGGGGTTTCACCCACCTCCTCACCATGGTGGACCGCACCACCCGGTGGCCGGAGGTCGTGCTATTGGCGGCGATGGCTGCGGCTGACGTCGCTCAAGCCTTCATCGCCACGTGGGTTGCCCGGTTCGGTGCCCCCTCGGACATCTCGTCCGACCGCGGCCCCCAGTTCACCTCGGAGCTCTGGGGAGCAGTGGCGCAAGGGCTCAGCATCAAGCTGCACCGCACCACGGCCTACCACCCCCAGGCCAACGGCCTGTGCAAGCGCTTCCATCGCTCAATGAAGGCCGCGCTCCGGGCCAGCCTCCGCGATGGCAGCTGGGCCGACAGGCTCCCCTGGGTCCTGCTGGGCCTCAGCACGGCACCCAAGGACGACCTGCGCGCGTCCTCGGCGGAGCTGGTCATCAGACAACCACTGCGGGTACCAGGCGAATTTATCCCCGACTCCACGGCCCCTTGGTCCGCGGCGCAACAGCGTTCCGCCCTTCAGGAGACCGCCAGGAGGATCGCCCCGGTGCCGATGGCACACCACGGTTGCCCGTCCTCCCACGTCGCCCCGGAGCTTCGCACGGCGGAGTACGTTTTTGTCCGGCACGACGCGACGTCCGGCACGATGTCCGGGCATCACTGCGGCCCCCGTACGACGGGCCCTTCCACGTGCTGAAGACCGGGGACATGCATTTCACCATGGACATCGGTGGTACTCCAGATCGTATCTCTGTGGACCGCCTCTAGCCGGCCCACCTCGACCTGGACCACCCTCCGCAAGCAGCTCTGCCTCCGCGTCGAGGCCGCTCCCCGGCGGGCAGACCCCCGGCACCCCCCAGCCCCGCTGTCCCGCTACCCCCCCAGCCCTGCACGCATCGCCAGAGGGCGTTTCGGCCGGGGTATCCGGCTTCCCCACAAGCTCACCCTTCAGGTGCGCGGGAATTCTGGGGGGGCGCGTATGGCTGACACATTGTCGGTGGGCAATAATTCCACGCACCAGTGGGTGGCGCGAACGTCTGGGCATGGAAGCGCAGCTCGGGCCACGCCCGGAGCAAAGGCGTCACGAGGCGCAGGGTGGAACTGAGATACATGCCCCGGCGTAGCCTCGGGACATATATGCGGGCTCGATAGTCGAGCCTGCCCAGTGCTTACGTGCGAGCTGTTAATAAAGTGTTTCAGTTTGTACAACGCATTGTGGCCTACCTTATTGGCAAACGAATTGTGTGTGCACGGCACCACAATAAAATCTTATCAACTAAGAAGATTGATGTGTTCAGATAGGGAGAAGATCACATGGAAATAGTGGAAAGTTTCATCTTCCTCGGTTCTAAGATTGAAGTGAGTGGAGAATGTGGAAGAGAAATTCGTTGAATAAGTAGGGTTAGGGAGAACAGTAATGTCAGGTCCGCTTTGCAGTGGTTGAAGACATTTTAAAAGAAGAGGCCAAAAACAACATCCCAAATCCGTCCCTTCCCCCCAACATGTCGGGGGCCAAATATTCCTCACTCTCCCTGATACCACGCTGTCAGGCCAGCATGGTCATGGTCAGAACACCATTTCCTCTTGTCTCTCGTTCTCCCTCTCTGTCTCTGTGCATTGGACCTGTTTGAGAGAACTGCCAAAGGCTTTACAACAACAGCAGCAATAACGATGTCAGCATTGCCAAAGACTTGGAAAGGCGAAGATGTGAGAATGCAAACCAAAAGGAGGCTGGTGAATGGTCTGGTATTTCCAGTTGCAATATATGGATGTGAGTCATGGACAGTGAAAAAGAAAGAATGATTGACAGTTTTTTAATGTGGTGTAAGAGACAAAGTTAAAAATTCCATGGACTGCGAGAAGATCAAACAAATCAGTACTTGAAGACATTAGACCACCATGCACATTGGAAGCACTGATGCTAAAACAGAAACTGTCATACTTTGGTTGGACACATCATGCGTTCAGAAAGCGAAAGTCTGGAGAAGTCGACCTTGCTGCGTAGAGTTGAGGGAAGAAGAGGAAGAGGCAGACTTTGTTTGTGCTGGATGGGTTAGTCAGGTTCACTGTTTTTTCGTTCAAAATCATGGTAGATTAGCAAACCTATACATTTTTGGAAACGTTATTACATGGAAAATCAGAAAATCAATGTTTACATTTGTCAATTCCGACAAATTCGATTCGACCAATTCGACCAATCGACCAATTCCATTCGACCAATTCGACCATTCGACCATTCGACCAATCGCTTCGATCGACCATTCGACCATTCGATCGATTCGATTCGATTCGATTAATCGAATTCGATTCGATCGACCATTTGACCAATTCGATTTGCCAATCAATTTGACCGACCTTTGCTTGTGTGGAACGGACTGTGAAAACGATGCGGACTATATTGTCGGATACGACACACAGGACAGTGATGACGAACTCTAAATGGCATATTCTGTAATCGTGTATGTTTGATGCCATTGACTGCCTGTGTATATTTTGTCATTGACTGCCTGTGTCGATGTGAAGTTATACTGACTGCATGTGTATATATGATTTTGCTGACTGCCTGTGTATGTTTGGTGATATGAATTATTGTGACACATTTTGATGTTATTAACTGCCTGTACAAAATGATAACATGTATTTGATTATGCAACTTATCGCGAATATAAAGACAGTATTTTGCAATTCAAAACCTTTGATTCGTGTCTTACCATTCCCCATAGCACTAATTTGATACTTTCATTGGATTCCTTGTCCCTGAAAATATAGGTTTAGTATATTTTTTAAAGTTTTTAGGGTAATTAGAGGCAGAAATAGAACAAAATATGTATTTTACAGTGGCCATTTTGAAAATCCAAAATGGCCGCCATCAGGTATCTCTCCAAATGTAAACATTGATTTTTAGTTTCCTTATGCTATAACCTTTCCAAAAATGTATAGGTTTGCTAATCTACCATGATTTTGAACGAAATATAATTTATTGACATAGTGAACCTGACTAGATGTGGTAAAGGCTGCAGCCGAGCTGTTTCTGCCAAAATTTTGGGAAGCAGTGTGGGATAGGGATGTTTGGAGAAATGTGATCATGAATATCACCAAAAGTCGGAAATGATTTGACAGAACTAGATACCTGCAGGTTGGACCCGTATCACATCACTCCGGTTCAAATTGTTTTGCTTAACGCCCTTGATAAATCCGGGAACTAAGATTCGCTGAAAGTTGCAACCATCTGCTTTAAAAGGGAATCCAAACACAATTTTTTTGTTCTGAAAACCATTGAAGAGTTACATAGAGAAACAGTGCATGTCGAGCTCGGATGGATTCTGATACTGAAGCCACCGTCATTAGCAACTCTGAAGTTTCTTAGGACGTTGAAACTGATCAGTGGGATTTTCAAGAAACTATTGAAGACAAAATTTGTGATGGAAACGCTTTTGGGGGAATTATAGATCTGAATCGTTTTGAGCCTTGTGCGAGTGATTCAAACGAAGATGACGTTGGTGGGTGATGTGTATTGCAGCGGAGATGGTTGATGGGGGATTTTGGGAGGATTGTGGATGGGATGTGGTGGTCGTGGATATTGTTAGCTCGGGTGACCGTTGATGAGGGATTGTGGGAGGATGGAGGAAGGGGGTGGGTGGTCATGAGTATTGTTAGCTAGAGTTTTTGAGCTCTTCAGATGCGTAGGCCAAGGTGGTGGCGATGTTAGCCAGCACATCTAGCGAGGTGAGTTAGGTCGCCGGCAGACGAGCACACGTGTTCGATTCACCACTCAAATCACCCGTGTCCGTATATTGCTAGCTTGGCAGAGATAGTGTTACAGATTCGTGTCACAGCTGTTTCTTCTGCTTAATTGTGGGAATGGCCTCCTCTCTCAATCGTGGTGAATAACCACAAGATATAGCCATCTCTGTTGTTTCATAACGGTGCTCTGTAAAATGTTCCGAGCACAAAATAGACTATTTTGTAGGCCCGATCCACACTCGGGTATTCCAAACAAACCTCGTCCAATTTCTGGCAACCCTTGGATCTTTTGGTCATTGGTGTAGCATGAAACCATCTCGGTTTGTTATTGCTAACACAATGTGTAAGCATACCCACTTGTGTGTGTGTGTGTGTTTGTGTGTATATATTGTAACGAATTTGAGAAGTGTAACGAATTTGAGAAAATGTAAAGAATGTGAGAATTATGGTTTTGTTGTGTGTAAATGGCACCCTCCGTAATGTAAAGAAAGGTCGAAGCTCGTCCTCTTAGTTAATTCCATAAACCTACACACAGGACACCATATATACTGTAACGGTTTTGAGAAGTGTAACGAATTTGAGAAGTGTAACGGTTTTTGGGAAGTGTAACAATTTTGGAGGAAGTGTAACGAATGTGAAAAGTATGGTTTTGTTATGTGTAACACCCTCGTAATGTAAATAATGGTCGCAGCCGTCCTCCTAGTTAATTCCATGAAACTTACACACAGGCCACGATATATCTTTTTAAATAGTTTATTTCCTTATTCCATGTAGGCTAAATATGTGTTGCCCACTAGATTGACTCTGCATTGTATCAAACGAAATAAGCGTAGGCCCTTCCAATTTCCCCAATCATCTCCGCTCTCCAAAGTTCCTTTCAAAAGCGGTGCGAGTGGTGTTCAATCTTGCAAGCCGCCATTGCCCATGTGCTAATCTCGGAGAAGAGGGGGGTAGGAGCCGCCAACTCACAGGCGTGGCACGTCGTCATGATCAAGGGGGGAAATCGGACAGCCCTAACAGCCAACCAGCACCGCGGTTAGCGACCCGGTAGGCGTGCCCTCGCAGCCGGCGGCTTGATTCCGCCCCGAGTGATAAAAGGGACTGGAAGGGACTGCTTCGGGAGATGAGCGAAGAGGCGACATACGAGAGGAGCTGTGAGCTGAGCTGTGAGCGGTGAGATGCGAGACGCTCCAAGCCAAAGAGGAGAGGTACTCGGAGAGGAAACCAGCTTTGGAGAGACGCGCTGAAAGGAGGGAGACGGCTCCACCAGAAGGAGAGGAGCAGGTGTGCCCGAGCCAGCGCGTGACGTCTACAGCATCGGCAGCGGATACGCGACGGAGGGTTTTCCCGCCAAAAACGCGAGGAATTGAGAGCTGCTGCCTCCGACCCTGCCTCCCTCTCCAGCAATCCACCTCAAGCCATACCTGCCTGCAATATCCCCCGTGTAAGTGTGAACGTCGTCTGTCCTAATCGTTGTCCTGGGGTTAAGTAAATTGAATAGTTTAAGCTAACGATGCACTGTGTGACTGCTTCTTCCATCCATTGCTGTAAATAATTTTGGTCGCTCTTTCTTTTTGCTTGTGTGTGTATAATAAATCTGTTCTTCCTCCGTACTCTGTCTTCTTCTCTTTTCCTTCTCTTTCGGTCGCTTTAGAGGTTTCCCGATTGAATATCTGTGGGGCGATCTGGTCAACGTCGGGTGGAATCGGGCCAATTGGGGATCCTGTAACGGTCGCGGTTGGACCATCCGCTCGGCCCATCATAACATCTAAACCGCGATCTGTAACAATACTTTTAAATAGTTAGTCCCCTATTCTATGTAGGTTAAGGATGTGTTTCCCAATAGTTTGACTCTTCATTGCACCGAATTAAATAAGAATAGGTCCCTCCGACGCCACATGGCATCTTCCAAGTGCCAGGTTTGCCAGGTTTGCTGCATTTGACTCCATTACGCACGAGGTAACCACGAAGACGAAAGGCGGGTCTCCACCTCGTCATAGAGGGGAGGAGTGAGTCGGCCCCGCTCAACCAACCCAGAACGAGGGGTTTGGCTTGAGAGGGCGGAGAGAGAACACTTGGGGGAGGTTCGCAAAGGTTGAAGGGCGGGGCCTATATAACCCGCAGCGGGACGCTCCCCACGGAAGCTGAGAGGAGAGATGAGTTCTGAGTCCAGGAGATGAGCAGGTGTGACCAAGCCGCCGTGACACGTGCCGCGCTGCAGGAGAAACGGGACCGAGGCAACGCAAGCAGCGCGCGAAGCAGCAGTGCGGACAAAGGAACTTCGCCCGTGCAGTTTGGGACTGCGGGAGTTCACACGACCGCGGCTCGGTTTCTTGACGGCGGTGCCTTCCGGCCCGACCGTGCCCAGTCCCCGTTGAACCTTCCTTGCCTCTCAAAGCCATCCATCTCCAAGCCATTCGTTCCTGCCATCATTTCCCCATGTAAGTGTGAATGTTTGTCCGTCTTCCACGTTGTCCTGGGGTTTATTAATTAAGCTTGTATAGGTAAGCTAATGATTTCACTGTATCCTGCTCCTTCCATTTCCCTGTATATAACCTTGACTGCTCTCTTTGCTTTGGCTTGTGTAAATAATTAATAAATCCTGTTATTCCTCCGTACTTCTTCTTGTTCTTCATTCTCCTTCGGTCGCTTTAGTGGTTTCAATATTGAGTGTACGTGGCGCGATTCGGCCAACGTTCAGGATCGGGTTTAGTGAAGGATAATGCCTCGAACTTCGGGTTGCTAAAAACCGCTCGGCAACTAACTAGACCATCCAAACCGGGGTTCGAGCGGTACTTGTCTCCCTAGTCTGCGGAGGGACGGATAAAGGTATTCGGGATAAACCCTGGACCCATAACCCTGATCCGTTCCATCCCATGGGATAGCGTTACAAGTGCCAGGAGTGGAGACGGTCAGCTTAACAAGACAAGGGACTAACCACCCCTTGCTAAGAGGGAAGAGCCGTACTCCGTATCCGTAACAATATATATATATATATATATGTCGAGATCATGCCTTTTATTGTGCCTTATGTAATTGTGGTTTGCATTTAATAATGGTTGCTTTGTGAAAAGGATTAAGCTTACTATGTTCCCTCTTGCTTTTTAACTATGCTATATTTTCCAACTGTGCCAAGGAATGTAGAAAGATAGTGAAACTGCTTGCTCTGTTAGACCCCCTCGTGAAAACGCGTCTGTCTGTCCTTGACCAAAGGCCAGCATGGAAGATAAGTTTTGAGAATGTCACAGTGGTCTTTCTCCCGCATCTTACCCTTTGCTCATGCCAAAGAAGATAGGGTCTCGGTGGGAGATGTCTAGCCCGTTTTCCTTTGTCCGTGCTCATTTTTCAGCGGAGATTTTTTGTATAATTTTGTGTATATAAAGAAACTCTGGGTTGCCAATTTTCTAGGAGTGTATGTGGCCATGCTGTTCAATTTGTGAATGGTATGACTCTTACACCCTCCACAGCGCTGTGATATTGGTTCATCAATAAATCTTGTTATCCCAGGAACTCAAGGTGTGGAACATGGTTCTATTCTCCAGAGTTTGGTGTCAGAAGTGGGATCCGACTCTGAGCGATATTTGGGAGGCAGACCCTGTGGAGACAGCGGAGAGGCTGGCCAGCACTGATTCGATTAACGTGAGCTTTCATACTGAGGGGTCTTTCCAAATTGAGCTCCGTTCACTCACCCAGGCTGTCTGTTTCCCATTTCGTCGTTCCGTGCTTGCATCACGAACAAATTGGAATCTGGTGTGTAAGTACAGGCCTATTTGGCTCGGGTAACAAGTTGTCTATTGATGAACCAAGAAATGGGGGTCAGTTAGCAAAAAGGGGGAACTTCTTGGTAAAGCCAAGAACTTCCCAGGTAAGGCAGGGCAGTCTAGAGACAAGATGGAGTTGATGGGGTTGATAGTAACCAGAGAAAGTATTGGCTGCGGACTAACGGAGGGGACCCAAGGAGGATGGCCAGGATAAGTGTTAAGCTAAGTTAAGAAGGGAGAACCCCTTTAGGAAAGCCCTGGCATGGTGATAAGTTAGACAAGTTAGAAGCGCTATACAAGCATTGACCGCGAGTTAGCGCCGAGGGAGGACCGGATTAGGGAAGTATCGGCACGGTAAACTAAAAGGCAGGATTTTTTGGTGGATGGCCTCGGGGCACTTCCTTGCGCCTTGTACGCATCACGAGCTGCTTCTTGCAAATGGGGGTCATGCTGCCATGCGCTGGGAGCGACCGCCTGGGCGCATGGATGGGAAAATGTTCCGTGCACGTTAATTAAATATCTTAAGGGAGATTAAGGTATGTCGGAGTAATACTCAATCTGAAGTAAACTAGAATGATTTGAGTTCTGGAGATGGAGTGCGTGTATTCGACGCATTCGGGTGGCCGAGTCAGGCGAAAAAAGGATTATAATGAGCCAGGTAAGAAAATGATGCAACCAGCTGCATCGGGTGGTTGCACCTTTATGAAAAACTGAAGATGAGGGAAAGAATAAAGTGCGGAGTTGCCGCATGGGGATGCAGCCCGGCTAGCATGGAGGCCGGCGAGATAAGCAGAAGATTGGGAGAGACCCAAAAATCCTGTGAACAGGTGCAGTTGGGATTGAGATGGACGAGTGTGGGAGAGCCGTCTGGAGAGAAAGGCGCATTATGGAACAGGAAGATGCGTGAGTACAGGGGAGAACCCTGCTATGAGGTTGCTTGGAGGATGTGTGCCCAAATGCATTGTGGGCCACTTCAACTTTCCTACACGTGAGTCGTTCATGCCTTGCCAGCAAGGTGCTTCATGCGGTGTGCTATGCGCCATGTCGGTATAGTGGTCGCCTGTGAATCCTGCCATGCAATATCATGAGGAATACATTGTTTGATAATGGAATTATAAGAGGAATGCTGAATTAACGTTGATAGTAACGTGAAGTATATTAAATGAGGCGATTGACGTGGTTGAATGTAGGATTTCAAGACAATAATGAATTTCCGGTGCCAACAGGAAGTCTTGGTCTTGTCCATTGTCCATACAATGAATGATGTATAGTGTGGATGAGGTCTCTCTGAATGAGGTGAATGAGGTTGTCTACAGCGGATGAAATAGAGAATGGCAGTTGCAAGATCGAGATACGGATGTGATGCGGAATGGCAGCTGGACGATGCATCGGCACATTTGTGTTGATCAATGCGCCGGACAATGGCTTTCCAGGCAAGCGATGGTGGTATGATTTAGTTATGAAAATGCATATGGGTCTCAGGGCAGATAATGCGGGACAAGCTGCCCCACAGGCGGATGAGGGAAAATATTGGAGAAGATAATGTGGGTCGAACGCTCATCCGAGGGATGAAAACGGTCGAGGTTTCAATTGTCGGCATGTGATGTGGTTCACGCCGGGCGAATGATGTGTGGATGGGTTGCGTAATGGCTAATGCATCTTGGAGATGCATCGGTGCAAAGACACAGGGAAGGTGCTGAGAGTGGCACGGAGTACGAGTTGGTTGTGGCAGGTGAGAAGGAATGCACACCTGGAATGGAGTGTGCGAACGACGAGTGTGTGCGGTGGTCAGGTGTGTAACGAAGCCTGGGAGCGGAATGAATGTGCGGAAGGTGTGCACCAGGTAAAGGGTGCTGCATGATAGAGCACGCCTCCCTAGAAAGGCTGTGGGGAAGTTATTGGTTATGAGGTCCATTTCGCTCCATTTCGGATTTTAGTGAGACCCCTCTTGCAGAGGCAAGTTGTATTTTTTAAGATGACGTCTGTTTTAATTTGTTTTGGGATTTGACTTGGGATTGCGGAATGCGTTGAATAAAGGTAAGAATGACATGTGATGCTGGCGTGTGCCATTTATGGGTGCTGAGTGTACATGACTGGTGAGCGGGCGGCATGTGTGCTGAGTCCAATCAGAAGGATGGATGGTTATGGTTTCACCCGGTCTGTTTATCTGTCTGTCTGTCCGGACACGGAGCTCTTGGGGAGAGCCAGGATGGGTTGGGGTGACCAAGATGAATGTGGACAATATATTAATTATTTGCCATTGTGAAAATTTTGCCCTCGATTTGAGACGAAGACATATGGCATTTGCTGTCCGGCTCAGGTTGGCTGGTTTCCTCAGCTCTGGAGGATCAGAGCGGGTGGATATTTTAAGCTGATACTCCTATGACAAATGTTGATACTCTTATGTGATGCGGGGTATGTGTGTGGTGATGGTGTCTGGGGCCTCGGGGTTTGCCCCTGCCTATTTGCCGGTCTGTCTGTCTGTTACATTTGACCCTTAGAAAAGGTTTCGTGAGATTTCAGAATTGGACAGCCCATGTGTTATGACATGCTTGGGTGTCTCAAAAAATTTGCTGGACAGACGTGGTGCGTCAGACAAATCGATTACATTTTCGTGGGAAAGATGATTGAGAAGGACTTCAAGGGCAGGTGGGTGGTCACTTGCTGTGAATTGTGGTGGAACATTCGAGATGTCCCGTAATACAACGAGGGGACGAATTGGTTTGTAAATGTGTTGTGCAAGTACTTTCTCTGTAGGTAGCCAAATTCTACCTGGGGTAAGTCCAGGTGGAGAGGGGAGTTGTCTCTGGTGCCTTGCTCCACGGGGCAGTACTATTGTTGTCAAGTCTCATGTAATCTTGATTAACGTATATCTATGGACAAGAGCTGCACTTTATTTTAGTAAGTGACTGGAAAAAAAAAAAGGTTTGTTTTTAAAGTGGCAGTGGATTTGTTTAGCGTTATGGAGGTCACGGCGTGCTGGGATATCTTTGTGTACAGTTGCTGGCTTGGACTGACTTGTGTGCGGGGGAAAAAGAAAACAATTGGAACTGTTTCGGAGAAACAGTGGCTTGGTTGGAGGTTGGGATCCATTATTCTGTTGGGAGTACGCAATCTGAACAGAATGGATTGCCATTGGCTATTTTTCAAATGATTTTATTAAAATGATGGCTCCTGAGTAAGGGGAGGGAGCAGGGGAAATATATTCACTGTAACAGGTGCCTGTGATGCTGTAGGGAGGAATTAGAGGAAATCGGGTTGAATTTAAATTGAAATGAAGATTGGAAAGTGGAAGGGGAAATTGGGTTCTTGACATGCACCAGCGTTGACGGATCATTCATTAGTACCACAAAAAGGGGGAAGACAGGGAAACATTGCTGCCACCACAATAGCGCTGCACCAGGAAATATCTCTACCATATTTTCGTGAAAAATCCAGATGGGGCCATAACAGTGTATGGGGAAGCGTCGTTAAATGGTAGTAGGTTTAGACAGGTATTGAAAGGGTTCGTGCAATGTCATTTTGGGGGGTAACCATGCTCCAGGTGGTGGGGCAGCCGGGATACAAATGGGGGTCAGCCAATTTAAGGATGTGGATGCGCACACACCTGGAACAAGGCATGTTCCTGAAGCTTAGGTGTAAATGTTGGTTGGAAAGGGGAATGAGTTCTGGGAAAATGAATTCACTTATTGGATGTTGTTGAATCTGTCTGTTTAAGAACATTGGGGCTTGTGGCTCGCCATTGTCTGTCTGCCAGTTATGGTGGGCAGAGGGAAGAGGGAGTAATGATGCTCCTGCCTCTTGCTTGGCAGAAGGTAGAGGTGGTGGTGGGCCAAGATGGGTCAGAATAGGCCATGGAACAAAATTGAGCTCTCAAGAGCTGAGGTGATTTTAACCTGAGGATGCATCTCTCGATGGACCCCAGGCTGGTCCGAGGTGTGAAATATGGTGACGTTGTCTTGTGGACACTTTGTGAGTGGCTAGACAGACGCGCATGGAAGGGGAAATTGTATTCATAAACTCATGTGGGTTGAGTCTGAAGGAAAGGTTCGGGAGGAAGTGTGAAGAAGGTCGTGGAAAGTGCAAAGATGATTGGATTGGAAAGTCGAATCAGATGGATTATTTGTCAATGACAGGTGACTTTGTTGGGAATTGTTGAGGAAGTAGAGCAGCGGTCGGGAACCTATGGCTCGCGAGCCATATATGGCTCTTCCGGTGACGGCATATGGCTCCCAGACAATTTTGAGTTGAAAAAAAAAAAATTTAAAAACAAAATCAGTTTGGAACTGATTTTAAAATACTTGTGATATTTCTTAATAATACTGTGTCATTTTAAAGTAAACAGAAATTAGTTTTGAAGATAAATTTCACGGGTCACGGGTCACCCGTGGGTCGGGTCGGGAACCAATGGCTCGCGAGCATGTCCGCGTCATTGTAAAGGTGAAGAAATCAATTTTATCAGATAGCCAACTAGTTTATCCGCTTCAACCCTTGTAACGGAAAAGATGGCGAAAAGAAAAAAAGACGATGATTACCGTGCATTCCAGGCTGCGTGGACAGAGGCATTTGCATTTGGTGAGAGAGCAGGATCTGCGGTATGTCTAATATGCAATGATAAAATTGCATTGATGAAACGGTCAAATATAAAGCGGCACTTTGATACGCACCATGCTTCATTTGCATCGAAATATCCAGCGGGGGCCAGCAGGAAAAGGGCATGCGAGGAGCTACAGCGGAGAGTGCAGGCGAGTCAGCAGCAACTACGTGTGTGGACCAAGCAAGGTGACGGGAATTCCGCTAGCTTTGCGGGTGCTTTGGCAATAGTAAGGAATGGAAAGCCATTCACAGATGGCGAGTATGCCAAAACATTCATGCTTGATGTGGCCAATGAACTGTTTGATGACTTCCCAAATAAAGACAAGATAATCAAACGAATAAAAGACATGCCCCTGTCAGCAAGAACTGTGCACAATCGTAGCATCATGATGGCAAATCAAGTCGAGGAAACACAAATTAAGGACATAAACGCCGGGACATACTTTTCTCTCGCGTTAGATGAGTCAACAGACGTTAGCCATCTATCTCAGTGCAGTATAATTGCCAGGTATGCTGCAGGTGACACACTGCGTGAGGAAAGCTTGGCTGTTTTGCCAATGAAAGGGACAACAAGAGGAGAGGATTTATTCACGTCTTTCATGGAGTTTGCTAAAGAAAAAAAACTACCGATGGATAAACTTATTTCTGTCTGTACTGATGGTGCACCCTGTATGTTGGGGAAGAACAAAGGATTTGTAGCGCTTCTCCGTGAACATGAAAAGAGAGCCATCCTAAGTTTTCATTGCATCCTGCACCAAGAGGCGCTTTGCGCTCAGACGTGTGGCCAGGAGCTTGGTGAGGTGATGTCACTGGTCATTCGAGTGGTCAACTTTATTGTTGCCCGAGCTTTAAATGATCGCCAGTTTAAAGCTCTGTTAGAAGAAGTTGGGAATCATTATCCCGGTCTGCTTTTACACAGCAACGTGCGTTGGTTGTCAAGGGGGAAGGTGCTCAGCCGTTTTGCAGCTTGCCTGAGTGAAATCCGGACTTTTCTTGAAATTAAAGGCGTCAAGCATCCTGAGCTAGACAACACTGACTGGCTCCTGCAGTTTCACTATCTCGTGGACATAACTGGCCATCTGAACCAGCTCAATGTGAAAATGCAAGGTATTGGAAATACAATCTCATCCCTTCAACAAGCAGTGTTTGCATTTGAAAGCAAGCTGGAAATCTTTCTCAGGGACATTGAAACAGGTCGTCTTCTGCACTTTGAAAGACTGCAACAATTTAGAGATGCATGCTTAGCAAGTGACTCCACTCAACATCTGGATCTCCAGCAGCTAGCTAGCTTTACGTCCAATCTCCTGCAGTCATTCAAAGCACGTTTTGGAGAATTTCGTGCGCGCACTGGTCTTTTCAAGTTCATCACTCATCCACATGAGTGTGCAGTGGACAAAATCGACCTGACATGCATCCCCGGGGTCTCTATCGGAGACTTTGAGCTGGAAGTTGCTGACCTGAAGGCATCAGACATGTGGATGAGTAAGTTCAAGTCACTTAATGGAGAGTTGGAAAGTCTTGCGCGACAGCGAGCAGAGCTGGCGAGGGAACACAAGTGGACAGAAATGAAAAATCTTCAACCTGAAGACCAGCTGATTCTTAAAACTTGGAACGAGCTTCCTGTGACATACCACACAATGCAGTGTGTGAGTACTGCCGTATTGACCATGTTTGGCTCTACATATGCATGTGAGCAGTCATTCTCGCATATGAGGAACATTAAGACCAACCTACGCTCACGTTTAACTGATGGAAGCCTCAACGCCTGCATGAAGCTCAACCTCACCACGTATGAACCAGACTACAAGGCCATCAGCAAAACCATGCAGCACCAGAAGTCGCATTAAAAGTAAGACATATTTAATTTATTATACGTTAAAAATACTATATGGCTCTCAATGAAATATATTTAGAAATATTTGGCTTTTATGGCTCTCCCAGTCAAAAAGGTTCCTGACCCCTGAAGTAGAGGAAAGGGTTGTAAAAAGTTAATGGAAAAGGCAGGAAATAAAGGAAAGTGGTTAGTTATGGACTGTTGTTTTGTGATAAGAAGGTGATACAAGGGGTTGGCTTGCACTGGGTTGACCAATTAATGTAAAGTTGTGAATTTCGTTTAATAACGTTGTGTTAGATTGCTACACGCAGAATGACCCCAATCGAGGAGGTGATTGGGGGCTGGTGCAAATTGGATCACGGCTCTGCAGACCAGGTGAACAGAACTCCACCAGGTACGTGGGAATCACATCAATTGAATTATTGCTCAAAGGGAGGTGATAAAGCAAAATGAAGAAGATTGTCATGGGGACCGCAAGGCTAACCCCCGCTCTTGCAGGGAAATGGCTTTGGGAGGCTAGTTGTTGTTGTTTTGGTTGACTCTAGGTTCTAAAACCTAAGGCAAAATGCACAGGAGGGTAGAGTTGGTGATTGCGGACGGAGATTAGCTAGAGAACTTGGAGATGATTTCGTTATTTTTCAGATAATTTTTCCAGTGGTATATACTGGTGTGAAATTCGCGTATCTAGGAAAGAAGGGAAAAAATGTCCAGGTATTGATAGGATAACAGTGAAGTTTTGAAGGGGAGAATACCGATTATTTCCATTGACCGATTATGGTTGGGGGGGAAATGGTTGGTAAATCATGTATTATTAGATGTAGGGAAGATGATTAAAAGAAAGGTATTTTCGGAAATTGGTGAAAAAATATAGCATTTGAATTTCCAGACACGACACAGGAAATGCGGCTATGAATAAGCCAACCATCTGAGAGATGAGGTAACTAAATGCCAATTGGTGGGACGGGGGGCTAGGAATTTGATCATGGTGTGTGTAAGAAAGTATTTTTCAGGATGGGCGATGAAGAAACCGCCGTCGGAAGACCATGATCTTGACCGCTGAGGCCGTCGACCTGAACGAGCCCCTGGGCGATGCCGATGTGACCGGCGCATCAGAAGACTGTTGATTTATTTGATTTATTGTGATGATTTTGTTGTAAATCCCCTGCGGTAATTGGCTAATGCTTCTTATGTATTATAAGCACACAGCTGCACATCTCCGCTTGATCCGACTATGGATCTGACTGCAATGCTGGGTCTGGCTGCCAAAGGACCTGACACTGATACTCTGGTTCCACAAGCTGATTATGCGTCCATGAACGTCTTTGACACAAAAGGAAGTCTCTCTCTT
The DNA here is from genome assembly GCF_964187855.1 of Myxine glutinosa. Classification (NCBI taxonomy): domain Eukaryota; kingdom Metazoa; phylum Chordata; class Myxini; order Myxiniformes; family Myxinidae; genus Myxine; species Myxine glutinosa. Next base: position 62,246,298 of record NC_136273.1, on the reverse strand, counting down.
TACTTTGAATTGTAATGCTCTGTACTCTGACCAGGAACACGTGACACAAGATATTAATTACATTATGTATTCCTCAGAACAACAGCATGGACGTCGATTAACTTCGAAGATCGGCAAGGACCGGGTCTGTGCGAGGACGGGGAGCTCTTCGATTGGGGGGGATTTCAGCCGCACCTACGCTGCTGCCAGGGTGGGTTGAGAGACCCTCCCGGGCAACATCCCTGGCCGGACCAGGCGCCTTCGTTGCCGATCTGAAACGTTAATAGATCTTCATGTTCTGGACCTTCATGTTCCAAACATGCACAACATGACACACCTTTCAAGCGTGCATGCGGGGTACTTTATGTGCGTGGCATGCCCTTGGGAGGACACACATACAACACTCAATAAAGCCCGATGTGGCCACATATAACACTATTCTCTTTTGCTTTGCAAATAAAGCCGATGTGGCCTGGTCTCTGTGATACGTAGTCTCGTAGAGACCAAATGGGGGAATGTCGAGATCATGCCTTTTATTGTGCCTTATGTAATTGTGGTTTGCATTTAATAATGGTTGCTTTGTGAAAAGGATTAAGCTTACTATGTTCCCTCTTGCTTTTTAACTATGCTATATTTTCCAACTGTGCCAAGGAATGTAGAAAGATAGTGAAACTGCTTGCTCTGTTAGACCCCCTTGTGAAAACGCGTCTGTCTGTCCTTGACCAAAGGCCAGCATGGAAGATAAGTTTTGAGAATGTCACAGTGGTCTTTCTCCCGCATCTTACCCTTTGCTCATGCCAAAGAAGATAGGGTCTCGGTGGGAGATGTCTAGCCCGTTTTCCTTTGTCCGTGCTCATTTTTCAGTGGAGATTTTTTGTATAATTTTGTGTATATAAAGAAACTCTGGGTTGCCAATTTTCTAGGAGTGTATGTGGCCATGCTGTTCAATTGTGAATGGTATGACTCTTACACCCTCCACAGCGCTGTGATATTGGTTCATCAATAAATCTTGTTATCCCAGGAACTCAAGGTGTGGAACATGGTTCTATTCTCCAGATATATATATATATATATATATATATATATATATATATATATATATATATATATATATATATATATATATATATATATATATAGAGATATATATGTTAGGGTGGGCTTCAAAAAATCAAAATGCAGATTTTCTCCGGGACATGGTCTATTTATGTTCCCTTTGGTGTCAAAGGAAACCACACCAAATTTGAATGGAATCCAATAATATTTAAGGGTGCCACATCAGTGATGAATTTTCCCCCATGCAAAAATAGGAATTCCCATTTTTTGGGCTGTATATACACAAAATAAATACATAATTATATATATACATTAAATATAATATTAAAAATAAATATATAGTAAATATACATTAAATAATAAATATACATAAATACACATTATACATTATATATATACAATATATTATACATACAGTTTTGAGACTTCCTATGATCACTATCTGGGCAATTTTCATGCATGTTTTGTACAGGTTCCCGGGGTCAGGGGTACGCTTTTTTAGTGTGTAATATGTAGGCCTAACTTATTGACTGTGGCTCTTTTGTCGAGTGACCCTGTGGAGTAAGAATTAACAGGATTTTACCCACATTCTTGCTTATTTTGCAGATATGGCATGTGCTAGTACCAGTGTTTCATTGAAAACTCGGGCTCAGGATAATGTGTATCTCATTGGGTCCACTTCTGGAGATGTCATCAAAGGTGCCAAGCTCCCGACTGTGCATCAATCTCCTGTCCTGTTTTTCCATCACCTGAAGAAGGAGAATCGCACTGCCCGGGAGTGCAACCCTCACCATTGAAGAGGTTGTGAAGTTCTGGGAAAAAGCTCACCTACCTACAACGACGAAGCAGCACTGCATCCATCGTTTGGAGAGGCTATATGAAGAATGGAGGAGCCTCCAAAAAGGTGCAAAGCGGGGTGGTGCGACCCAAGAGAAAAAGGAAGCATCCTTCAAGGCCTCCTTGGAGAAGACGTTTGATCTTAGGCATGCAGATTCGGAGGCCATAATCACCAACCCCGAGGACAGGAAGTTTCTTCACGATCAATTCTCAGAGAGGAAGGCTTCAATGGGATCTGTAGACACTGTGTTGGAAGCAAAAACGTTCTTGTGTGTTTGAAAGATCAGCAGCCACGAGATGATTATCGTGAACTCCTAGAACTGACTGTCATCTACATGGGAGGAATCCCACCTCGTGGAATCCGGATCATGGCTCCAGGAGCAATGCACAGAGCCAGATGGATGGCAAAAGCACTATATTCACTACAGGTGTTCATGTTTCGGTCAGAGTTCCACTTGACACTTCGAAAGGTGAGAGAACTCCGAGCCTTCAACATTTTTGTCTGCCTTGTGTATGTACAGGCTTGGTTTCGGGCTCCACAAGCTATTGAGGCTCCCCTGAATGACATTAACCTCTTCAAGAAGTTGGAAAAGTTTGAACAAATCAATCAGAAGATGGCTCAGGCAGCCTTGAAGGCACTTGGCCGCCACACGTGGTACATGAGCCCAGTACTAGTGGCATTTGCATTCTTTGACACCAGAATTGACAAAGAAAGCAAGATCAATATGATTGAAGCATTGAAAAATGACGGTGAAAACCCCTCTCCAAAGAGACCAGCTATCAAACGAGGAACCGCCCTGTCAATCGCTGGCCTCATAACAAAACACACCAAGCATTTCTTCAGCATCCTAGGGACCCCAACTGATTGGATGGATAAGGATCCTGGTTCATGGGAGCAAGAAACCAGCTTTCAGGAAGCAAAGAAAGCCGCCAGTGGCTTAGTCGTGGTGAACGACAGGGCAGAAAGGGGTGTCGCATTGATACAAGACTACAATAAGCTCCTTACAAAGGATGAAGAGCAAAAGCAAGCTCTGCTCCAAGTTGTTGCTGCTCACAGGAAGATGTACCCCGATGCCAAGAAGGCAACAGTGGTGAAACAGGCCCAGAAATAGGAGTTACATTTCTCATTATATTTGGGTTTTTTAATATTATGTGATATGGTGTCTCTTCATTTTATGAACTGAACATTTGGATTGTTATCATTGAATTTGAGTTTTCATAGCAATATAGTGCTATTTGTGCAGCTATTGTAACTTGTGTTTGCTAGAATACAAAGAAAGTGAGTGGAGGGTGGATTTTCATAAAACAAACTTCTGGTTTTGCTTTCGATCCATATATAGAAAAGTTTTGTAGACACCTTTAGTTTGAAGGCTGATGTGGCACCCCTAAATAAAATCAGATTGCTTTCATATTTGGTGACTTTTCATTTTGGAACAAAAGGAACAACATAAAGCCATGTCCCAGTAAATATTTAAAAACATTTTTTTTGAGCACCACCCTAATATATGTATATATATATATATATATATATATATATATATATATATATATATATATATATATATATATATACATATATACATATATATATATATATATATATATATATATATATATATTTGTATACAAGATCGAGGCTCGTGAAAGAGCTAACATTAATCACACAAAAAGACAAACCGACACACAAAACACAAAAAACAAGGGGAGCGGCAGACAAGATGGGGATAGAGGGGGAAGGACACAAACACAACATTTGAGAGCAGGGACATCGGGAGGACTTGGGGGGAGGTGGGAGAGGAATAAAACATATGAACACTGCAAGGACTCTGGGGTGAATTACCGGGGGTAGAAAAGATCAAGGTTTTCGATGGGGGAAGATAAGAGATGGTGGTGAACAGCTGTATTAAAGACCTGGAGGGAGGAGTGGGATTGAAGGGAGTGGGGGAGTTTGTTCCAGAGGCGGGAGAAAAGGGGAATGAAAGAGTGAAGGTGAGCAGAGAGCCTAGACTTTGGCAGTTTAACCATAAGAGGGTTGCAGGCAGATCTTGTGCGACCTGAAGGAATATTGGGGGGACAGAGCACAGAGAGAGCTGGGGGAGCAAGGCCGGAGAGGATTCGGTAGAAGACAGAAAGACAACCAACCTGCCTGTGGTGAGTGAGTGAAAGGTCCTCGGAGTTGACTACATCGCAGGAGATTCCAATGATTCTGAAAGCTTTGGCCTCAACAGCGTGAAGCCGAGCAAGGTGTGAGGCAGGAGCACCAGCCCAGAGGGGGGAACAGTATTCCATTGAGCTGCGGATGAAAGCCTTGTATGTGGTGAGGAGCTCAGGTGTGCCAAGGAAGGACTTCGCACGACGGAGCATGCCCAGTCGGCGACTGGCTTTGGAGGCCAGCTTGGAAATGTGGTTTTCCCAGGAAAGATCATGGCAGATAATGAGACCCAAAAGCTTGAATGACAGAACTTCTTGGAGAGGATTATTCAGAAAGTGGCTGGGAGGGTTGTCCAGTCGGTCCTTTCGGAGAGACATTGTAAGAGTGTGAGATTTGTCAGGATTGAAAGACATGTTCCACTTGTTTGACCAGTCTGTGATTTTGTCCAGGTCTGCAGAGAGTGAGGAGGCTGCAGACTGCCGATCTGAGGGATGAGGAATGGAGCGGCAGATAGTGGAGTCATCAGCAAAGAGATAGAGAGGATTTTCCAGAGAGTCGGAGAGGTCATTGATAAAGACTAGAAATAGCACAGGGCCCAGAACACTACCTTGGGGAACTCCAGCCAGAACAGGAGGGAAGATGAGAGAAATCCATTCAGGGCCACACTTTGCCTACGACCAGAGAGGAAATCCGCAAGCCATGAGTGGACATTTCCCTGAATACCATAGGAGGTGAGTTTGGTGAGCAGAGCTGGGTGCCAGACCGTATCGAAGTCACGTGATATGTCAAGTGAGACAGCTCTGATTTCCTGTTTGGCATTGAGGACCTCCATCCATTGTTGAGACAGCAGAAGCAACATGTCCAGAGTAGAATGACCTGGTCTGAATCCAAATTGATTATCAGAGATCAAGCCATTGGAGAAGAGGAAGGATTTGATATCTGAAGCAATGATGGATTCCATGACTTTGCTGATAATTGGGAGCAGGCTGATTGGTCTGTAGTTGCAAGGATCTGTTTTTGCACCTTTTTTGTGTAAAGCGGTAATGTTTGCTGATTTCCAAGATGCTGGCAGATGACCTTGAGCAAAAGAGAGGGTGAAAAGAACAGAGAGAGGGTGAGATAGAGCGGCAGAGCAGGATTTTAGGACCCGAGGGCTGATACCATCTGGTCCAGTTGCAGAATCAGAGTCGAGGTTTGATAAAAACTTCTCCACCTTGTCAGGAGAGAAGGACACAGAGTCCAGGAGCAGTTGGGTTTGACTGGGAAAGGTGGGAACAGAGAGAGATGGGATATGTATATATATATGTATATATATATATATATATATATATATATATATATATATATATATATATACACAGACTTGGCATTTAATATGGAATTTTTTTTTTTTCTTGACTTGGGTTTACTTTCTGAACTCGGTATATCAATCTGGTGAGTTTCTTTTATGCTTCGGTGATTTCTTTGTTAAAAGAACCATGTCACTGATTGTCTGTCGCAGCAAGAAGTCAATAACAGGATTATATCACAGGTGGCGTGACAAAATGTACGGACAGGTACATTTGACGATTGGCTTCACAATCGGGTATATAAGGGTTGTTGCGTTCTGTATTAGTGGAAAACAACTGCTGCACGTCTCCAAAAGTTATTGCCGCTTCCACTGGAGATGGTCCGTCAACTCGACAATGCTGTTTGTCATGGAGTGGTGGCTTTACGAAATTACGGCATGAAACAGTGTGCTATTGCTCGGCAGTATGGCATCACTCAAGGTCAGGTGTCAAAGATCCTGAAACGAAATGCTCAGAGGGGTGTCCCTACTCCAATACCGAGGCCAGGACGTCCCCGCAGAACCACAAGGAGGGATGATTGCCAGCTGCACCGGTTAGTCGGCAATGGCCGTACCAAGTCAGCTAATCGGCTTCGGGCTGAGTGGCAGCAACTGACAAATGTGCCTGTATCCAGAAGGCTAGTCAACCAACGACTGGTTCAAGCAGGCTATCGTGCCAGGCGTCCCCTGAGAAAGCCACGCCTGACCAGACAACACCACCAGCGCCGTTTGCAGTGGGCCAGAGAGCACCGTCAATGGCAGCCAGGACACTGGAATCATGTGATCTTCAGTGACGAGTCTAGATTTCTGGTCTATCGTCAAGATGGCCACGTCCGAGTGCGCAGACAAGTGCATGAAGCCTACAACAGAGATTGTATAGTGCCAAGATTCCAAGCTGGAGGTGGTGGGGTGACCGTTTGGGCTGCTTTTCATGCAGGGGGCAAAACTGACCTGGTTGTTCTGAATGGAAACCTGCACCAGTTCAAGTGCAGGGCCATTCTGGAAGAAACATTGCTTCCATTTGCTCGTGCAGCCTTTCGAGGAAACTTTGTCTTCCAAGATGACAATGCACGGCCTCATCGTGCTCGCATGATCCAACACTTTCTTGCTGACCGTGGTGTGGAGCATATGGAGTGGCCTGCCATGTCCCCGGATATGAATCCGATGGAGAACTTGTGGGCAGAATTAACGCGTCAAATCGACCACTTGGACCAGCAGCCGACCTCTGTGCGTGAATTTCAGCAGGCTATTGTCACTGCATGGCAAGCGATTCCTGTCCAAACCTTGGCAAATCTCGTGAACAGCATGCCTCAATGCGTACGTGCTCTCCTGAATGCTCGTGGGGGTTACAGGAAGTACTGAACTGTAATTTTACTGTCCGTAATCCCAGTCGTAATGTAACTTTTGTTTTTGTTTAAAAATTTTTTGGCTAATGTGCAAAATAAAGAGATACTTCTGGAAAACGTACAGAAGTTTAACACAGTACTGTCCATGACTTGAGTTCGATATCAGTTTACATCACTTTCAAGGATCAATTTATTTGTTTCGAAATGTCAAATGTGGTTTTTGTTTCTCTTAAAGATCACATTAACAAAATCTAGAATAGTTTCAACATAATTCCAATGAACTTTTAGTTCTAAGACATCTTGAAAAGTAAGTTCACCCCCACAAAAAAAATATTCCATATTAAATGCCAAGTCTGTATATATATATATATATATATATAGATATATATATATATATATATATATATATATATATATATATATATATATATATATTAAAAAAAAAATATATATATATATATATATATATACCTGTGAGAAATAGTAGAAACTCCACAGTACGAGCAGAGCGTCTCATTTGCATTAAAAATAATAACTCTGGAGATTAAATCAGACGCGGACGTAGCTTCAGGACGGTCGATCTTTAATTCTCGACAAGCTTTCGACAAACAAAGGCCTTCTTCTTAGTCTACAGAAACAACAGGCATGGATATCATCAAGTATGTATCGTGATATGTGTGTAAGATGTGTGATATGTGCAGAAGATGCATATAAAAAGAAGAGCCATGCTAAAGCTGACTCACCGTCCCCAAGTTCAGCGGAAGTGAGGCGCAGCTTAGAGTTATCGTTCACGTTAGTTTGTGCACGTGCATATACAAATATATATATACAGTCACGTGAAAAAGTAAGTACACCCCATGTATAGTTTTGACTTTTTCAACATATTTCAACATACAGCTATTTGATCTTCATTTCAACAATATTGATAGAAAAAGGTGATATAATATAACAAATATCATGAAACATTTACATTTTGTAGTCCATTGTATAATTTAAATCAATATAAATGCAAATTTTGCATGTGGAAAAAGTAAGTACACCACTACATTTATCACTACTTCAATACCTAAAATTAGAATCAGGTGCACCAGCTCAGGTGCAAATGATTAGAACATCGTTGGAGAGGATCTTGGAGGAACCTGTCTTATTTAAACCTCAGACATTTAGTTTGGTTTGCTCTTTGTTGTTGAAGTGTGCGGCGTCACAATGCCTAGATCAAAAGAGCTCTCCAAGGCCTTCAGAAAGAAGGTTATAGATGCCTACGAGTCTGGGAAGGGATTTAAAAAGATCTCCAAACAATTTGAAATCAATCATTCGACTGTCCGGAAGATCATCTACAAGTGGAGAAGATTCCAAAACAACTGCCAACTTGTTCAGACCAGGCCACCCCAGCAAGTTCAGCCCGAGAGCAGACCGCAAGATGCTGAAAGAAGTCTCTGAGAACGTCATCATGGGACCTACAGGTAGCTCTTGCCACTGTTGATGTCAAAGTGCACGAGTCTACCATTAGAAAGAGGCTGCACAAATTTGATCTACATGGGAGGTGTGCCAGGAAGAAACCTTTGCTGTCCAGAAAGAACATCAGGGCAACACTAAAGTTTGCCAATGAACACCTTGGCAAAGACCAGCACTTCTGGACCAATGTGCTCTGGACAGATGAGTCAAAGGTAGAGCTATTTGGCCACAGTACCAGAAGACATGTTTGGCAAAAAACAAAGACAGCATTTGACCACAAGAACCTGATACCAACTGCAAAGCATGGTGGTGGAAATATTATGATTTGGGGCAGCTTTGCTGCATCAGGGCCTAGGCAGCTCACCATCATAGAATCCACTATGAATGCTTCATTGTACCAGAGGGTCCTTGAGGATAATGTGAGGCCATCTGTCGGCAAGATGAAGCTCAACCGAAGGTGGACCTTGCAACATGACAATGACCCTATACATACCAGTAAATCCACCAAGGAATGGCTGAAAAGAAAGAAATGGAGGGTTCTGGAATGGCCAAGTCAAAGCCCGGATCTAAATCTCATTGAGATGTTGTGGGGGGATTTGAAACGAGCTGTGCATGCAAGAAACCCCTCAAACATCGCACAGCCGAAAGAATTCTGCATGGAGGAGTGGGAAAAAATTTCTCCCAGTCGATGTCAGGGACTGGTAGACAGTTATAAGAAATGCCTACTTGAGGTTGTTTCTGCAAACGGGGGCAATACCACCGATTAGAGCCAAGGGTGTACTTACTTTTTCCACATGCGAAATTTGCATTTATGTTTATTTAAATTATACAATGGACTACAAAATGTAAATGTTTCATGATATTTGTTATATTATATCACCTTTATCTATCAATATTGTTGAAATGAAGATCAAATAGCTGTATGTTGAAATATGTTGAAAAAGTCAAAACTTTGCATGGGGTGTACTTACATTTTCACGTGACTGTATATTCATATACCATTTATATTCATATAATATAATTATATATTTATTTATATATTTATATAAATGACATATAAAGGTAGGATGAATGAATGAGTGAATGAGTGAATGAATGGGTTACAGTTAATGATTTGATTGGGTTGATGTTGAAACATTCTTTAATCAGCAAAATTTATGCCATCAGGGATTTTTGTCTGAAGTTTATGTATCCAAAAGGACTCACGTTTCAGAATCGTGGTGTGTTATCAATTTGTGATTGATTCAATGACAGAGATTTGAATGTCATTTATAGAGTGATCCGGTTGATTAAAGTGTATCGTGTAAAGTAGAGATTTGCCCTGACTGGTGTGGAAGTTATTGATTTCTGACCGGGTGTGATTAAATCGTGTGTGGAGTGTATTCTCAGTTTTTCCAACATATGGTTTGGTGCATTTTTGGCAAGTGATTGGGTATATGACCCATGTAGATTTGCAGTTCATATAGGAGGTGATGGGGAATTTTTGTCCAGTGCTAGAACTACAAAATTTGTTTCCTTCTAGTAAATGCTTGTGAATAATGCATTTGTTTGCTGTGCATTTATAGAAGCCAGGGATCCTAGTTTCTTTGTTGTGGGGCTGTGGGTGCTTTGCTTTTACCAAGAGGTCCTTGAGTGTCCGACCACGTCGAAATGATGTTAGTGGAGGTTGAGGAAATGTGGTGCCGAGTGTTTCTGATTGATGGAGGAGAGGAAGGGCCTTATTCAGAATACTTGGCAATTGGGATGAGGTGGGAGAGTAGGTGGTTACCAGTGGGACACGGTTAGTTGCAGTGGGTTTGTAAATCAGAAGGTCTGCTCTCGGTATGCGTTTTGCTCGGTTTATTGCTTCTTTCACAGAGTGAGGGTCATAGTTTCTTGCAATGAAGTGTGTTTCTAATTGGCAGAGAGAAGTTTCTTCTGCCATTTTTTTTGAGCAAATGCGTCTTACTCTGATTGCTTGACTGTATGGTATGCTTGCAATTGTATGTTTAGGATGAGATGAAAAAGGGAGAAGGTAAGAGTGAGTGTCTGTTGGTTTGGTGTATAGTTTTGTTTCGAGTCTGTTATTTTGAAGTGTGAATGATGTGTCTAGAAAGTGAATTTAGGACTGTGAGCTGTCGAATATAAACTTGATGGTCGGATGAATCAAATTTAATTCATTTTGGAATTGTGTGAGACTATGGGGGGATTTTGACCAGATGAACTGGATGTCATCAATATAACGTACCCAGGATTTTTCCAAGATGCCGTGATGAGGTTGTGCATAGATCTTGGCCTCTGTCATTCCCATGAAGATGTTGGCGTAAGATGGTGCAACAGGGGTACCCATAGCGGTACCTTGAGTTTGAATGTAATGTCATCCGTTGAATTGGAAATTATCCAGTTTGAGTATCAGTTCTTATAGGCGTGTTAGGTCTTGAGTTGGTCGTATTGGGACTTGTCGTGTATCTAGTTCTTTGCGGCATGCAGACAGGCCTTCTGAATGTGGAATATTAGTGTAGAGGGATGTAACATCTGCTGTGACTAAAATGGTTTGGGAGTTGAAAGGTGAGTATATTGTTATGTCGGTGGGGTAAAGGAATATCTAGAGTCAGGTAGATCTGTATAGGTAGGTATTCGACTGTCGCGATAGGGAATCTACCCTGTAATAAGTTCCATGTTGTAAGGTATCTCGACAGACTACGATCGATTGTAGCACACGTTTATTGACTCTCCTGATACAGGCCCGATTCACCACAGCGCCATCCGAGCTGGGCCGTAACTTCCGGAAAAACGGAAATAAACCCGCGGTCACGGTGTGGGGATACAACGGTGAATATTTGCAGCTTCATACATGACATCCTCCCCTTTAATTCCAAAATTACCAAGAGCAATACGTGCTAGACTTCCAAAATTGACATTTCAGAAGCAACATTTCCAAAACATGTGAAAATATGTGTGCAAACGATTATGAGAATAATGAAAATACGTGAAAATAGAACATGTGTCACCGTGAGAATAGAACGTGTGTCATCGTGAAAATAGAACATGTGTCAACGTGAAAATAGAACATATGTCAACGTGAAAATAGAACATGTGTCAATGTGAAAATAGAACATATGTCAATGTGAAAATAGAACATGTTCAAAGATTCAACCGGTCGGGTGTTTTCTCTCACACATTGAGCGTCGCGGTGTACCAGTGGATACAGAGTCAGAGGTGATTCCTTTGGTCTCCACGAAGGGTGTAGCGTTCGCAGAGGTTTTTGGGGCATCCGAGCCGGCTGGAGCGGCCACGACGATCTCCGGCAGTGACGGGTCGAACTGTTGTTCTGACTGTGACGATGCTGCAGGCTCTATCGACTGACAGGACAGTGGACCTGGCTTCTCGATGATGTCCCCCGGTAGCCACATTGCACCTGCACCAAAACTTCGGGCAAACACTGGATCTCCGATGTTGATACAGTGACTGTTTTACGACTTATCGTGCACCAACTTTTGATTAAGCTGGCTCTGATAAACGTTTGATGATATGTCTGGTTTGAGATTGTCAAATGTCGATCTCAAGTGTCGTTTCATCAATAACTCAGACGGAGCTGCACCGGTTGTTGATTATGGCGTGATGCGGTATTTGAACAGGAGACGAGAAAGCTTTGTTTCCAGGGTTCCCTCCAGAAGTTTCTGCAATCCGGATTTGATGATTCCCACGGATCGTTCGACCAAGCCATTTGAAGCCTGGTGATGTGGGCTGACAAACTTATGTTTGATGCCATTCCGACGTGTGAACTCGGCAAACACGGACTGGAAAAACACGAACCGTTATCACCCACGATTATCCTGGGCAGACCACGAGTGGCGAAACAGCGTCTGAGTCTTTCGTTGACAATGGCTGATGTAGTCCCAAACGTCACATAGGCATCGATCCATTTTGTGTGCGCGTCTGTAATTATTAGAATCATGCTGCCATTAATAGGCCTGGCATAATCAAGATGTAGGTGATGCCATGGTTCGCTGGGCCATTCCCAGGGATGCAGTGGCGCTTTCGCAGGTGTATTCCAGGTGATCTGGCAGGGTAACAATGTCGAACATGATGTTCGATATCAGCATCAAGATTCGGCCACCACACATAGTTTCTGGCAAGTGACTTCATCTTCACAATCCCGGGGTGACTTTCATCGATTTCATCCATGACCCTGGAACGCAGATTTTCCGGGATCACGACACGACATCCCCAGAATAGGCAACCATTTTCCACGCTGAGTTCGATTTTACGTGCTTTATAAGCCGCAAAAGCTGGGTCACCCTCAGGTAGCAAATGCCATCCAAGCTGTACAGGCCTGGACAGTTCTGGACAGAACGGGCTCTCGTTGAGTATGAGTGCGGATCTGGCCGGAATCGACAGCACAATCTTCCAGATGATCCATCAGTGCGATAATGGATCCTGGTGTAGGCGAATCATCAATGGATTCTGGAAGGGGTAACCGACTCATGGCATCTGTATTTGTGATAGACGAACTGGGCTTATAACATATGGTGTAGTCATAAGCAGCGAGAAACAGGGACCAGCAGATGATCCTGGGCGGTAGTGTGTCAGATGTCGCCTTATTTGGACCAAACAGACTGATCAGCGGCTTGTAATCAGTGCGAATCGTGAAATGATGTCCAAGAAGGTACTGGCGAAATTTGCTGATGCCAAAAACGATTCCCAATCCTTCCTTGTCAAGTTGGGAATAGTTCCTCTCTGCCGGGGACAACGTTCTGGATGCAAATGCAACAGGTCTTTCCGTACCATCAGGTATCACGTGTGATAATACACTCCCCACTCCATACCGACAGGCATCGCATGTCAGCACAAGATCCTTCTCTGGATCAAAATGAACGAGAACATTGGACGATTTGAGCAGATCCTTGGAGGTCTGGAATGCTGATTGTTCAGTGGACCCCCAGCTCCAGGAGACTCCTTTCCTCAAAAGCCAATAAAGGGGGTCCAAAACGTCGGTCACATTCGGGATGTAACGACCATAGAACTGAAACAAACCGAGGTATGACTTAAATTCGGTTATGTCTCGTAGAGCCGGAGCATCCTTGATCGCTCGGACTTTCTCATCTGTCGGGTGTAGACCCTCGGCATCAATCGTATGACCCACTATTGACCCAGTTACATGACTGATGGCACCATAAACTTGCACTTGTCTCAACGCAAATGTAGGCCAGAGTCCGAAATCTTCTTCAGAACTCTATCCAGGTTTTGTAGATGTTCCGCGTCCGTATGACCAGTAACCAGGATATCATCCTGGTAACAAACGACGTTGCGGTCGGCGGCAAACAAACTGTCCATGACACGCTGATAAATTCCAGGTGCAGATTTCACTCCAAAACTGAGTCAGTGGTACCTGTACAACCCACGATGGTAAGATACTGTTTCGAATTCTCGTCCAAGTGGAGCTGTAGATAGGCGGATTTGAGATCGAGTTTCGTAAAAGTCTTGCCTCCCGTGAGACGAGCATAGAGGTCTTCGATCCTCGGGATTGGATATTTATCCAATGAAGAACTTGTTCACGGTCATTTTATAATCTCCACAAATGCGGATGGACTGGTCCGATTTTATGACCGGAATGATGGGCACCACCCATTCGGCATACCGGATTTTCTCGATGATGCCCAGATTTTCAAGATGATCCAGTTCCTTGTCAATCCGCTCCCACAGGGCGAAAGGGACTGGGCGAGCTCTGCAAAATATAGGATTGGCATCCCGATCAACACTGAGTTTAGCCGTATGTCCTTTCAAGGTTCCAAGCTCATCCTTGAAGACATCTGGGTATGTATCCAGCACATTTTTGAGTGTGTATGCTGCGGTAGGAGAAACGCTGGCTGCCCGGAGTTGATGAATGCTTTTCCACTTCAGTTGAATTATGCTCAACCAGTTCCTGCCGAGTAAGGAAGGGCCCTTTCCAGGAATGATGATCAGGGGTAGGTGAAACTCGCGGTTATCGTAGCCCACCGTGACGTCACATGTACCGCAGGGAACAATCTTCTCACCTGTATAGGTGGAGAGTCCATAGGTAGTAGGTTTCAGATGGGGTCGGTCAGCATCACCCCACAGGTTTTGAAAACAGCATGGTTGATGAGCGAGACGGCCGCACCAGGGTCGACCTCCATTTGCAATGGTCGATTGTTGACGACAACAGTGGCAAGAAGAGGGTCCCGCTTATGGTGAGAATCAATATGAAGCAGGTCATACGATTCTGAGTTGTCGGAAACAGAGCGCAGCTGGTCAAGCTCATGTTCCTCCGAACCGATAAACTGATGAATCTTCTTGTCAGCAGCTTTCTCTTTTCCCGATTTGCGAGTGATGCAAGCTGGAGCAATATGGCCAGTTTACGAACAGAAATGGCAGGTTACATCTTTGAACCGACACGTCTCCGGAAGGTGCTTTCCGTTGCACCGAAAACAGTTGTTGTGGGTTTGAGACTGCACTGGCTTCCGAGGAGGAGCCTTGTTCCAACGTTTTGGCTGATCATGATCCAACCGATTCACAGCAGGGCTGTTACCAGTCGAGCGAGTGGCACCGATGCTTGTAGCATTGCGTTCAGGACTTTCCATGGAAATGGCGGTGTCTCTGGCATTTTGGAACGTCAGTCTTCTCTCAGCAAGCAGGCGTCTATGAGTGCGGTCATCGGACATGCCAACCACCAGCAAATCGCGGAGCATGTCATCAATTGTGTCCCCAAACTCACACAGATGTGACAGTTTTTTGAGGTGTGCAATGAAGTCTGCGATCGACTGACCTTGATGCTGTCTGCATATGTAAAAATTAAACCGACACAGGATGACTGAAGGGGATGGATTACAATGTTCCTTCAAAGCGGCCTTGAGCTCTGCATACGTGAGCTCCTGGATTGTCTGAAGCTGAGCTCCTTGGATGTCCGAGGCGTTAAGACGAGGCTGAAACTCGTCTTAACGAGTGTGAATGTCTCACCCCCGCAAACGGACAGGAAGACAGCCTTCATCAGGGCTTCGGTCACGATGCCGTTCGCCTCAAAGTAGAAAGACGACCGCTCAGAATACGTGTCAAAATCTCCCTCATGAGGGTCAAATTCATCGATATGGCCGAAAGACGTCATGGTCTGGATGTTTATCCTCATCGCCATGTAAGGTATCTCGACAGACTACGATCGATTGCAGCACACTTTTTATTGACTCTCCAAATGCAGGCCCGATTCACCGCAGCGCCATCCGAGCTGGGCCGTAACTTCCAGAAAAACGGAAATAAACCCGCGGTAGGGATACAACGGTGAATATTTGCACCTTCATACATGACACATTCCGGTTTGTCGGGATAAGCTGTATTGATGTCCTAGCTACGGGGGAGAAGGGTGTGCTAAATAGTCCAGGGATTATGGATAAGATTCCTTTGTTCCTCGTCGTCCCTGTCGCCAAACCTTTGTCCCTTATGGCAACGCACTCCTATAAGCACTTAGATAGGCCCTTAGTGCAACATTAAATAATCCCTTTCCCTTACCACAACGACTTTGGAAGACAGACAGGAAGCCAGATCAAGACACCGCCAATGATGGCTGCCGCCGGCCACACCACCAGCTCGCCTGGCAACATCGTGTGGTATGGGCTGTGAATGGTTGGAGCAGGAGGCACTCGACCAATGGAAGAAAGCCAGCGAGTGCGAACCTGCAGCCAACCAAGGGGAGGAGAACGAAGACGCAGCTGGGAGGGAGGTGACTCATTTGAAGGAAGGGTCTGGAAAGTTCGACGGGGAGGAGGAAGATTATAAAAAGGGGGCGCTGCACGACATTCGTGCTCTTGGAGTTGGCCCAGGGGTCTCAGAGCGTGCAGTCGCATTCCTTTCTCTTGGCTTCTTCTCGTCTAGATGCTGTTCTCTCCTCCTGCACTCTCCCCATTCCTGTCTCTGTGTGCCTCGTGCTTGGAGATCGGCCACTTTGGGTTGGAGAGTGGTCTCGTGTGGGGATCGCTGGCGGTACTTTGGTGCCGCGTGGTGCTTTTGGTGCTTTGGTGCCGCAAGCAGCCATCAATCATCTGGACTGGTCTCCCATCTCTGCTGCCTCTAACATCAATTCTTCCTGGGAATTCTTCCAAAGCAAACTGCTCTCTCTCATGCACAGATTTATCCGATCTCGTCTTCAGTTGTCTTACCCTTCCTTCCATCCATAGTACACTGAATCTTGTGGTGAGGCAGTTGCCCTGAAACAACTTGCCTTTGTCTCTTGAAAGGCAAATTCAACTGAAGGCAATCTCAGTTCCTTCCACCTAGCTCGGAACAAGTGCATGTCTACCCTCAGGAGTGCCAGGAAGCACTATCTCTCCACACCCAAGAATGAACTCTCAAACCTGTCTCCTTCCTCCAAATCCTGGTGGCGTCTGGTCAAATCCGTTTCTGGTGTTTGTTCCCCCTCCATCCCCTCCCTTACCTCAAATGGCTACACAGTTGACACCATACATGACAAAGCTGAATGCCTCAACTCTGTGTTTGCCTCTAAATTTTGTGTCCCAAACCCATCTCTCTCTGTTCCCACCTTACCCAGTCAAACCCAACTGCTCCTGGACTCTGTGTCCTTCTCTCCTGACAAGGTGGATAAGTTTTTGTCAAACCTCGACTCTGATTCTGCAACTGGACCAGACGGCATCAGCCCACGGGTCCTAAAATCCTGCCCTGCCGCTCTATCTCACGCTCTCTCTGTTCTTTTCACCCTCTCTTTTGCTCAAGGTGATCTGCCAGCATCTTGGAAATCAGCAAACATTACCGCTTTACACAAAAAATGTGCAAAAACAGATCCTTGCAACTACAGACCAATCACCCTGCTCCCAATTATCAGCAAAGTCGTGGAATCCATCATTGCTTCGGATATCAAATCCTTCCCCTTCTCCAATGGCTTGATCTCCAATCATCAATTTGGATTCAGACCAGGTCATTCTACTCTGGACATGTTGCTTCTGCTGTCTCAGCAATGGATGGAGGTTCTCAATGCCAAACAGGAAATCAGAGCTGTCTCCCTTGACCTACAATGTGCCATCGATACAGTCTGGCACCCAGCTCTGCTCACCAAACTCTCCTCCTATGGTATCCGTGGAAATCTCCACACCTGGCTTGCAGACTTCCTCTCTGGTCGTAGTCAACGTGTGGCCCTGAATGGATTTCTCTCATCTCCCCTTCCTGTTCTGCCTGGAGTTCTCCAAGGTAGTGCTCTGGGCCCTGTGCTTTTTCTGGTCTTCATTAATGATCTCTCCGACTCTCTGGAAAATCCTCTCTTTCTCATTGCTGATGGCTCCACTCTCTGCCGCTGCATTCCTCATCCCTCATATCGGCAGTCTGCAGCCTCCTCATTCTCTGCAGACCTGGACAAAATCACAGACTGGTCAAACAAGTGGAACATGTCTTTCAATGCTGTCAAATCTCACACTCTCACTGCGTCTCTCTGAAAAGACCGACTGGAAAACCCTCCCATCTACTTTCTCAACAATCCTCTCCAAGAAGTTCTGTCACTCAAGCTTTTGGGTCTCACTATCTGCCATGATCTTTCTTGGGAAAACCACATTTCCAAGCTGGCCTCCAAAGCCAGTTGACGACTGGGCATCCTCCGTCATGCGAAGTCCTTCCTTGGCACACCTTTGCTCCTCACCACATACAAGGCTTTCATCCGCAGCTCAATGGAATACTATTCTCCCCTTTGGGCCAGTGCTCCTGCCTCACACCGAGCTCGGCTTCACGCTGTTGAAACAAAAGCTTTCAGAAGCATTGGAATCTCTTGCGATGAAGCTAACTCCGAGGGCCTTTCACTCACTCACGGCAGGCAGGTTGGTGGTCTTTCTGTCTTGCACCGACTCCTCTCCGGCCTTGCTCCCCCAGCTCTCTCTGTGCTCTGTCCCCCAAATATTCCAACAGGTCGCACAAGATCTGCCAGCAACCCTCTTATGGTTAAACTGCCAAAATCTAGGCTCTCTGCTCAGCTTCACTCTTTCATTCCCCTTTTCTCCCGCCTCTGGAACAAACTCCCCCGCTCCATTCAAGCCCACTCTTCCTTCCAGGTCTTTAAAACAGCTGTTTTTGCAATATATAATGCCATATAATGCAATATATAATGCCATATAATGCCACATAATGCAATATATAATGCCAATATATAATGCCAATATATAATGCCATCATTTAATGCCAAAACAATAATAATGCCATCTCTTATCTTTCCCCATCCAAAACCTTGATCTTTTCTACCCCCGCGAATTCACCCCAGATCCACTTTTTTGAAATTCCAACTTCTTTCCTGGAAGTCCTTGCAGAGTCCATATGTTTTATACCTCTCCCACCTCCCCCCAAGCCCTCTCCCTCCCACAGTTCTCTCGATGTCCCTGCTCTCAAATGTTGTGGTTGTGTCCTTCCCCCTCTCTTGTCTACCGCTCCCCTTATTTTGTGTTTTATGTGTCAGTTTGACTTTTTGTGTGATTAATGTTAGCTCTTTCACGAGCCTCGATCTTGTATACAAAAAAACAGAAAAACAAGTACAGATACATTCAAAGTACACTGCCCCCATGCCAAATAATTAAACATCCTACAGCGCGGCATTGTCGGGGCGCCTAAGGCGCCCGGCAATACCGCAGTGCAGCTCATGGAGGCTGCATTGGGAGGGAGAAAATCCATTTTGGATGGGAGAAAAGCTAATTGATTGTTTAATTGTATAATTAAAATCAATAAAAGATTATCACAAAATATTTTCTTAATCAATTGGCTAATGGCATAACTAAACCACCAGTGATTCATCCGAAGATGTGTCTTTTCGAAATTTAATTAACTAAGTCATTAATAAAAAATTTAATCATTAATTGATTAATCAATAAATAATTAATCGATTAAATGATGAATCAACAAGTACAGATACATTCAAAGTACACCGCCCCCATGCCAAATAATTAAATATCCTACAGCGCGGCATTGTCGGGGCGCCTAAGGCGCCCGGCAATACCGCAGTGCAGCTCATCGAGGCTGCATTGGGAGGGAGAGGTGTACACAAATTGATTGATTAATTGTATAATTAAAATCAATAAAAGATTATCACAAAATATTTTCTTAATCAATTGGCTAATAGCATGACTAAACCACGAGTGCTTCATCCGAAAATGTATCTTTTAGAAATTTAATTAAATGTCATTAATAAAAAATTAAAAAAATTAATTGATTAATCAATAAATAATTAATCGATTAAATGATTAATTAATAAATCAAAAATATCCTTGATAGCCACATCACTTGGTCACTGTCATGACCAAATATTAGCTTCCCAGCTCAAAAGGTGCCTGAGATATTGGCCAAATGAGAAAGAAAATAAATAAATGATTAATAATGAAAATAAATAAATAATGATCAATTAAAAAATTAAATTATTAATCAACTCGGTCACAGAACACATAAACCACCACCATTTCATCAGCATCCGTAACTGAAATTATTTTTTTTCTAATTAATCGAATAATTAAATAAGAAATAGATTAATTGACTAATTAATAAATCAAAAATAGCCTTTGCAGCCAAATAACCTGGTCATTGGCATGTCCAAATATCAGCTTCCTAACTCAAAAGGTGCCTGAGTTAATGGTCAGAAGAGAAAGGAAATTTAATTAATTAAATAAGTACTTAATTAATCGCTAATAATTAAATAAATCCTCAATTAATTGATTAATCAAAAAACAAAAAATAGGATGTTTTTGAGAAAGGACTTGCTCACTATTGTGCCGAAATTTCAGCTTCCTAGCTCAAAGGATGGCTGAGATATCGCCCGGACAAACAAACAAGAAAACAAACAAGAAAACAAGTACAGCTACATTCAAATTACACCGCCCCCATGCCAAATAATTAAATATCCTACAGCGCGGCATTGTCGGGGCGCCTCTGGCCCCCGGCAATACCTCAGTGCAGCTCACAGAGGCTGCATTGGGAGGGAGAGGTGTACACTAATTGATTGATTAATTGTATAATTAAAATCAATAAAAGATTATCACAAAATATTTTCTTAATCAATTGCCTAAT
The DNA here is from genome assembly GCF_964187855.1 of Myxine glutinosa. Classification (NCBI taxonomy): domain Eukaryota; kingdom Metazoa; phylum Chordata; class Myxini; order Myxiniformes; family Myxinidae; genus Myxine; species Myxine glutinosa. Next base: position 62,226,116 of record NC_136273.1, on the reverse strand, counting down.
AGCATAACTAAACCACCAGTGCTTCATCCGAAGATGAATCTTTTAGAAATTTAATGAAATAAGTCTTTAATCAAAAATTAAATAATACATTGATTAATCAATAAATAATTAATCGATTAATCAATAAATGATTAATCGATTAAATGATTAATCAACAAATCAAAAATATCTTTGATAGCCACATCACTTGGTCACTGTCATGTCCAAATATTAGCTTCCCAGCTCAAAAGGTGCCTGAGATATTGGCCAAATGAGAAAGAAAATAAATAAATGATTAGCAATGAAAATAAATAAATAATAATCACTAAAAAATTAAATTATTAATCAATTCGGTCACAGAACACATAAACCACCACCATTTCATCAGAATCTGTAACTGAATTTTTTTTTTTTAATAATTAATCGAAAAATTAAATAATTAATGCATTAATTGATTAATTGATTAATCAGTAAATCAAAAATATCCTTGATAGCCACATCATTTGGTCACTCATGTCCAAGTATTCGCCTCCGAGCTCAAAAGGTGCCTGAGATATTGGCCAAATGAGAAAGACAATAAATAAATGATTAATAATGAAAATAAGTAAATAATAGTCATTAAAAACTTAAATTATTAATCAATTCAGTCATGGAACACACAAACCACCACCATTTCATTAGAATCTGTAACTTAAAAAAATTTTTTTTTGTCATTAATCGAATAATGAAATAATTAATCGATGAATTGATTCATTGATTAATTAATAAATCAAAAACAGCCTTTGCAGCCAAATCACCTGGTCATTGTCATGTCCAAATATCAGCTTTCTAACTCAAAAGATGCCTGAGTTAATGGTCAGAAGAGAAAGGAAATTTGATTCATTAAATAAGTACTTAATTAATCGTTAATAATTAAATAACTCCTCAATTGATTGATTAATCAAAAAACAAAAACTACAATTTTTGAAAAAGGACTTGCTCACTATTGTGCCGAAATTTCAGCTTCCCAGCTCAAAGGATGGCTGAGATATCGCCCGGACAAACAAACAAACAAGAAAACAACCAGAGTGAAAACTGAGTACTCCCTTTCAGCGTGCGTCATTGCCGAGCCCCCTTCGGTGCCCGTCAATGACGATTTGCAATACCTGGAGATGGCGTAGGAAAGGTGCGGTGTACAACAATAAAGAAAGAAAATAAGTACAGATACATTCAAAGTACACCGCCCCCCATGCCAAATAATTAAATATCCCACAGTGCGGCATTGCCAGGGCACCTCCGGCGCCCGGCAATACCACAGTGCAGCTCATAGAGGCTGCATTGGGAGGGAGGTGCACACTAATTGATTGATTAATTGTACAATTAAAATCAATAAAAGATTATCACAAAATATTTTCTTAATCAATAATTGGCTAATAGCATGACTAAACCACGAGTGCTTCATCCGAAGATGTATCTTTTAGAAATTTAATTAAATAAGTCATTAATAAAAAATTAAATAATTAATTGATTAATCAATAAATGCTCCCCCTTCCTTTTCATTAACGGTATGGACCTCAAACATCTGGGGCCTTCGCTCAAACTTGACTGATCTCTCCATACAGGTTGCTTCTGACAAACCAGACGTGATCTGCTTAACAGAAACTTTCCTCCTTCATGATGTCTCTGATTCCTTGGTATCTCTCCCAGGTTACTCCCTCCTCCGGTATGATAGACCTGAGCCTCGTCCTGGAGGGGGGGTTGCTATCTTTATAAAAAAAACTCTCTTCCTCACTCGCCCTGCACTGCCCTCTCTCCACCTCACCCCCAGGAATGCCGTTGGCTACGGCTTCCCCTTCGCTCCCACCTTTTGTTCATATGTGTGTTGTACCATCCACCAAACAGTGATGACTCCATCGACATCTCGCTGTCTGATAATATGGACCAACTTCTATCTACCCATCCCAACTCTCTCTTCCTCATATGTGGTGATTTCAATTGTCACCATGCCAGTTGGCTGGGTGTGGGTACCTCTCTCACCAGCCATGGCTCTTCAGCAAAGGACTTCTGTGACTCACTGGGACTGACACAATCTGTCAATTTCCCGACCCGGATCTCAGTCAATGGAGCATCTTCTCTTCTGGACTTGGTTATTACTAACTTCCCTGAAAATGTCTGCTGCTCTTCTTCTGCTCCAATCGGCTCATCTGATCATGTGCTTGTTAAAGTGGACATCTCTCTGACCATTCTCAGAGAGCCTCCTCAGCGTCGACGAGGCTGGCATTTCACTCAGGCCAACTGGCACGGTCTTCAAGCAGCCATCAATCATCTGGACTGGTCTCCCATCTCTACCGCCTCTGACATCAACTCATCCTGGGAATTCTTCCAAAGTAAATTGCTCTCTCTCATGCACAGATTTATCCCATCTCGTCTTCAGTTGTCATACCCTTCCTCCCGTCCATGGCACATGGAATCTTGTGGTGAGGCTATTGCCCAGAAACAACTTCCTTTCGTCTCCTGGAAAGCAAATCCAACGGAAGGAAATCTCATTTCCTTTCACAAAGCCCGAAACAAGTGTGTGTCCACCCTCAGGAGAGCCAGGAAACAATATCTCTCCGTTTTCAGGACAGAACTCTCTTATCGGTCTCCCTCTTCCAAATCCTGGTGGCGTCTGGTCAAATCTGTTTCTGGTGTTTGTTCCCCCTCCATCCCCTGCCTCACCTCAAACGGCCACACGGCTGACTCCGCACGTGAAAAAGCTAAATGCCTCAACTCTGTGTTTGCCTCTAAATCTTGTGTCCCAAACCCATCTCTCTCTCTACCCAATGAACCCAGTCGTACCCAGCTGCTCCTGGACTCTGTGTCCTTTCCTCATGACAAGGTGGAAATGTTTCTGTCAACCCTCGACTCTGATTCTGCAACTGGACCTGACGGCATCAGCCCACGGGTCCTAAAATCCTGTTCCTCCGCTCTTTCACTCCCTCTCTCTGTTCTCTTCACCCTCTCTTTTGCTCAAGGTCATCTGCCATCTGCTTGGAAATCTGCCAACATCACCGCTTTGCACAAAAAAGGTGCAAAAACAGATCCCAGCAACTACAGACCAATCAGCCTTCTCCCAATTATCAGCAAAGTCATGGAATCCATCATTGCTTCAGATATGAAATCTTTCCTCTTCTCCAATGGCTTGATCTCTGATCATCAATTTGGTTTCAGACCTGGTCACTCTACTCTGGACATGCTGCTTCTGCTTTCTCAACAATGGATGGAGGTCCTCAATGCCAAACAGGAAATTAGAGCTGTCTCCCTTGACATATCACGTGCCTTCGATACGGTCTGGCACCCCGCTCTGCTCACCAAACTCTCCTCTTTTGGTACCCAGGGAAATCTCCACGCATGGCTGGCGGACTTCCTCTCTAGTCGTAGTCAACGTGTGGCCCTGAATGGGTTTCTCTCATCTCCTCTTTCTGTTCAGGCTGGAGTTCCCCAAGGCAGTGTTCTGGGCCCTGTGCTTTTTCTGGTCTTCATCAATGATCTCTCTGACTCTCTTGAAAATCCTCTCTATCTCTTTGATGATGACTCTACTCTCTGTCGCTCCATTCTTCATCCCTCAGATCGGCAGTCTGCAGCCTCCTCACTCTCTGCAGACCTGGACAAAATCACAGACGGGGCAAACAAGTGGAACATGTCTTTCAATCCTGACAAATCTCACACTCTTACGATGTCTCTCCGAAAAGACCGACTGGACAATCCTCCCAGCCACTTTCTGAATAATCCTCTCCAAGAAGTTCTGTCATTCAAGCTTTTGGGTCTCATTATCTGCCATGATCTTTCCTGGGAAAACCACATTTCAAATCTGGCCTCCAAAGCCAGTCGCCGACTGAGCATCCTCCGTCGTGCGAAGTCCTTCCTTGGCACACCTGAGCTCCTCACCACATATAAGGCTTTCATCCGCAGCTCAATGGAATACTGCTCTCCCCTCTGGGCTGGTGCTCCTGCCTGACACCTAGCTCGCCTTCACGCTGTTGAAACCAATGCATTCAGAATCATTGGAATCTCCCGCGATGAAGCTAACTCCAAGGGCCTCTCACTCACTCACCGCAGGCAGGTTGGTGGTCTTTCCTTCTTCTACCGACTCCTCTCTGGCCTTGCCACCCCCCCCCCCCCCAGCTCTCTCTGGGCTCTGTTCCGCAAATATTCCTGCAGGTCGCACAAGATCTGCCTGCAACCCTCTTATGGTTAAACTGCCAAAATCAAGACTCTCTGCTCACCTTCACTCCTTCATTCCTCTTTTCTCCCGCCTCTGGAACAAACTTCCTCACTCTCTTCAATCCCACTCCACCCTCCAGGTCTTTAAAACAGCTGTTCACCACCATCTCTTATCTTCCCCCATCCAAAACCTTGATCTTTTCTATCCCCGCTAATTTCACCCCAATTCCACTTTTCTGAAATACCAACTTCTGTCCTGGAAGTCCTTGGTGTCCTTGTGTTTTATACTTCTCCCACCGCCCCCCCCCCCTTCCCACGCCTACTCCCCCCAAGCCCTCTCCCTCCCACACATCTCCCTGCTCTTAAATGTTGTGTGCTCTCAAGTGTCTGTCTTCCCCTTCTCTTGTCTTCCGCTCCCTCTTTTTATATATTTTGTTTGTCTGGTTGATTTGTTTGTGAAGTAAATGTCAGCTCTTTCACGAGCCTCAATTCAGTATACAAAATTAATAAAATAAATAAATCATCAGAATCTGCAACTGAATTTTTTTTTTTTAGTAATTAATCGAATAATTCAATAATTAATCGATTAATTGATTAATTGATTAATCAATAAATCAAAAATATCCTTGACTAGCAGAAGTACCCGGCATTGCCGGGCGGGGGAGAGGAGGGGGAGGGGGAAGGGGCAGCGGGGGGAGGGGAGGAGAGGGGGGGAGGAGGAGAGAGGGCGAGGAGAGAAGAGGGGGGGAGTGGAGGGGGAGAGGGAAGGGTGGAGGGGGAAGGGAGGGGGAAGGGAGGGGGAAGGGGGGGGAAGGGGGGAGGGTAGGGGGAGGGGGAGGGGGAGGTGGGAGGGGGAGAGGAGAGGAGGGGGAGGGGAGGGGAGGGAGGGGAGGGAGGGGGAGGGGAGGGGGGAGGTGGGGGAGGGTAAGGGGGGAAGGGGAGGGGGTAGGGTGTAGGGGGAAGGGAGGGGGTAGGGTGGAGGGGGGAAGGGGAAGGGGGGTAAGGTGAGGATGGAGGGGGGAGGTAGGGTGGAGGGGGGAGGGAGAGGGGCAGGGGGGAGGGAGAGGGGGACAGGGGAGGGAGAGGGGGGAGGGGGGGAGGGGAATGGGGAGAAGGGGAGGATGGAGGGGAGGGGAGGACAGGGAGGTGGGAGGGAGAGGGGGAAGGGGAAGGGGGGAAGGGGAGGATGGAGGGGGAGGGAGGACGGAGGGGGGAGGGGGGAGGAGGGAGAGGGGAGGGGGTGGGGAAGGGGAGGGGAGGGGAGGGTAAGTGGGAGGGGGAGGGGAGGGAAGGGGGTAAGGGGAGGGGGAAAGGGGAGGGGGTAGGGTGGAGGGGGAAGGGAGGGGGTCGGGTGGAGGGGGAAGGGGGGGAAGGGGAGGATGGAGGGGGGAGGGGAGGGCAGAGGGGAAGAGGGGGAAGGGGAGGATGGAGGGGGGAGGGGAGGATGGAGGGGGGAGGGGAGGGGAGGTAACATTACATTACACACACACAAACTGTGTTTTATGTTCAATGGTCTGGCGGCAGGGATGGAACATCACGTGATCGCTCTGAGCGAATCAGCGAGCTGCTCTGGCACATGCTGAGATTCCGTGTATAATATTCCTCGCTGAAATGCGCTGAGGTAAATATGAATAAAAAATATGGATCTCGTCAAATATTTTGAGGTAGGCCATGTTCTTCCCAGGCTCAATGGCCATGTCTCTGCCAAATATCAAGCACGTGAGCCTCTCCGTTTAGGAGTCTATCGGTAACATTACACACATACACACACACACACACACACACACACACACAAACTGTGTTTTATATATATAGATAGCCACATCACTTGGTCACTCATGTCCAAATATTAGCTTCCGAGCTTTAAGGTGCCTGAGATATTGGCCAAATGAGAAAGAAAATAAATAAATGATTAATAATGAAAATAAATAAATAATAATCATTAAAAAATTAAATTATTAATCAATTCAGTCATGGAACACATAAACCACCACCATTTCATCAGAATCTGTAACTTAAAAACGTTTTTTAGCCATTAATCGAATAAATAAATAATTAATCGATTAATTGATTAATTAATAAATCAAAAATAGCCTTTGCAGCCAAATCACCTGGTCATTGGCATGTCCAAATATCAGCTTCCTAACTCAAAAGGTGCCTGGGTTAATGGTCAGAAGAGAAAGGAAATTTGATTCATTAAATAAGTACTTAATTAATCACTAATAATTAAATAACTCCTCAATGAATTGATTAATCAAAAAACAAAAAATAGCATCTTTGACAAAGGACTTGCTCACTATTGCGCCAATATTGCAGCTTCCTAGCTCAAAGGATGGCTGAGATATCGCCCGGACAAACAAACAAACAAGAAAACAAGAAAACAACCAAGAAAGAAAACAACCAAGAAAAACAAACAAACAGGGTGAAAACTGAGTACTCCCTTTCAGCGTGCGTCATTGCCGAGCCCCCTTCGGTGCCCAGCAATGACGATTTGCAATGCCTGGAGATGGCATAGGAAAGGTGCGGTGTACAACAACCAAGAAAACAAACAAACAGATTGAAAACTGAGTACTCCCTTTCAGCGTGCGTCACTGCCGAGCCCCCTTCAGTGCCCGGCAATGACGATTTGCAATGCCTGGAGATGGCATAGGAAAGGTGCGGTGTACAACAAGAAAACAAGTTCAGATACATTCAAAGTACACCGCCCCCATGCCAAATAATTAAATATCCTACAGCGCGGCATTGCCGGGGCGCCCGCAACGCCCGGCAATACTGCAGTGCAGCTCATAGAGGATGCATTGGCAGGGAGAGGTGCACACTAATTGATTGATTAATTGTATAATTAAAATCAATAAAAGATTATCACAAAATATTTTCTTAATCAATTGGTTAATAGAATAACTAAGCCACTTGTGCTTCATCCGAAGATGTATCTGTAAGAAATTTAATTAAATAAGTCATTAATAAAAAATTAAAAAATTAATTGATTAATCAATAAATAATTAATCGATTAATCAATAACTAATTAATTGATGAAATTATTAATTCGTAAATCAAAAATATCCTTGATAGCCACATCACTTGGTCACTGTCATGTCCAAATATTAGCTTTCCAGCTCAAAAGGTGCCTGAGATATTGGCCAAATGAGAAAGAAAATAAATAAATGATTAATAATGAAAATAAATAAATGATAATCATTAAAAAATTAAATTATTAATCAATTCGGTCACAGAACACATAAACCACCACCAGTTCATCAGAATCTGTAACTGAATTTTTTTTTTTCATAATTATTAATCAAATAATTAAATAATTAATCGATTAATTGATTAATTGATCAATCAATAAATCAAAAATATCCTTGATAGCCACATCACTTTTTCACTGTCATGTCCAAATATTAGCTTCCTAGCTCAAAAGGTGCCTGAGATATTGGCCAAATGACAAAAAATAAATCAATGATCAATAATGAAAATAAATAAATAATAATCATTAAAAAATTAAATTATTGATCAATTCGGTCACAGAACACATAAACCACCACCATTTCATCAGAATCTGTAACTTTAAAAAAAAGGATTTAGTCATTAATCGAATAATTAAATATTTAATCGATTAATTGATGAATTGATTAATTAATAAATCAAACATAGCCTTTGCAGCCAAATCACCTGGTCATTGGCATGTCCAAATATCACCTTCCTAACTTAAAAGGTGCCTGAGATAATGGTCAGAAGACCATCGTAAATTTAGTTAATTAAATAAGTACTTAATTAATCGCTAATAATTAAATAACTCCTCAATTAATTGATTAATCATAAAACAAAAAATAATTTTTTGGACAAAGGACTTTTTTTTTTTTTTTTTTCTTTTTTTTGTATACAAGATCGAGGCTCGTGAAAGAGCGAAAACTTGCTCACTATTATGCCGAAATTTCAGCTTCCTAACTCAAGGGATGGCTGAGATATCGCCTGGACAAACAAAGAAACAAAGAAACAAACAACCAGAGTGCAAACTGAGTACTTCCTTTAAGCGTGCGTAACTGCTGAGGCCCCTTCGGTGCCCGGCAATGACGTTTTGCAGCGCCTGGAGATGGCATAGGAAAGGAGCGGTGTACAAAAACAAGAAAGAAAGAAAATAACCAGAGTGAAAACTGAGTACTAGCTTTCAGCGTGCGTCACTGCCGAGCCCCCTTCGGTGCCCGGCAATGACGTTTTGCAATGCCCGGAGATGGCATAGGAAAGGAGCGGTGTACAACAAGAAAGAAAGAAAACAACCAGAGTGAAAACTGAGTACTCCCTTTCAGCGTGCGTCATTGCCGAGCCCACTTTGTTGCCCGGCAATGACGATATGCAGCGCCTGGAGATGGCAGAGGAAAGGAGCGGTGTTCAAAAATTAATACTCCGTCTTCAACAAGATTTTTCTAAAACCATGGTATGAAACCATAGCCATAGTATGAAACCTCACACAGGTTAATTCACCTTTGAGAAAACTTATTCCCAGATACACTGTAAAATGATGTATGTATTCCTTAGTGAAATAATTATGAAAGTTTTTTTTTTTTTTTTTTGTATACTGAATCGAGGCTCGTGAAAGAGCTAACATTTACTTCACAAACAAATCAACCAGACAAACAAAACACACAAAAAGAGGGAGCGGAAAACAAGATGGGGAGAGAAGGGGAAGCACACAAACACAACATTTGAGAGCAGGGAGATGTGTGGAAGGGAGAGGGCTTGGGGGGAGGAGGCGTGGGAAAGGGGGGGGGGGTGGAGGGAGAAGTATAAAACACAAGGACACCAAGGACTTCCAGGACAGAAGTTGGTATTTCAAAAAAGTGGAATTGGGGTGAAATTAGCGGGGGTAGAAAAGATCAAGGTTTTGGATGGGGGAAGATAAGAGATGGTGGTGAACAGCAGTTTTAAAGACCTGGAGGGTGGAGTGGGATTGAAGAGAGTGAGGGAGTTTGTTCCAGAGGTGGGAGAAGAGAGGAATGAAGGAGTGAAGGTGAGCAGAGAGTCTTGATTTTGGCAGTTTGACCATAAGAGGGTTGCAGGCAGATCTTGTGTGACCTGTAGGAATATTTGGGGGACAGAGCCCAGAGAGAGCATATATATATATCTATAAAATATATATATCTATAAAATATAGGAGTCTATCGGTCCGTAATCCCAGTCATAATTTAGCTTTTGTTTTTGTTGAAATTTTTTTTGGCTAATGTGCAAAATAAAGAGATACTTCTGGAAAACGCACAGAAGTTTAACACAGTACTGTCCGTGAATTGAGTTCGATATCAGTTTACATCACTTTCAAGGATCAATTTATTTGCTTCGAAATGTCAAATGTGGTTTTTGTTTCTTTTAAAGGTCACATTAACAAAATCTAGAATAATTTCAACATAATTCCAATGAACTTTTGGTTCTAAGTCATGTTGAAAAGTAAATTCACCCCCACAAAAAAAATATTCCATATTAAATGCCAAGTCTGTATATATATATATATAATTATATATATATATATATATATATATATATATATATATATATATATATATATATATATATATATATATATATATATATATATATATATACACAAACAGGTTTCGTTTGATGTTCGTTTGATGCAAGTGACATTTTCATTGTACTTTCTTTAATCGTGTTATTATTGTATATGTGAGAGTTCTTAATACAGTCACTTATTTTGTTCTACAATTGCATTGGTGTGGTTATACCGTGGTTTATTAGAACACGCAAAATAACAAATCTTTCTGCCGCGTTCCCTCTCGAGACTGATGTGCACCGTAACCGGGGTTTGAGGAGGAACACGTAACAATATATGTATATATATATATACAGTATGTATATATATATATACAATTTTATAAACAGGAATCAAATTCCTGCGAGGGGCTAAGTGTGAAAAAATTCTGACTCAATGCGGGGATCGAACCACAGACTTGTGTTGATAACGCGTCAACAGCCCACTGCGCTATTGAGCCAGCTGCAATCTCCTCAGAACTTATCCACACTTAGCAGTGCGAGCCTTATCATGGCCGATGTCTTACATGCCTGCAAGGCAGACCCCAAATGTTAGCATAAGTATATGCATGCGTATGTATCTGTGAATAAGTAGAAATGCATTGAAGATCAATTCATCTACAATTTTATAAACAGGATTTCAAATTCTTGCGAGGGGCTATGTGTGAAAAAATTCTGGCTCAATGTGGGACTCAAACCACGGTACCTCCATTGATTACGCGTCAACAACCCACTGTGCTATTGAGCCAGCTGCAATCTCCTCAGAACTTTTCCACACTTAACACTGCGATCTTTATCATGGCCGATGTCTTACACTTAACACTGCGAGCTTTATCATGGCCGATGTCTTATGTGCCTGTTCGGCAGACCCCGAATGTTAGCGTAAGTATATGCATGCGTATGTATGTGTGAATAAGTAGAAATGCATTGAAGATTAATTCATCTACAATTTTATAAACAGACTAATGCATTGAATGCAATGGTGATTATGTTGAAAAATAACAGTTATTACACATGTACATGCAATAAACAAGTTGTGAAAAATATTTGAAGGTTACTTATTGACTGAATGAAAAAATGAATGATAGTTTTAAGGCCATTTTTCCCTGCTAGAGCGGGGGTTAGCCTTGCGGGCCCCATGACAATCATGGTTCCCTGTTTGAGGCAATGTTTTTTTTTTATGGCCAGATGCCCTTCCTGACGCCAACCCTTGGTCACGCTCTTACGATGCGCAGGGATACGGTGCACCTACTCTAAATCGGGGTACACACCGTGATCATTCATCCCACCAAGCTGGTACTCAATTTGCCGACCTCGAAAGGATGACAGGCTGAACAACCCCCCCCCCCCCCCCCCGGCGTTAATTCAATAATTCTTACGATGCGACCACGCCCAGTCAGGCGATCTCACCTCAGCCCTGGTTGGCTGGTGATACCGGCTCCGCCTTGATGGCTGTTTGACGTGGCCGCACATCCATCCTTGTGCTCCGCCCCCTTTTTCCGGGCTTTACCTCGTGGCTTTTTGGGCTGGGTTGAGCGAGCCCAAGGGCAGCGGAGGCTGCTGGCCAAGGAGCGTAACAAATTGGGAGGGCCGATGGGGCACAGACTGAAGAGCGCTCAACGGCGTCGCTTGGAGGGAGGCTGCCAAAATGAACGGATGGGGGCCTACTCTTATTTGTTTGACACAACGCAGATGCAACTATTGGGAATGGTCTTATCTAAACACATACTATGAAATAACTGACGTCCTATGGTGACCTACGTGTTGCTTGTGGCCTATCTATGGGGTGCAACCTTTAACCTTTAATGATGTTATATTTACAAGTGTGGGTTCTCAAAACCGCAACACTGAACCCCTCCTTTTGCCAGGCTCTCCCGGAGCCGAACCGATATCTGGGTCAGGACTACTTTTACAACTACATGTGACACTTAGGTGTAGTTTCCCTCTACATTTACTCTACACCCTGAGTGCGGCAGTTTTAACACTAGATATGTCCCACCTGCTGCGTTGTGTACTACCTAAGTGACTCACGCTCACAATTAACCGAATTACGGAATTATTTTCAAAATAAACATTTAAGCCGGTGGGGAGCATTATTTACAAGGCACTAATTAATTATTTACAAAATTACAACCCAGGACCTGTCTTTTGTGGGAAAAGAAGAGTGTTTTTGATAAGAGGAAACACCATTGCACTGCACTGCACCAATACACCATACACCCATATGTACCGCAATATGCACCATAATAATTTAAAAAATGCACAAAAAGCACCATCATCAATGCACAAAAACATTTCCAATAAATCAATGATGATGTCTTGTGCTTGGCTGCAGGGCCGATGTTTCTTCTTGCTGCATCTTCTTCTTCGATGGATTAATTAATAAAAAAAAGGGCACAACCCGCGTCCGCTTTTTATTTTGGCCAGCAGGGCCAGCGTAGGTGGTCCGCCTGCATGGCATCGATGCCACTTAAAACACAGTGGTCTGCAAGCAAGATACTGCTGGCAGCAATGGTCTGCTCCAGCAAAGGTGCCAGGCCACAGAACGTGTGGTCCATATGGTGTACCAGTGCAGGCAGGCAGGCAGCAGTGTGCAGTGCAGAGTGCAGCCGCACAATTCAGGGCACCTGCACACTCCCGTCGCACAAAAGACCATGGGTCCATGAGTGGGGAGGAAGACAAAGCAGAGATTAGCGGGGGCAAAGGCGCAAGGGTACACACAATATGAGGCAATGCGACATGAGGGGCACTGGAGAGTGAGCTGAGAAAGCTCGTCCCTAATCGTACGTCGCCCCCCATTTCAGCCTACACTACCCTTGCCCTTCTCCGTATTTACACAATTTACAAATTCGTCTCTACTGTCTCGTCCCCCATATCTCCCCTAATCCAAATTCGTCATCAATCCCTAATAAGGAAGGAAGGGATGGAATATCACACAATGTCACACTTACGTCATTATGCGTCTTTCATCCCAAACATTTGCAAAACATGGTGTGGAGTCCTGTCACCTTGGTGAGTGGATGTGGATGGTGCGAAGAGATTTTCTCCTAACTATCCTCGAATTGACATTAAATCTCTTTACACTACCCGGGGTCTTGCCCTGCCAATCCATTGGCCATCTTTACTCGATGTGGTTCTAAAAACCAATTCCCATTGACCATACTGTGGTGCTCTTCCAAATTTGGGGTCTCACTCCCCCCATTTTTCTATACTGTGCCCTCACACAATTTCAGGGCTGGGTCATGTGGCTCTACCAGCAGGTATACCTACCTGCGCACCTCCGCCACTGAAGTCACCACCTGAGCTTGCCTAGCTCATGCGACTACCCTAACTTGGGGAAGGCCTTCCTGGTGTCCTAACCCCACTAATGCCCCCTCTGGCATTGGGTACCCGGGTCCTCTCCTTAGGATCCTCGGGCCCCACTGAACTCTACTTGAACTGAACACTAACAGGCTCCCAGAGCCTACCTGCGGCCTCACCTGGCCGACAGACTACCAGTGGCGGAGTGCCCCAATAACCATACTTACCAACAGGCTCACACGCCCAGCCATTCCACTGTCTCATGCACCCTCCAAAGCAACAACTTGCTACTATCCGCACCACAGATGTCAATATCCAACAAATCTACCTAGTCCCTCTACCTAACTTTAAACTACCCTCCCCGGGTATTCGTGAATGGGTCCATCCTCCCCCCATCCACTCCTTCGCACCATGCACTCCACACCACTCATTACACACCCCATTTACTCCACACACCAAGTATCTTCACCATTTATCCACTTGCACCCCATGCAAGCCAATGCACTCATCGCCATTACACACATCCTCAATACTCTACTCATACACTTTCACACACACACACATCATTCCCGAGCATTGCCTCATTTGTTCACCAGCACCACCAAGACTCTCATTCTAATTCCTCATTTTCTCACCAGCACCACCAAGACTCCCATTCACAATTCCTCATTTGCGCCTAAAGTGCATCCTCATACTCACACACACAGCATCATCTAGCTAGGTCTTTCTCCTAATACTTGTGCTTTCCCCGTCTTCCCTTTACACTAAGCACATCCCTCGTCGTTATCATCCACCTAATCTGACTACTTCCCCACTACTTGTACAATGTCTCTACTTAAATCTCATGTCATCTACTGTCATCTTTCTAAATTCCTATCAATTATCCTAGCCCTCCCTGGCTAGTTTACACTACCAAACCCCATAAACTACTGCTCATGTGCCCCAAATGTGAGGGATGGTAAAGCTACCATCCATCTACATCACTATCACCATTGGTCCACTATACTCAAGCCTCTCGGGGTGGAAATACATTTTTACAGCTCGGCTTCGCAAATCCGAGCAATGCATACAGTGGTCTGTCTCTTGTTGGTTGGGCCGTCCGGCATTTTCGATTCTGGGGAGGAGGCATACTCGGACCGAGGTTCCAGGCGCCATCCCGGCGCGGAGCCCTTCGGTCTCCGGCCCGATGACCCAACCTCCCCCGGTCGGAGCACCGCGCCCGCCAGGGGGCGAAGGTCCGACCTGGCCTTTCTCCCCCGGAATCGTGCCGATCGCCTTGCCCGCGAAGGCGCGGCACCGACCATACAGGGCGGGGCCTGGCCCAAATCGTGCACGGCGCTCCATGCAAAAGCGCCGCGGCAACGATCCCTGCCGGCCCCCGCAGCACACAAAGCGCACCACGCCCCGAGAGCTCGCGTCAGCTATCCGTCGGCCTAACCGCTGCCCCGGTCTGCGTCGATGATCGAGTCGCATTCTCACACCACGCGACTCGTTTCATACTCACACATCCAGGCGTCTCCATACACTCCCTGCACTCTATTACCGCACTCTTTTGTGCACACTCTTTCGCTCCACACTCAGGTGCACACCACTCTTTTACACACTCTGTAACATGCCTTTCTTCCCCGCACTCCTCTCGTGCACCCTCCCCCGTTATGTACTCCATAACCACCATGGGTGTGCACTCTTGCACATACCCATTCACACGCTCTGGTGTGCACTCTCACACACCCTCTCCAACGTGCTCTGGTGTGCACTCCCGCACACTCTCCACAACCAACTCTGGTGTGCATCCTCGCACACTCTCTCCATCCATCTCTGGTGTGCATCCTCGCACACTCTCTCCATCCATCTCACACTCTGTGTCACTCTCTGCACACACCCACTCTGTTGTGCACTCACTCTCACTTTCACACTCTGTTGTGCACTCACCCTCACTTTCACACTCGTGCTTCGGTGCACACCTTTTCCTCACTCGCGCGCCATTCCCTTTCACACAGCGTACCACGGACCTCCTACGAGCGCCCGGGTGCCGCCGGGATCCCAAGCGCGCGAAAAATCTTTTCGCGCCAAACCTTTTCGCACCATATACAGCCCGGCTTACCTTCGGGATCCTTTTCTCCACACGCAGCTGCAAACATTCATTGGGGTTAGGAAGTACGGCATCATGATGCGAACACAGACTTTGCACAATTTCCATCTTTTCCTCCCGCGATTGCTTTTCTAAGTCCGCCGTCTCTTCAACCCCAAATTCCACTATAATTAATTCATTTTCTTTTTCCACGACGACCGCTGGCGCTAATAAAATAAAATTTTCTAATTCGGCGGTCGTCGGCTTTTCCATACCCCGAGTCGCGATTTCTACCCCGGTCCACATAACTATGCCTTGCTCAGCCTCGCTTTCCCCACACTTCTCAAGTCGCGCTACCCCGTCACATACCAGTGTGCCTTTCCCGCTCGACCTGCGGTCTTTCCCCATCTTTTTTATCTGGCCACCCACTCTGTTTCCAAACCCCGTTAACCCGTCCTTCATTCCTTCCATCTGGTTTTCTCGGGTGGCCATCCTGTCTTCCAACCCCGTTAACCCCTCATTCATTTCTCCCATGTGGCCACCCACGTCCTTCAACTGGGCCCCAATTTGCTTTCGAATCCCCCCAATTTGCTCCCTAATCCCCCAATTTGATTTCCCACATCATTTCTCAATCCCCCAATTTGGTTTCCCATATCATTTCTCAATCCCCCAATTTGGTTTCCCAATTGCTCCCTGTTCTTTTCCATCTCCTTACTCAATCCCCCAATTTGTTTCACCATATCATTTTTCAATCGCTCACTGTTCTTTGCCATTTCCATTTGTATGGCTGCCTGTAGCTGCGCAATGAGGTTCTGCATATCCATCCCCCCCATTTGCGCAGCAGGCGCGGCCCTCGTCGCCATGTGCGAGGCGCCGCCATTTTGCTCGCCTGCAACCCCTACTGCTGCACCCCCTTCAAACTCCTCTTTCATTCCTCCCAATTGTCCCACTTCTTCCCGGGGGTCCTGGGTTAACTCTAATTCCTCCTCATCTACCCCCACCGGCATCCGATCGCCTTGGCTATTGTAGGGGAAGTATTTGGGGGAGACTCAAGACTCCAATGACCGGACACAGGTTTTACAAAAGGTCTGGTATATTAACTGGTTATTCACTTCATTCCAATTACCAAATGATACCGCTTTATTCAATGGACCAGGTTAACTGTTTTCGCATGGTCCTTCTCGTTCGGCCGATGTTCCTCCGCCACTCCCGTCGGGCAGAGGGTCTGATGATGAGGAGTGCTCGTCCGTTCCGTCGGTCAGAGCTCCTGGTGACAAGTCCTTCCGACTCAATGTTTGCTCTGGTTTATATGGACAAAACTGGAGTTAATCCCCTGTCCGCTGAATCTTAATCCTTTCTCCGCTAATGCCCCGAGGTCATGCATGCACCAAGTCCTGGCATCAGCTCGCTCCCCTCCTGCTGCGAGGGGTGCTCCAGCCTGGGGCTGTGACCAGGTGGACAAGAGATTATCATGTTCGGGCACATTCCTGACACTCATTTACGAACTCGTCTTTCACAGAGTTTGCAGGTAAAATGTATCTGCTTCGTTACCAGTGTTAATTAATAAGTTACCAGTGCCAATTAATAAGTTACACTGAGTTACACTTCCACAATTCCCTCATCTTTTTGTTTTTGTTTATATTAACCATTAATCTAAACATCAATATAAGTAAACAATCAATCACTACAAGTAAACATCATTACAAGTATAAGTAAATAAATCAATCACTTTGGTAATCAAATTCCCTTGGGCATACACCGTCATCCTGCAAGAATCACAAAACATTTCGTTGGTCATTGACTCCTTCCATATCGTTCAATCTATTGCATTACTGATACTGTAATTGACACAACTCATAACATTGTCGTTATGCCATTATCTTAATTCTACTGTATTCACTATTCATTTGCAACATCACTTGATTCATTCTTTTAATCTCGGTATTATTCATATCATCATAACAATCTTTCTATTTTAGGTCCATATTTGTTTCTATTCTTATCAACCTCCTACGGTTTATCAATTTGTTCCAAAACACTGCAACCAAAGGTTTTAACCAAAGCTCTACCAAACTATTTCCAATTTGAACTCAAAATGCTAATTAAACAACAATTCAAAGAATTAACTTCAATGGGTCAACAAACTCATTTTATAAACAGATCTAATTTTCCCATCCAATAATTTTCCTTGCCAAATGTCATATTGCAACACTTTAATAAACCTTCGAAAAATGTCTCCCAAATCAATAAATTCCCTTTTTACTTCCCAAATACTCATCTGTAAATTACATATTCAATTACAGTTTTTTCCTATTTGTTCGGCCTAAATGGCCACCGAAGTGGCTGCCAACATGCAGTACCGTTTTTATCTACCAAGCAAGTATTCGTCCACATAAGATCTCTACCAAAATGTTGTTTGTAAAAAACAAATCTGGGATTTCTGATTACATGGATGCACACTCTCAGGACATTTCAGGCTGCTTGTTAACAATCCACTACGATAAATTAATTCCTTTACCCACAATCAAATAATTAGTACAAATTGAGGATATTATCCCTATCACATTCATTTATAGATTCATTATGTTGGATCTAAATTTTCTCCCACTGCTGCAAGGAAGAACAATAGCTCTAATAAGTCTTTGTAATATCTCACTTCATTTACCCAGCATCGAAGAATTTATTTACTATCCATTCCCATCTGTTAACCAGTGACTTTGTTTGAACTCCAAAACTTAATTTGATGAATCCCATGTGTACAGCTACCACTTATTGAAACCCATACTTTTGTAGAAAATATCCAAGTAAGTGTTTTTATTTTAAACCCCCTTAACTGTTGCTCATCCATTTTTATGCACCCAGTGAGTACTACTGACACCAGTATGCCAATATAGGTGTGCGAGTTTAACAAATATGTTGCAGGTACACGTGACATCGCGTTCTGAGTATAAATAACGTAACAGCGCGTTCATGTCTGCCCCTTGGTTTAAGATTCATTCCGTTTTACTCCCTCATTTCTTTTTATGAAGCTCATATCCATAAATAGCTGTTATTCTCATATAAATTCTATCAAAAATGGAATCCCCAAATTACTCACAATTTTACTATTAATTAATGGCTGCTCATAACCCAGCACATCAAATCTTTATATTCCATCTCCTTTGACAAAAGAGATAATGTTCATAATCAAATTATATTTCTATTTTATTTTACGGATTCTCTGCATATTCAATCCTATCCACATAAAACTATCCATTTCCAGACAGGCACACTGTCGGTGTCAACAATCTTGTAAGATTGATACACAAAACAATAAAAAACACTAACATTGACACACAAAAATACACACACACATGCATTATGCGTATTTGTTTGCGTTGGAACTATTATTTACAGATCAAGATGGGTGTCAATTTTATTTCAATTTCTTAAAATTTGTCCTTCAATTTTAGAAATGCTAATACACAAATGGACCAAAAAGTTTATTCTTAGAAAACCCCTATGATGTCACATTGAAATTACCCTTTCAGTTCCCACAATAATTTATCCAAATTTGACTACACACCCATTTATATGTCAGTCGACCACTGACCTATCAATCATGCGAAACAATAGTCCGAAATTCCCACCTGATCGTCATGTGACCCTTGTCCCTTGGTTTAAATTTGCAAAGCAATTGTTCCAACTTTGTAAATTTAAAATTGTGTGCCCAACATAAAAGATCCAATTTCGGCATGTGATCAATTAATTACTAATTTGCTTACAAGCAAAAGAAAAAATGAATAATTCTTGCTCCGAAAACTTTTCAAACCCAAGAATCATCGACAGTTATTCATGTTTGTCCAGTAATCGAATCTGTTGAGGCCAATCATCATTTGGGATTTGCAGCAATGAAGGCCTAATCATTGTCTGAGGTACCGGTACGCACTGGTACCCTTGATCTTGGTTTGCCCCATGACCTTGTCCTCCTGTTGACATACGGACATCTTCTTCTCCAATGTCCCATCTTTCCACACTCGAAACACCGGTTTCTGTCGTTTCCTGGTCTGTGCACCTGTGCATTTGTATTGCTGGGCTGCATCTCTACATCCCTGGGTTGCCACTGCAATCTCTCGTTGTCTCCTGAAACACGAAAAAATTCTCTGTACCGTCCTTTTTGGGGAGACAACTGGAAATCAGATGGGACAACTGTCACTTTCATTCCTAATTTCGAGGGCAGTTGTGCATTTGTCTCCTCCACTGTATCCTGTATCCTTTTTATTTTAAGTTCTAGATCCGTTATCCGTTCTTGCTGTTCCCGTTGTCTGGATTCACCATCCCAAAGATGGAATGCAAGCCAGTCTACCGTTAGATTCTGTCTCTTCCTGGCTTTCAATCTTTGTTCCAATCTTTCCAATCGACTTCGCTCAAATGTACCATCTCTTGGAAACTCCTCATCATGTCCCTTTGTCCACAAATACCAATTCTCGACCTGCCTTATAGCTTCGGCACCATAACGGTCGTACATATGATGTGTACAAGTACCTTTTTATGGAATCTCTGGTTGTCCTTGTGTATTCTTGCAGGCTCCATTTCCCATTCTGCCTTTTATCAAAGTAGCGTTGGATGTGTTGTAGCTTGTTCCAGGTTCCTCTAAAGCTTCACTCGTACCTCCAGGAAGGATCTCTCCACCTGTTCACACGGTGATTTCCAGAGAGTCTCCCTCAGTTGTGGCTTTTGCACAATCCAATCTGACAGATCAGTATTTGCAGATGAGCCGGAGGGTCAGTATGAAATGGGTGAATCCTCAGGTGTCCGCTCTGTTGACGGGGAAATCACACAATGGTAACCGCACATATATATCTGTATATAAACTCACCACCTTGCTCAATTTTCCCAGGTTGTCTCCACATTGATAATATCTCGCAAAGATATCAAAGCTTCTTTCTTGAGACCGCATTTTCATCAATCAAACAATCAATATATTCAATTCAATTTATTCAGTTCAATTTATTCAGTTAAATTTATTCAATTAAATTCAATCAATTAGATTCAATCAATCAACAATTCAATCAATTATTCAATTTCAATTAATTCATCAATATTCATCAATAAATCAAATTAATCATTTTGAATGACTCCTTGCATAAGTCCTTTCCCCAATGATGTCAGGACAGGTCCATCCATTGACTGAGATCAAATCTCATCGGTCGTCACCTCTGGTTCGTACCTCATGTCAATTGATGAATCACCGTCCTGTCCTAGGGTCATTTCTGACATATTTCCCCATTTTGTCTGGTCTCCACAAATTTTCTTTGCAACCACTAAAGGCAACTCATCCTCCATTCGTGAGACAAGAATATCTAATCATATCATTCAACTTCTTCCATAAATGTGAAGAATATCCAATCATATCATTCAACTTCTTCCATAAGTGTCAAGAATATCCAATCCATAAAAAATGGCAAGAATATCCAATCATATCATTCAATGTACCATCCGTGATATTTGTTTGCTCATTCACTATTCCTGATTCGTCATCAAGGATCTCCATCATCAGACAGCGTACTTAATTCCGCATTTTAATGAGAATTCAACAGGAATTTACGACTCAAAGGAAAAAGAACGAGCAGACCTTTTGCAGGACGATCGTTACAAAATCGTTACATATATTAAAGTATTTATAATGTCGACAAATCATAGCTTAATTCTTACAAAATTTGGTTCTTTGAATAAATCACAGCACCGGGAGAACCAGCTCCAAAAAATGGATCTTTGTGTTTATTCAGCACCCTAGTAATTGGTTCTTTGTGTACTAATTACACAGCACCCAGGCCCCGCTCATATGGATCTTTGTGCAGCGCTGCACAGAACCTGAGCAAAAGGGGTTTCATCTACATTTTCCTTATCCGGTGTACCATCCGTGATATTTGTTTGCTCATTCACGATTCCTGATTCGTCATCAAGGATCTCCATCATCACACAGCGTACTTAATTCCGCATTTTAATGTAGAATTCAACAGGAATTTACGACTCAAAGGAAAAAGAACGAGCAGACATTTTGCAGGACGATAACTGGAATTAGTCGTGAAAATATATCCAAAATACACAAAAATACACACCCACACAAATAAACAACATTTATTCCGTTTAACAGAACAAACATTTCCTCTATCATGACATGCATGTCTTCAAAATTATATGACCAAGAGAAAAAAGTAAAACTAATTAACACTGCGGGCAGTGATGATCCGGGGACCATACCGCTCCATCCTGATTGGACGAGTGCGTGCTAGAGTCGTTAACAACGACAGTCCAGATCCGATTGTTCAAAATTTCAACTCAATCGATCGAAAAATGAACGCAGGGATGCATTTTAAAGGTGCAGTGGCACTAACTGAGTTGCCACGAATATGGCCACGAAATTGCCAATATGGCCATCACAAAATATTTTCCTTAATCAATTGGCTCATAGCATAACCAATCTGTAAGTATTTCATCCGAAGATGTATCTCTGAGGACTTTTAATTAAATAAGTCATTTATAAATCAACGAGTTAATTTATTAAATGATTAATCAATAAATCAAAATTTTCCTTGACAGCCACATCACTTGGTCAGTGTCATGTCCAAATGTCAGCTTCCTTACTCAAAAGGTGCCTGAGTTAATGTAATGTAATTACTGTAATAAGATTACTGCAATTACTGTAATGATTACTGTAATTACTGTAATTACCGGAACTGTAATTACTGTAATTACCTCGTGAATAACTCGTGAATTCTTATCCGATTTACTTAACATTTGAGTGTCCCCAAAACGTTGGAGCAAAACGTTGCAACAACGAAAGTGAAACGTTGTAGCGACGTTGTGGAAACGTTAGCAAAACTCAACATTTGAATGTTCCCAAAACGTTGGAGCAAAACGTTGCAACAACGAAAGTGAAACGTTGTAGCGACGTTGTGGAAACGTTAGCACAACCCAACATTTGAATGTTCCCAAAACGTTGGAGCAAAACGTTGCAACAACGAAAGTGAAACGTTGTAGCGACGTTGTGGAAACGTTAGCAAAACTCAACATTTAAATGTTCACAAAACGTTGGAGCAAAACGTTGCAACAACGAAAGTGAAACGTTGTAGCGACGTTGTGGAAACGTCAGCAAAACCCAACATTTAAATGTTCACAAAACGTTGGAGCAAAACGTTGCAACAACGAAAGTGAAACGTTGTGGCGACGTTGTGGAAACGTCAGCAAAACCCAACATTTAAATGTTCACAAAACGTTGGAGCAAAACGTTGCAACAACGAAAGTGAAACGTTGTAGCGACGTTGTGGAAACGTCAGCAAAACCCAACATTTAAATGTTCACAAAACGTTGGAGCAAAACGTTGCAACAACGAAAGTGAAACGTTGTGGCGACGTTGTGAAAACGTCAGCAAAACCCAACATTTAAATGTTCACAAAACGTTGGAGCAAAACGTTGCAACAACGAAAGTGAAACGTTGTGGCGACGTTGTGGAAACGTCAGCAAAACCCAACATTTAAATGTTCACAAAACGTTGGAGCAAAACGTTGCAACAACGAAAGTGAAACGTTGTGGCGACGTTGTGGAAACGTCAGCAAAACCCAACATTTAAATGTTCACAAAACGTTGGAGCAAAACGTTGCAACAACAAATGATCACAAGTAATTATCACATTGCAATGACCTCTAAACATTCCTAAACCAATATCCCATTAAAATCCCATTAAAATCCCATATCTTGTCACCCTTTGCATTGTTGAAAGCAATTAATTCCATAACTCAATATTACCTCAATTTATATATACTAGGGCGTGCCCGCACGTACGTGCTTGCCCGTACGTGCTTGCAAAAAAAACATGCGTGTGAACAACAACAACAAAAAAACTTTGAAACCACGTGGCAGTAACGACCACAGAACCCCCCCTCTATTTACATGAAATGGTTTGGTCCATTCGCAAAGCCAAAGCGAACGACCACAGAACCCCCCCCCCCCCCCTCTATTTACATGAAATGGTTTGGTCCATTCGCAAAGCCAAAGCGAACGGCTTGCGAGTACGGTGACCATACCTTGGGACCCACTTGTCCGATTAATTTCAAACCTTGAAAAGGCACATCCTCGGGTCCCCAGCAATATACCTGGCAAGTTTCAAGTATATCGGACCGGTAGTTTGTCGAGAAACAGCGGTCGCATACAGACAGACCGACACACACACCGAGATTACTGGAATTATAGATAGATAAAAATCCGATCCCATTAAAACCTTCAGACAAACCACTAGCAATATTATTCCTAGGACTAATATTACCAGGACCATTATCAAACATTTATCAAAATATTAGGACCATCATCACACCAATGAATGACTCAATCCTTTAATGCCTACATCCAAACCCAGACATTTTGAGTTCCGTAACTTTAATACTTCAAATTTTCCATTCCTTCCCTTCCTGATCCTTCGATGTAGGGATAGGTTCTTTTTAGGATCATGTTGCATCGAGCATTATTTTCCAAAACAGTGTGAACATTAAACCACACCAAAACCTCTGACATCCCACCATTAACACCTATTGTAAGCGTGCCGAATCAGTAAGCATCACCCCTCCTATGAGCCTCGACCAGAGGGTGGTTGTTACTCACAAACACTCGTCGCTAGCTGTTCCATTGTCTGCCGATTCCCACTCTGCTGCCGATTTCCACTAGCTGTTTTATTTCTCTGAGCTCATGAAAGTGGTGACAATGGGTGGTCTGCCATTGCTCTTCCACAAAAGAGTCGTTCCATAGATATAAGCCGTTTTGTCACAATACCATAAATTGGAATGAGGTAAAAATATATATATATAAATATAATTCCATTTCCCGGTTCCCTGTCGCACGCCGAGCAAGTCGCGTGCTTTGAACAAGTGCAAAAAAAAAAAAACTACTTTAAACGAGTGTACCGGCCTTACACGTCTTGGAAGCAAATGGTCGCATGGTGCACGCATGCTCCGTTTGCTCCCAGGTCACAGTAAGGCCTTTAATGACCAGCGCCGACCTTGTGCATTTTATTTTTTTTAGCGCAAAAAAATACGTATTTACAGAAATCATTTAGGAAAACACGAATAATAGCTACAGTCGTTTATCGAAGTACCATTCGTGATGGGTCACGCCACCTATCGCGGCATCGGTGCGCACGGAACCCCCAGAACCACCTCCTTCCCCATGTATGTACAAAACTATTTCCAAATTCGTAAATCATATTGGACAAAAACAAGCCACACTCACCTTTTAAAGACTTGTTTGTACAATTGATGTCAGCGGTGCCTCCAAATTGTAGGGGAAGTATTTGGGGGAGACTCAAGACTCCAATGACCGGACACAGGTTTTACAAAAGGTCTGGTTTATTAACTGGTTATTCACTTCATTCCAATTACCAAATGATACCGCTTTATTCAATGGACCAAGTTAACTCTTTTCGCATGGTCCTTCTCGTTCGGCCGATGTTCCTCCGCCACTCCCGTCGGGCAGAGGGTCTGATGATGAGGAGTGCTCGTCCGTTCCGTCGGTCAGAGCTCCTGGTGACAAGTCCTTCCGACTCAATGTTTGCTCTGGTTTATATGGACAAAACTGGAGTTAATCCCCTGTCCGCTGAATCTTAATCCTTTCTCCGCTAATGCCCCGAGGTCATGCATGCACCAAGTCCTGGCATCAGCTCGCTCCCCTCCTGCTGCGAGGGGTGCTCCAGCCTGGGGCTGTGACCAGGTGGACAAGAGATTATCATGTTCGGGCACATTCCTGACACTCATTTACGAACTCGTCTTTCACAGAGTTTGCAGGTAAAATGTATCTGCTTCGTTACCAGTGTTAATTAATAAGTTACCAGTGCCAATTAATAAGTTACACTGAGTTACACTTCCACACTATCCATGGCACGATTTAAAATTTAGGTGTTAATAAAAATTTCGGCCGCTTGTAATTTTGACCAAATTTGTCCAAAGGATAAAAAATTTGGTCCGGGTCCCAAATCCCACTCCTGACACCAATTGTTGTGGATCTCCGACGTCAGCCTTCCCCTTATCAAGGGGGGGGGGGTTAATCCCCTTGTCTTTTATCTGGCCGACGCGATCCTGGAGGTTATAACGTCCTTCCCGGGCAGCGTTAGGTAGGGTTTTTAGGACTAGGGATTCGCTATTACCTAAGTACTAATGCTGACCGGAAACGAGGGAATACCTCCCGCCCGAATCATGGATATCAGGTGGAAATGCCGAGTGGATAGCGATCCGCAATCCGAGCTGTTAACAATGACTAACCCGATTATAGCGGTTTGGATCGTGCCACGCTTACCCAATCGAGAAAAGACTAGGACGATCGGATTAGGAAGAAACCAGGAAGAACAAGGTAATTTACTTACAATGTACAAAGAAGAGGAAAAGAAAGGAATGTACAAGGAAGAGGAAGAAAAAGTACACAGGGCAGCCTTAATAACAGTCTTATTCGAATTCCCTGGACACGGGCCCGATCACTCTCAGATTCGGTCTCAGACGCAGACTCACACGGGGATGACGAAGGTAGGGTGGAAGGTCCGGTGATGGCGTACAGGCTCCGGTCCAGCTCCGGTCCTCGACCTGTACCAGGCGATGATGGTGGATTTCAGACAGCTCTCCACGTAGCGTAGGCGCGAGCGGACAATTATACAGGGGAAGGTCGGTAAACTGGTGGTTTTACGAAGCGCTTTTCACACACGTCCTTCCAAAGCAGCCGCCTCAATCAAGGCTCATAACGCGAGTTCTTGCAATAAGTCGTTGTAACACCATTCTTTAGCGCACTATCCAACGAGTCCTTTTGCCATCTCCTCCCCACTCTCTCTTGGCACGAGTCCTCTCAACAACGCGCTCGCCCCCTCGAGTTCTCTCAACCACGATAAGTTCTCTTGAGTTCTTTATATAACGAGTGCAGTTGTGTCAGTCCTCTTGAGGGCTTTGTGTCCGCGCTTTTATAAGCCAAGTCAGTGAACGCCCTTGAAGCCCCAACCACGCCCAGTCAGGCGATCTCACCTCAGCCCTGATTGGCTGGTGTAGGCTTACCGGCTCCGCCTTGATGGCCGCTTTATGTGGCCGCACCTCCACCCTTGCGCTCCGCTCCCCTTTTCGGGCCTCACCTCGTGGCTTTTGGGCTGGTTCGAGCGAGCCCAAGGGCAGCGAAGGCTGCTGGCCAAGGAGCGTAACAAATTGGGATGGCCGATGGGGCACAGACAGGAGAGCGCTTAATGGCGTCGCTTGGAAGGAAGGCTGCCAAAATGAACGAAAGGGGCCTACTCTTATTTGTTTTATGCAACGCAGATGCAACTATTGGGAATGGCCTTATCTAAACACATACTATGAAATAACTGACGTCCTATGGTGACCTACGTGTTGCTTGTGGCCTATCTATGGGGTGCAACCTTTAACCTTTAATGATGTTATATTTTACAAGTGTGGGTTCTCAAAACCGCAACAATATATTGTTGCGGATATGAGGATTGCATTTTTTTGATTGTGTGTATTGTATTGTGGTAAATTGTTGTGTAACATTGTTTGGATATGGCCCCTCCTGCCTCCAGAGTTGTGTAAAGGTAAAAAGGGCGTCCCGGTAGTTAATTCCATGAAACACCACATTGAAGGACACGATAAAACCCTTGTTCAGTAGTTTATATCCTTATTATGTGTTTTAGAGTAAGGCCTTGTCTTCCATTAACATGACACTCCATTGCACCGAGTGAAAAAGATAGATTCCCTTCATTCCCATTCCCCAAAACCTCCATTTCCCCTTTCGTAATGGCCAAGCCTCAATTTGGCAATTACATCCCCTCCAAAGCCGCCATTGACCACGAGGCAGGGTTGGGGAAGAAAGGCGGGTCCCCACCTCGTCATAGAGGGGAGGAGTGAGTCAGCCCCACTCAACCAACCACGAACAAGGGGTTGGACTTGGAGAGGGTGTGGAGAGAAACATCAAGGAGGTTCGCGAAGGTTGAGGGGCGGGGCCTATATAACCCGCGGCGGGACGTTCCCCAAAGAGAGTTGCAAAAAGGTCCAAGGCTGAGCTGAGCTGCGTGGTGAGATGAGCTTTTACAAAAAGGAGAGGAGCTTTTACGAGAGATGAGCTGAGATCTGAGATGAGCTATGACAAGAGCTGAGTTGTGAGGTCCAAAAGCAGAGGTCATCCAGGGAAGCGCAACAGCCTGCTATTCGTCACCTTGCTCGCCAGCGGCAGTGTCTACAGCAGCAGCAGCAGCAGCGTCTACAGCAGCAACAAGACTCGACAGCCATTTGGGGCCAGGACGGCGGTTTGGAGCAGGGCCGCGAAGGGACGGCGGCTGCCGAACGCGCCGATCGTGCTGCCAGCTCCGGACCCATTGGACTTTCCTCTCTTTCCAGCCATTCCTGCCTGCAAGTTCCCCATTCGTGTATGTGAGTTTGTTTTGTTTGTTCTGTCCTGGGTAGGTAATTAAGTCCGTATAAGCTAGTAATTTGCACTGTGTTACCTGCTTTTTCAAGTCCCCTGTAAATAACCGTGACTGCTCTTTTTGCTCATGTGTGTGTAGATAATAAACCCCGTTACTCTTCTGTACATCTTCTTCTTCCTCTTTGCATTCGTCGTCTTAGTATTTTCCATATTGAGTAGCTGTGGCGCGATAAGGCCAACGTCTGGGTGAATCGGGTGAGTCGGGGAAAACCTGTTCGGCCACGGTACCTCCGCTCGGTAAATAACATCTAATCCGCGGACCGTAACAATTGGTGTCAGAAGTGTGGGATCGGACCCGAAGCGCGCTTAACGCGCTCAAAATTACAAGCTGCTGGAAATTGATTTGTTTTTAAAGAAAACCCCGAATTTTGAAATCGCGCCATGGCTGGTCAAGGCGACGGGATGCCGGTGGGAGAGATAGACGGGGTAGAATCGACCCAGGACCTCGGGGAAATGTATATTGAGGATGTGGTTGAGGGGGTATCAGGTGCGCAAAATGGCGTCCTTGCGCACGTGAGTGTAGCGGCACCAAATTTAGCGGCGCCCGCGACCGTAGCAGCGCCGCTAGTGGATTCGAACCTTTTTATGTTACAAATGGGGGCCCTTATGGACAAAATGAGGGACGAATTGGGGGTAAAAATGGGCGAAATGGGGGGCAAAATGGGAGAAATGGGGGGCAAAATGGGAGAAATGGGGGGCCAAATGGGGGCAATGAGGAGTACCGTTGAGGGATTAGACAAGAAATTTGAGGGGTTAGACAATGGGATAGAAGGGGTGAAACATGGGTTAATGGGGTTAGAAAATAGGATGGAAGGCAAATTGCGGGAAATAGGGGAGCAATCCGCCCGAGAAATTAAACAGATGGGAGAGCAGATAGAGGAGGTGAAAATCGGGGTAGAAACCAAACTGGATGCTCAGAGGGATGAATTGGGACAGATGAGGGTGGCATCTACAAGAGAGAGGGAGGAGATGAAAGAGGAAATACGACGAGGTGTAAGTGAGGAGGTCTCGGGGGTACGCGAGGAGGTAAAGCGAGGCGAAAAGCGTATAGAGAAAGAGGTGAGAAATGGGACGGCAAAGTTACAAGGGGGCATAGAGGACCTGACGGATGTGGTGGAACAGCTGACGGAGGGACAAAAAGAGTTAGTGGAGCAGGTTCAAAGGAACACTGCGGTACTAGGAGGGTTAAAAGCGACACAAAGAGACATCAAGGACGACTTAATAGCAACACAGAGGCAATGTCAGATGGTACGTGAGGGACTGACAATGAGGATGGACGAGGTGACAGAGGTAATGGAGACGAAGGACCGGCAGGTGAGGACGCACATAGAAACGGTCAAGGTAGCCTTAGAGGACGAAATTGAGGAAACGCACCGGGAAATAAAAGAGGTGAAGCAAAAATTAGAGGAAGTGGAAGAGGAGGTGAGTGAAATTAAGAAGAGACGGGCAGAAACTAAGAGAGAAATAAAGGAGGAGGTGATGGAATATGTACAAGGTCGGTGCTCAAATCGTGATGATGTGCTCGCTAACCAAATAAAGAGTTTGCAGGTGGCGAAGGAGGTGCGGAGACGAGGTGCCAAGGTGAGTGGCGATATATTCGGAAATGCATATGATGTGAGGAAAGCTTCAGTCGGCTTGGGGGATGATTTGGATCCAGGTGTTCATGAGAGGCCGTTGGTGAAGTGTGCGACAGATCTGGTGTGCGAAAGAAGAGGTGTGCGAGAATGTCTGAATCTGGGGTGTGTGAGAAAAAAGTGCGCGCCAAGGAGTGAGTGTGCTGTCGAGAGTGAGTCGGTCGAAGCGCGTGTGCGAGGGAGCACATGGAAGCGCGGTGTGGTGAGTGTTACGGAGGAAGTAACGAGAGAGTGTGCGCAAGAGGATGTGCGAGAAAGGTGTGTAACGGACGGGTGCATGAGGAAAGAGTGCGCTGTCAAAAGTAAGGGAGAATGCACGCCTGTGGTGAGTGTTACAGAGGATGTAACGGGAGAGTGTGCGCAGGAGGGTGCGCGAGAAAGGTGTGTAATGGACAGGTGCATGAGGAAAGAGTGCGCTGTCGAGAGTAAGGGTGAGTGCGCTGTCAAGAGTGGTGGTGAAAGTAGTGAGAGTGACACGGAGCGTGAGTTGGTTGTGACCGGTGAGAGAGGATGTACACCTGGAATGGAAGGATGCACACCTGGAATGGTAGAGCGTGTGTGGGAATGCACACTGGAATTGGTCGTGAGGCACGTGGTTGGGTGTGCCAGTGAGAACACACCTATGATTGTCACAGAGGAGGTGACCGAGGAGGGGGCGCGAAGAGGTGTGTTGGTGAGGTGTGCGAACGACGAGTGTGTGCAAAGGTGTTCAGTGGTCAGGTGTGTGACCAAGTCTGTGAGCGGAATGAGTGTACCTGGGTGTGTAAGAGAAGGTGCAATGACGAGGAGCATGGGAACAGCTGGATGTATGAGCAAGGAACGGGCTGCGGGGTGTAAGCATGCAGGTGAGGCATCGACGGTAACCGGGTTAGCGGTTAGAACGACATTTAGCCGAATCGGGCCCTCGGTGCGCGTCGGGCAGCTTCGCGTGCCGCGAGGACCAGCGGGGATCCGAACCACGGCGGGTTCGAAAGGACCGCCGTACGTGATCCACGCTGGGCCGCGCTTGGAACGGCCGCGTCCGTGCTCCGCTAGGCGGAACGGGCAGCCCGATAGGAAGGGTCGTCAGGGCGACCCCTTTTTGTTGAGGCGTTCCGGCAGGTCGAGATCGGGCAATTGGATGGCTCCGTGCCGAGGTGGTGCTTGGGATCTCGGCCCGGGTAAGCGTCCTTCCCTGCACCGAGTGCCGGACGCATCCAGCCGCCGGCACCAAACAACCCGCATTCATTGCTCGGCTTTACGAAGCCGGGCTGTAGAAGTGAATTGGCACACCGAGAGGCATTAGTAAGTAGACTGTAATGATGAGGATAGTGGTCTGGACCCGAAATTAGAAAAACAAAATTTGATGATTGGCAAAGGATTGGCAGAGTGATGATTGGCAGAGGATTGGTAGTGATTGGCAAATTTTAGATTTGTGGAAATTTGGTGTGCAAAATTGGTAGTGGAACGTCCCTGATGTGGTGGGATGGCAACTCTGTCATCCCTCACATAGGGGGCAAAGGAGCACTAGTTTTATGGGGTTGATGGCAGTGAAAACTAGCCCGGGAGGGTTAGGATATATCGTGTGTAGGGATCTAGAGATTGACAATAGGTAACGGTAAGGTTAGGTAGCTACATTGGACAGGTAGCTGGGGACATAGAGAGGGTAGTTTGGATGATAATGACGTGGTATGTGCTTAGTTTAAAGGGAAGATGGGGAGCACTAAGTTAGCAGGGCACCAGGTAGTTTAGATGATGCCGTGTGAGTGTTGGAGGTGTATTTAGAAGTGTATGGTGAAAAGTGTATGGTGACCAGGTGTGATTGCACAGGTGTGCAACTGAACAGGTGTATGGAGCAGTGTTTGAGTGATGGTGATGGTGATGTGTGTTGTGTTGACCAACTGGTCCAGGAAGAGGAGGAGGGTGCAGGTGGCACCAGGTGTGAGTGCACAGGTGTGCAACAACAGGTATGAGGAACAGGTGGATGGAATAAATGGTAGTGTGGAATATCTGGAGTATTGGAATGGATGGTCGTGGAGTGAGTATGGTGGAAACTATGGAGTGGAGTGGATGGTGCGAAGGTGTGAATGGGGGAAGTGTGGACCCCCATCACGAATACCCGGGGCGGGTAGTGTAAGTGTTAGGTAGAGGGTACAGGTAAATTGTGGTTGGATATTGGCATCTGTGGTGCGGGTGAGAGAATGGTATTTGGATGGGTGCATTAGTGTTGTGGAAATGGCTGGGCGTGTAGCCTGTTAGTGTGTGTAGTTGGTTTGGGCACTCCACCACTGTGAGGATGTCGGCCAGGTGAGGCCGCAGGTGGGCTCTGGGAGCCGGTAGTTGTGGATGGGGCCCGAGGATCCGGAGGACGGACCCGGGTAGCCCAGTGCCAGAGGGCACCGAGTGGGGTGACAGAGCCAGGAGGGGCCTTCCCCAGTTAGTTAGGTTAGGGTGAGGAGCTAGGTAAGCTCGGGTGGCAACTGCAGTGGTGGAGGTGTGCAGGTGGGTAGACCTGCTGGGAGAGCTACACGTCTCAGCCCAGAAATTGTGCAAGGGCACCGGGAGATGAATCGGGGGAGTGAGACCCCAAATTGAGAAGCACCACAGTTTGGTCAATGGGAATTGGTTTTTAGAACCCATAGTGTAAGTTGGCCAATGGATTGGCAGGGAAAGACCCCGGGTAGTGTAAAGTGTGTTAAAGTCATTTAGAGGATAGTTAGGATTGAAGTCTCCTCGCACCATCTACATGCACTCACCTGAGATGACGTACCTCCACACCATGCCAGGTTGTTTTTATTATTTTTTATGCAAATGTTTGGAATGTGAGATGCATCATGACGTGGGTGTGACATTGTGCTTGATGTTCCATCTCTTCCTCCTTATGAGGATTGATGATGAATTTGGTGATGGCAAATTTTGGCTAGAGGGATTGTGGAGACGAATTTGGTATAGAAGAAATATGGGGAAGACGTGACAGTAGCGACGAATTTGTAAATGTGCAGATTTTTGTACATATGAGGTAAGGGCAAGGGTAGTGTAGGTGACAGGGGGGTGACGTACGGTAGGGACGAGCTTTCTCACTTCGCCCTCCGTACGCATTTCAACTTGCATTGCCTTATTGATGTGTACCCTTGTGACCTTACCCCTCGCTCATCTGTCTCTCCCCCCTTTTGTCTCCCACATGACCTGTGCGCCATTGGGCGCCGAGGGGAGGGTGCGTGAGTCGGCCATTGTGCGCCCGGAACTCCCAGAACCAGCTGTCTGCATCGATGCACCACATTATGGACCACATGTCTGTGGCTGAGCACCACTTATGGACCCCATGGGTTGGGGCGTGGCCCCTCTGCTGGAACCGGCCATGAAGGCCTGAAATCTTGCTGGCGGACCTTGGCCACAGGGCACCGATGCCCCACAGGTGAACCACACTAGTCGGCCCTGTGGGCCATAAATAAAGAAAATAAAAACGGACACGTTGGGTGCATTTTAATAGTGCAAATAGGCCGCCAGCAAAGGAAGATGACAACACCAGGAAAATAATAATAGCCAGCAGAGGGAGCCGAAGAGCAAGAGACCACCTGCAGGGTTAGGGGTTGTTGTTTTTATTTTCATGAACTATGATGACTGGGCACCGATTGGTGCCTGAGGGTGTATTGGTGCGTTTTTGGGTGCTTTCATGGTGCATTGATGCAGAGCAGACTGTCTCCCCCCCAGAAAGAACAATTACAGGTCCTGGGTTAGTCTTGTAAATAAAAGTAGTGTCAATTGTAAATAATGCTCCCCACCGTCAGTGTGTAGTTTGCAGACCATTTCGCAATTCGGTTAACTGTGGGCGTGAGTCTGTTAGGTAGGGTGCAATGGAGCAGCGGGACATATTTATTTATGTTTTAAGACTGTCGCACTCAGGGTCAGGTTAAAAGTAGAGGGAACTACACCTACGTGTCACACTAAATTAAAGTTATAGGCCCGGGTCGTGCCTAAGAGGAGGAAGGTGCAGTGTTGCGGATATGAGGATTGCATTTTTTTGATTGTGTGTATTGTATTGTGGTAAATTGTTGTGTAACATTGTTTGGATATGGCCCCTCCTGCCTCCAGAGTTGTGTAAAGGTAAAAAGGGCGTCCCGGTAGTTAATTCCATGAAACACCACATTGAAGGACACGATAAAACCCTTGTTCAGTAGTTTATATCCTTATTATGTGTTTTAGAGTAAGGCCTTGTCTTCCATTAACATGACACTCCATTGCACCGAGTGAAAAAGATAGATTCCCTTCATTCCCATTCCCAAAAACCTCCATTTCCCCTTTCGTAATGGCCAAGCCTCAATTTGGCAATTACATCCCCTCCAAAGCCGCCATTGACCACGAGGCAGGGTTGGGGAAGAAAGGCGGGTCCCCACCTCGTCAGAGAGGGGAGGAGTGTGTCAGCCCCACTCAACCAACCACGAACAAGGGGTTGGACTTGGAGAGTGTGTGGAGAGAAACATCAAGGAGGTTCGCGAAGGTTGAGGGGCAGGGCCTATATAACCCGCGGCGGGACGTTCCCCAAAGAGAGTTGCAAAAAGGTCCAAGGCTGAGCTGAGCTGCGTGGTGAGATGAGCTTTTACAAAAAGGAGAGGAGCTTTTACGAGAGATGAGCTGAGATCTGAGATGAGCTATGACAAGAGCTGAGTTGTGAGGTCCAAAAGCAGAGGTCATCCAGGGAAGCGCAACAGCCTGCTATTCGTCACTTTGCTCGCCAGCGGCAGCGTCTACAGCAGCAGCAGCAGCAGCGTCTACAGCAGCAACAAGACTCGACAGCCATTTGGGGCCAGTAAGGCGGTTTGGAGCAGGGCCGCGAAGGGACGGCGGCTGCCGAACGCGCCGATCATGCTGCCAGCTCCGGACCCATTGGACTTTCCTCTCTTTCCAGCCATTCCTGCCTGCAAGTTCCCCATTCGTGTACGTGAGTTTGTTTTGTTTGTTCTGTCCTGGGTAGGTAATTAAGTCCGTATAAGCTAGTAATTTGCACTGTGTTACCTGCTTTTTCAAGTCCCCTGTAAATAACCGTGACTGCTCTTTTTGCTCATGTGTGTGTAGATAATAAACCGCGTTACTCTTCTGTACGTCTTCTTCTTCCTCTTTGCATTCGTCGTCTTAGTCTTTTCCATATTGAGTAGCTGTGGCGCGATACGGCCAACGTCTGGGTGAATCGGGTGAGTCGGGGAAAACCTGTTCGGCCGCGGTACCTCCGCTCGGTAAATAACATCTAATCCGCGGACCGTAAAAAAAAAAAAAAAAAAAAAAAAAAAATATATATATGTGTGTATTGTTTGTGCTTGTGTGTGTGTGTGTGTGTGTGTGTGTGTGTGTGTGTGTGTGTGTCTGTCTGTCTGTCTGTCTGTGTGTGACTGGCTCTGGCAAAAGCAGACACTTGGGGGCATTTCTCTTAGCGAGAAAAAGCTGAGGAGAGTCAAAATATGACCACAGGGACCAAATTGAGATTTTTATATGGATAGAAAGAGTAACTTCTCTAGATTATTATGCACCAAAACATTTTTCCAAGAAACAACAGAAAAGTTGTGAAATGCGACGAATAATCCAAAATGTCATTCTCAAAATGTGCTCAGAAAGTCACGAAGATCGCGATATTTCAATGTTTTTCTACGAGCCATACATCGTAATTCGAAGGAGATCCCTGACGTACATGTTTGGTATGAATGAAATGCTCTACGTGTGCACATTCTGTGTGCGTGTAAACTGTATTGTGAACTTTTAACCTAATTATCTCCATTGTTTAAACGAAAATATAATTGTCTTTAAAATACCATAACTTCGTTAATTTTCATCCAATTAACATAATGTATATATCAAATGAAAGCTAAAAGCATGGGGAATCAGATGATATCAAAATCTCAATTTAGATTTTTGCCCCCAAGTGGCTACTTTTGCCAGAGCCAGTCATATATATATATATATATTATATATATATATATATTGTTACGGATCTCTCCGTCGGCCTTCTCCCCTTAAGAAGGGGGGGATTAGTCCCCTTGTCCGCGACTGACCGACGTGAGTCCTGGGGGTCCCAACGCTCCTCCCGGTCAGGAGCAGCCAGTGTATTTGGTCTACAAAAGTCCCAAGGACCTGCGTGCCACTCCTGACCGCGAGCAAGGGAGGGACTCCCGCTCGAACCCCGGTTTGGATGGTCTAGTTGCCGAGCGGTTTTTAGCAACCCGAAGTTCGAGTCATTAGCAAAGACTAAACCCGATCCTGAAACGTTGGCCAAATCGTGCCACAGGTGTCCAATGAGGGAAATCACAACGACGATGGATGTAAGGGAAAGAAAGGCAAGGTAGGAAGAACAAATCTAATTTATTATTATTATTTACAAATCATCAAAATAACCAAGGAGAAAGAAGGATAAGAAAATAACGACAGAAAGGAGCCAGGAGACACAGTGCAATGATTAGCTTATATATATCAGTCTTACTTAACCCCAAGGACAAGACAAAGACAGACAACGAGCACACTTACACGGGGAATGATGGCAGGAACGAATGCAGGAGGTGGATGGCTGGAGGGAGAGGGAGGTCCACGGGAGCTGTGTACTGGTCGGGCCGGGAGCGGCAGCTCCGTTCCTCCGCGGCCACGGTCGGCACCGCCGTCAACGCCCAAGCTGCGGTCATGCGAGCTGCCGCGGGACGAGCTCCGCCGGTCGAGTTAAAGCTGCCTGGTGGAGCCAACGCTGCTTGGTGGAGTCAAAGCTGCTGGTGGAGCCAACGCTGCTTGGTGGAGTCAAAGCTGCTGGGGGGGGGGGGGGTCTGGCGTGACGGGTTCTCTCTCTCTTGAACTCCTTTTAACTCTCTTGAACTCTCTTGAACTCCCTCCTGTTTCTCTCGACTCCTCGCAAAGGCTTCCGCGTGCGTTTATATATCGCCTCGGGCGATCAAGCCGCCGGCCTCCAGGACACGCCCATCAGTGAGGTCGCCTCGGCCCTGATTGGTCGCGAGGGCTCACCGATCCCGCCCTTAGAGGAGGCGTTGGCAAGGCCACGCCTTGTTCCCGGCGCTGGGCCGACTCCTCCCACCTTCGGCTCCGAGATGACCTCGTGGCTAATGGAGTCTTGCAGCGAAAACAACCACAACCCCACAGCAGCGGCAGAATGCAGCAAACCGCTCAATGCAGTTGGCAATTGTTGAAAGGGGAATGTGAAAGGAATCTACCTTGTTTGAATTTGGTGCAATGGAGTGTTAATTAATGGAAGTGTGGAAGTGTAACTCAGTGTAACTTATTAATTGGCACTGGTAACTTATTAAT
Organism: Myxine glutinosa; assembly: GCF_964187855.1. Taxonomy (NCBI): domain Eukaryota; kingdom Metazoa; phylum Chordata; class Myxini; order Myxiniformes; family Myxinidae; genus Myxine; species Myxine glutinosa. The sequence goes on along the minus strand of NC_136273.1, from coordinate 62,189,660 downwards.
TAACCTGGTAACAAAGCAGATACATTTTACATGCAAACTCTGTGAAAGACGAGTTTGTAAATGAGTCAGGAATGCGCCCGAACATGATAATCTCTTGTCCACCTGGTCACAGCCCCTGGCTGAAGCACCCCCCTATCGTTTGGTAAACGGAACTCACAACAGGAGGGGAGCGAGCTGATACCAGGACTTGGTACATGCATGACCTCGGGGCATTAGCGGAAAGGGGATTAACCTTCAGCGGACAGGGGATTAACTCCAGTTTGTCCAATATAAACGAGAGCAAACGTGGAGTCGGAGAGGACTTGCCACGATAACTCCTGCTCGACGGAGCGAACGAGCGCCCATCATCAGAACCTCTGCCCGACGGGAATGGCGGAGGAACATCAGCCGAACGAGAAGGACATTGGAAAAGAGTTAACCTGATCCATTATATTATGCGGTATTATTTGGTAAATGGAATGAAGTGAATAACCAGTTAATAAACCAGACCTTTTGTAAACCTGTGTCCGGTCATTGGAGTCCTGTGAGTCATCACACAAAATTCTTCTACAATTTGGAGGCACCGCTGACATCAACTGGACACAAACAAGTCTTTAAAAGGTAAGTGTGTCTTGTTTTTGGTCCAGTATGATTTACGAACTTGGGAATAGTTATGTGTATATACATGAAGGATTTGGTGTGTGGGACTTGTGATTGTCCATAGGTAAAATCAGGATGGAACGTTTTAAATGATTCTAATTATTCGTGGGCTTGCGAGTATATGTACAGTATACGCTGGGTATTAAAAGCCTTACTCTGGTCTGCAGGCAAGTCGGCTCATGAAGTGCACCATGAAGCGATTTGTTTGTCGGTTCGGTAAGGTCCGTACACGTGTACAATCGTGTACACCCGTTTTAAATAAATAATTTTTTTCAGTTTTCCCGCCATGCCTAAACCTCGTTCGATCAACAAATAAATTCATGACAGACAACCCCCCCTCATGCCGGTCCAGAATTATGATGAAAGATGGCGATTGGATAAAAATTGCATCAAATTTTGTCCAGGTCCATCACTAAGCCTTTGAGACATGCTTCACGGTTGAATAAAAAACCACCGTTTAGAGGCCATTTTTCCCCGCAAAGCGAGGGTTGGCCTTTTCGGGGACCGTGGTAGGTGTTGGTTTTTTGGTCCCCTTTTTGAAGCAATGTTTTGCGACCGGATGCCCTTCCTGACGCCAGCCCTTTTTGCCGCCTTCAACGACAAACAGGGAAGTTTCACGGTTGAATGAAAGACAATAATTAAGTGCTTTTGTGGGAAAGCAATGGCAGACCACCCAATGTCACCACTTTCATGAGCTCAGAGAAATAATAATTCCAAATTCCACTCTGATGGCTCAATGGAAATCGGCAGAAGAATGAAAATCAACAGACAATGGAACAGCTAGCGACGAGTGTTTGTGAGTAACAACCACTCTCTGGTCGAAGCTCATAGAAAAATTGATACTTATTGATTTGGCACGCTTACAATAGATATTAATGGCGAGGGTTGTGGTTGATTCGATTTTGCGAAATGAATATCCTTTGACCAAGTTAAATGGTAAAATAATGAAAATATATATAATTATTTACTCTTTGAAACTGGGTATAGTATAGAACTCTGGGTATAGTTCTCAAGTCACTCTGGATTGTGACTTGAAGAATGAATTGGAGTTGTAATGTAATGTAAGGATGCAAGGTAAAATTGAGTGATGGAATTATTGGGATTGCTATTAAATGAGAATTTTAATAGGATTTTAATGGGATTGTAATGGGATTTTAATGGGATAAATATAAAAGATATTTGTTTTTGTCAAGAAAAAAGTAACCATTAGCTGAGGAGTCACAGAGGCCAAACTTTAACCTTTGACAGCAGAGAAATTGTGTTCTGACAGCAAAAGACTTCCAAATAATATTTATGGCTGGATTGCTTCAAGAGAAAGGACATACTATTTATTTTAATATAAAATTGCTATGAGATGAAATTATATTTTCGGTGTTGGTGTGACAGTAATTACCTAGAAAAATATATCTGAAGACTTACGGACATAATTTAGGCAAAATATGGCAGAATAGTTGTTGATAGTTTAGGCACATATCAGAATGCTTGTTGATTTAAAATTTCAAAGTCAAATTTTTACACCTTCAAGTACTGATGAAATCTCCATTTTTCACATGTAGTTTTGTGAAAAAACGGATGAAGGTGAATAATTTAGGATTATTAGAAAAATTTTGATGGGTCTAACTGTGGAAAGTGTTATTAAATCATAGGTAGAGGTAACAAGGAAACTAGGTGTTACTAGGAAACGAAAGTATTCAGGTGTTACCAGGAAATAAAAGTAGACAGACAAGCAAAATAAGTATAAAGACGTTGACCAACCAAGATGTTGCATATCTTTGTTGATGTTCTGACGTTGTTTATTTCAATTATGGTCGGAATTATTGGGATTGCTATTAAATGAGAATTTTAATAGGATTTTAATGGGATTTTAATAGGATTTTAATGGGATTTTAATGAGATTTAATGGGATTTTAATGGGATAAATTGGGAACATTCAAATGTTGGGTTGTGCTAACGTTTCCACAACGTCGCTACAACGTTTCACTTTCGTTGTTGCAACGTTTTGCTCCAACGTTTTGGGAACATTCAAATGTTGTGTTTTGCTGACGTTTCCACAACGTTGCTACAACGTTTCACTTTCGTTGTTGCAACGTTTTGCTCCAACGTTTTGGGAACATTCAAATGTTGTGTTTTGCTGACGTTTCCACAACGTCGCTACAACGTTTCACTTTCGTTGTTGCAACGTTTTGCTCCAACGTTTTGGGAACATTCAAATGTTGTGTTTTGCTGACGTTTCCACAACGTCACTACAACGTTTCACTTTCGTTGTTGCAACGTTTTGCTCCAACGTTTTGGGAACATTCAAATGTTGTGTTTTGCTGACGTTTCCACAACGTCGCTACAACGTTTCACTTTCGTTGTTGCAACGTTTTGCTCCAACGTTTTGGGAACATTCAAATGTTGTGTTTTGCTGACGTTTCCACAACGTCGCTACAACGTTTCACTTTCGTTGTTGCAACGTTTTGCTCCAACGTTTTGGGAACATTCAAATGTTGGGTTGTGCTAACGTTTCCACAACGTCGCTACAACGTTTCACTTTCGTTGTTGCAACGTTTTGCTCCAACGTTTTGTGAACATTCAAATGTTGTGTTTTGCTGACGTTTCCACAACGTTGCTACAACGTTTCACTTTCGTTGTTGCAACGTTTTGCTCCAACGTTTTGGGAACATTCAAATGTTGTGTTTTGCTGACGTTTCCACAACGTCGCTACAACGTTTCACTTTCGTTGTTGCAACGTTTTGCTCCAACGTTTTGGGGACACTCAAATGTTAAGTAAATCGGATAAGAATTCACGAGTTATTTAATTATTAGCGATTAAGGAAGTACTTATTTAATTAATTACATTTCGTATTAAATTACAGTAATTACATTACAGTAATTACCTGAGGTAATTACAGTAATTACAGTTCCGGTAATTACAGTAATTACAGTAATCATTACAGTAATTGCAGTAATCTTATTACAGTAATTACATTACATTAACTCAGGCACCTTTTGAGTAAGGAAGCTGATATTTGGACATGACACTGACCGAGTGATGTGGCTGTCAAGGAAACTTTTGATTTATTGATTAATCATTTAATAAATTAACTCGTTGATTTATAAATGACTTATTTAATTAAAAGTCCTCAGAGATACATCTTCGGATGAGATACTTGCAGATTGGTTATGCTATGAGCCAATTGATTAAGGAAAATATTTTGTGATGGCCATATTGGCAATTTCGTGGCCATATTCGTGGCAACTCAGTTAGTGCCACTGCACCTTTAAAATGCATCCCTGCGTTCATTTTTCGATCGATTGAGTTGAAATTTTGAACAATCGGATCTGGACTGTCGTTGTTAACGACTCTAGCACGCACTCGTCCAATCAGGATGGAGCGGTATGGTCCCCGGATCATCACTGCCCGCAGTGTTAATTAGTTTTACTTTTTTCTCTTGGTCATATAATTTTGAAGACATGCATGTCATGATAGAGGAAATGTTTGTTCTGTTGAACGGAATAAATGTTGTTTATTTGTGTGGGTGTGTATTTCTTGTGTATTTTGGATATATTTTCACGACTAATTCCAGTTAACATCCTGCAAAATTTGCTCGTTTGCTGGCCGAGTCGAAATTGCGTTGAGTTCCTATGGCATGCGCCATTAAAAGCGCTGTGTAATGGTTGAGCTCCCTTTATTTCGTTTTGGTCATGCGGATGAGCAGACAAAGTGACGAATGCTGCGGCTGGAGCAGTAGAAGCGATGTTTTTTAATGGAAACGATGTAATGAGTAATTAAAAGTGGGAGGGGGCAACACCACGCATACCTCTTTTAAGGTGTGTATAAACCCTGGAATAAACGTGGGAGGGGGCAACACCACGCATACCTCTTTTAAGGTGTGTATAAACCCTGGAATATTTCAGCAATCAATACAATGCTGAAACTATGTAAGTGAAGTTAATGAGTAATTTAATAAGTAATTTAATGAGTAATTTAATGAGTAATTTAATGAGTAATTTAATGAGTAATTTAATGAGTAATTTAATAAGTAATTTAATGAGTAATTTAATGAGTAATTTAATGAGTAATTTAATGAGTAATTTAATGAGTAATTTAATAAGTAATTTAATAAGTAATTTAATGAGTAATTTAATGAGTAATTTAATAAGTAATTTAATAAATAATTTAATGAGTAATTTAATGAGTAATTTAATGAGTAATTTAATGAGTAATTTAATAAGTAATTTAATGAGTAATTTAATGAGTAATTTAATGAGTAATTTAATGAGTAATTTAATGAGTAATTTAATAAGTAATTTAATAAGTAATTTAATGAGTAATTTAATGAGTAATTTAATAAGTAATTTAATAAGTAATTTAATGAGTAATTTAATGAGGAATTTAATGAGGAATAAACGTGGGAGGGGGCAACACCACGCATACCTCTTTTAAGGTGTGTATAAACCCTGGAATAAACGTGGGAGGGGGCAACACCACGCATACCTCTTTTAAGGTGTGTATAAACCCTGGAATATTTCAGCAATCAATACGATGCTGAAATGATGTGATTACTGTGTAAGATGGTCGACCTTGGGTTTGTTTGGGTTTGTTGTTTATTTTTGTGGGTGTGTATTTTTTGTGTATTTTGGATATATTTTCACGACTAATTCCAGTTAACATCCTGCAAAATTTGCTCGTTTTCTGGCCGAGTCGAAATTGCGTTGAGGTCCTATGGCATGCGCCATTAAAAGCGCTGTGTAATGGTTGAGCTCCCTTTATTTCGTTTTGGTCATGCGGACGAGCAGACAAAATGACGAATGCTGCGGCTGGAGCAGTGAAAGCGATTTTTTGAATTGTTCAATGATTATTCGATATTGTTATGACTTATTGTCAATAGGTATACTAAGTGGCCATGAGGTAGCCTGTTGCTATGTACAGTTTTATTCTATTGTTGATTATACCACATAGCTGTGGTGATAAAGGAAATGTTCGTTTTAAATAGATGATTATGATATGACCATGACTATAAAATCATGATGATTATTATGAATGATATCATAGGGTTCAAATGCAGAATGATTGCATGAACTTGGGAAAGAACTTTCAAGCCCTATGGGATAAATTGGGTGTTACAAGTGATGGAGTTTCAAAATTTAGCATGATTGAAGTAATTTTAAAGTCTTATTTCAGGAGTTTTACGAAATTTAAATTGCCAAGAGATTTTGGGTACTATTAAAGGAAAAAATGATGAGATTTTTTTCCAATGAACTTTAATATCTGCCATCCATTTTGGCTGTCTCACGAATAAAGGATGAGTTGCCTTTAGTGGCTGCAAAGAAAATTTGTGGAGACCAGGCAAAATGGGGAAATATGTCAGATATAACCCTAGGACAGGACGGTGATTCATCAATTGACATGAGGTACGAACCAGAGGTGACGACCGATGAGAGTCGATCTCAGTCAATGGATGGACCTGTCCTGACATCATTGGGGAAAGGGCTTATGCAAGGAGTCATTCAAAATGATTAATTTGATTTATTGATGAATATTGATGAATTAATTGAAATTGAATAAATTTAACTGAATAAATTGAACTGAATAAATTGAATTGAATATATTGATTGTTTGATTGATGAAAATGCGGTCTCAAGAAAGAAGCTTTGATATCTTTGCGAGATATTATCAATGTGGAGACAACCTGGGAAAATTGAGCAAGGTGGTGAGTTTATATACAGATATATATGTGCGGTTACCATTGTGTGATTTCCCCGTCAAACAGAGCGGACACCTGAGGATTCACCCATTTCATACTGACCCTCCGGCTCATCTGCAAATACTGATCTGTGAGATTGGATTGTGCAAAAGCCACAGCTGAGGGAGATTCTCTGGAAATCACCGTGTGAACAGGTGGAGAGATCCTTCCTGGAGGTACGAGTGAAGCTTTAGAGGAACCTGGAACAAGCTACAACACATCCAACGCTACTTTGATAAAAGGCAGAATGGGAAATGGAGCCTGCAAGAATACACAAGGACAACCAGAAATTCCACAAAAAGGTACTTGTACACATCATATGTACGACCATTATGGTGCCGAAGCTATAAGGCAGGTCGAGAATTGGTATTTGTGGACAAAGGGACATGATGAGGAGTTTCCAAGAGATGGTACATTTGAGCGAAGTCGATTGGAAAGATTGGAACAAAGATTGAAAGCCAGGAAGAGACAGAATCTAACGGTAGACTGGCTTGCATTCCATCTTTGGGATGGTGAATCCAGACAACGGGAACAGCAAGAACGGATAACGGATCTAGAACTTAAAATAAAAAGGATACAGGATACAGTGGAGGAGACAAATGCACAACTGCCCTCGAAATTAGGAATGAAAGTGACAGTTGTCCCATCTGATTTCCAGTTGTCTCCCCAAAAAGGACGGTACAGAGAATTTTTTCGTGTTTCAGGAGATAACGAGAGATTGCAGTGGCAACTCAGGGAGGTAGAGATGCAGCCCAGCAATACAAGTGCACAGGTGCACAGATCAGATAACGACAGAAACCGGTGTTTCAAGTGTGGACGGATGGGACATTGGAAAAGAGGATGTCCGTATACCAAAAGGAAGACAAGTTAATAGGGTAAACCAAGATCAAGGGTACCAGTGCTGACCGATACCTCAGACAATGATTAGGCCTTCATTGCGACAAATCCCAAATGACGATTGGCCTCAACAAATTAGATTACTGGACAAACATGAATAACTGTCGATGATTCTTGGGTCTGAAAAGTTTTCGGAGCAAGAATTATTCATTTTTTCTTTTGCTTGTAAGCAAATTAGTAATTAATTGATCAAATGCCGAAATTGGATCTTTTATGTTGGGCACACAATTTTAAATTTACAAAGTTGGAACAATTGCTTTGCAAATTTTTGAAACCAAGTGACAAGAGTCACATGATGATCAGGTGGGAATTTCGGACTAGTGTTCCGCATGATTGATAGGTCAGTGGTCGACTGACATGCAAATGGGTGTGTAGTCAAATTTGGATAAATTATGGTGGGAACTGAAAGGGTAATTTCAATGTGACATCATAGGGGTTTTCTAAAAAATAAACTTTTTGGTCCATTTGCGTATTAGCATTTATAAAATTGAAGGACAAATTTTATGAAAATGAAATAAAACTGACACCCAACCTGATCTGTAAATAATGGTTCCAACGCAAACAAATATGCATAATGCATGCGTGTGTGTGTGTTTTGTGTATCAATGTTTGTGTTTGTTGTTTTTGTTTTTGTGTATCAATCTTACAAGATTGTTGACACCGACAGTGTGCCTTGTCTGAAAATAGATAGTTCCATGTGGATGGGATCGCATATCGAGAGAATTAGTAAAATAAAATAGAAATATAATTTGATTATGAACATTATCCTTTTTGTCAAGGGAGATGGAATATAAAAATTTGATTTGCTGAGTTATGAGCAGCCATTCATTGATAGTAAATTCATTGATAGTAAAAATTGGGAGTAATCTTGAGATTCCATTTTGATAGAATTTATATGAGAATCAAAGCTATTTATGGATATGAGCTTCATGGAAATGTGGGAGTACAAAATTGGCCAAATTTGGGAGAGGTCTTGCACTGACTTCCCAGAGTGCTCTGCTCACGGATTTTATATATATAAACTTGAATTTTATCAGCATATAAATTGTGCTGCATGTATGGATGTGTATTAGGCATAGATGATATGGGAAAATAGTAAAGAAAATCTTGCTGATTTGAACTATTGTGAGTTTTAAAACGGAATGCATTGTGCATCTTAAACCAAGGGGCAGCCATGAACGCGCTGTTACGTTATTTATACTCAGAACGCGCTGTTACGTGTACCTGCAACATATTTGTTAATCTCGCACACCTATATTGGCATACTGGTGTCAGTAGTACTCATTGGGTGCATAGAAATGGATGAGCAACAGTTAAGGGGGTGTAAAAAAACACTTACTTGGATATTTTCTACAAAAGTAGGGGTTTCAATAAGTGGTACCATACACATGGGATTCATCAAATTAAGTTTTGGAGTTCAAACAAAGTCACTGGTTAACAGATGGGAATGGATAGTAAATAAATTCTTCGATGCTGGGTAAATGAAGTGAGATATTACAAAGACTTATTAGAGCTATTGTTCTTCCTTGCAGCAGTGGGAGAAAATTTAGATCCAACATAATGAATCTATAAATGAATGTGATAGGGATAATATCCTCAATTTGTACTAATTATTTGATTGTGGGTAAAGGAATTAATTAATCGTAGTGGATTGTTAACAAGCAGCCTGAAATGTCCTGAGAGTGTGCATCCATGTAATCAGAAATCCCAGATTTGTTTTTACAAACAACATTTTGGTAGAGATCTTATGTGGACGAATACTTGCTTGGTAGATAAAACGGTACTGCATGTTGGCAGCCACTTCAGTGGCCATTTAGGCCGAACAAATAGGGAAAAACTGTAATTGAATATGTAATTTACAGATGAGTATTTGGGAAGTAAAAAGGGAATTTATTGATTTGGGAGACATTTTTCGAAGGTTTATTAAAGTGTTGCAATATGACATTTGGCAAGGAAAATTATTGGATGGGAAAATTAGATCTGTTTATAAAATGAGTTTGTTGACCCATTGAAGTTAATTCTTTGAATTGTTGTTTAATTAGCATTTTGAGTTCAAATTGGAAATAGTTTGGTAGAGCTTTGGTTAAAACCTTTGGTTGCAGTGTTTTGGAACAAATTGATAAACTGTAGGAGGTTGATAAGAATATAAACAAATATGGACCTAAAATAGAAAGATTGTTATGATGATATGAAAAAATACTGAGATTAAAAGATTAAATCAAGTGATGTTGCAAATGAAACAGTAGAATTAAGATAATGGCATAACGACAATGTTATGAGTTGTGTCAATTACAATATCAGTGAACTCATATCACCACGAGTGACACACTGTTAGGAAAAAGAGGGAAAAGAAAAAAAGTGGAGAGGAATTATGGTAATAATACATTATGTTTAATTTGTTGGTTTGGAAAAAATTGTTGTTGGGAATTAGGTATTCCCGTTTGTGATTTTAATCATATACAATGCTATTCTTAGTTTAGTAATAAAATACATACCTGATTGAATATTATTTGTGTGACGCATATAAATGAATATAACTTTTTGTGTTAAGGAAAAACAACAAATTGTTGAATGTGAAACTGTCGGAAGATATACATGATTATGCTGATTTCATGGTAAGATGTACCCTATCTGATTCAGTGTGTGCGGAAAGCAGATTCAGATGTGACTGAGCATAAGGATAAGACGAGATCACATTTTGGAGGGATTGCTAACGGAATTGGGAAGAAGTTCGAGAAAGAAAATTTGTGGCTAAAAAAATGAAGTTAATCGTGGCATACACCCTCTTTCTCAAAGAATGATGAAGACATTCTCCCGTGTAACTTGGAGATGAATGCTTACCTTCACCAAGGAAATTTATGTGACCATTTGCCTGGATCACACTGCAACATATGAAAGAAAGGCGATCACTTACTCTTGTTCGAAGGCTTCGAACATTCACCACATCAGAAGTTGCAGGACAACGACATTTTACCTGCAACCTCTGTGAAATGCGGGGACATATGTTATTACTTCACCAACGTCCGGGGAACCAGCATGGAGCTGCAAAAAACGGCTGTGCCCTTGTCACAACAGCTGTGCACGATTCTGCTGGTTGCTCCTGGTAAGGACCATGAATGACCTGAACACCATGGTCCCAACATCATTGTGGATGCATCCGGCATCCCTGTTCCACATCTTGCTGGCCAATCAACGTCACACCAATACTTGCTGCCCACTCACAATGAGGGAGGAGGCAAGTCGACTACAACTGGGTGAAGGCCGTGTTCAGGAATTACTATGGTTTACAGCAAAAAGTGGCAAGAATGCTACAAGGAGAGCAGGGTCAGTCTATGACTCCGCAATGTTACCACAACAGCGAAATCCTACATGAAGTAGTGCAGGAGCTATGAAGACATTAGGAGAAAATGTTTCATACCAGGATTCAAACACAAGTGATCAGCCCTTCCTTTCAAACAAAGTCAACATTTGTGTGGAGGCAAACGTTTTTTGCCAGATGGCGCAGATGCTTTACAAAACTTGAAAATGAAGTGAAATTGTTGTATCTTGGTGATGGTGAAGTGTTGTTTTGAAAATATATTTGTGATGCAAATGCAATAGATTGAACGATATGGAAGGAGTCAATGACCAACGAAATGTTTTGTGATTCTTGCAGGATGACGGTGTATGCCCAAGGGAATTTGATTACCAAAGTGATTGATTATTTACTTATACTTGTAATGATGTTTACTTGTAGTGATTGATTATTTACTTATACTTGTAATGATGTTTACTTGTAGTGATTGATTGTTTACTTATATTGATGTTTAGATTAATGGTTAATATAAACAAAAAACAAAAAGATGAGGGAATTGTGGAAGTGTAACTCAGTGTAACTTATTAATTGGCACTGGTAACTTATTAATTAACCTGGTAACAAAGCAGATACATTTTACATGCAAACTCTGTGAAAGACGAGTTTGTAAATGAGTCAGGAATGCGCCCGAACATGATAATCTCTTGTCCACCTGGTCACAGCCCCTGGCTGAAGCACCCCCCTATCGTTTGGTAAACGGAACTCACAACAGGAGGGGAGCGAGCTGATACCAGGACTTGGTACATGCATGACCTCGGGGCATTAGCGGAAAGGGGATTAACCTTCAGCGGACAGGGGATTAACTCCAGTTTGTCCAATATAAACGAGAGCAAACGTGGAGTCGGAGAGGACTTGCCACGATAACTCCTGCTCGACGGAGCGAACGAGCGCCCATCATCAGAACCTCTGCCCGACGGGAATGGCGGAGGAACATCAGCCGAACGAGAAGGACATTGGAAAAGAGTTAACCTGATCCATTATATTATGCGGTATTATTTGGTAAATGGAATGAAGTGAATAACCAGTTAATAAACCAGACCTTTTGTAAACCTGTGTCCGGTCATTGGAGTCCTGTGAGTCATCACACAAAATTCTTCTACAGAAGACACAGCCTTAATCTAGTACACATAATAAGGAGATAACTACTGAACAAGGAGGAAATCTACGATTTGCTACGTGATTGTTTATGGAATAACTAACGGGAACGACCTTTGACCTTTATACACAACAAATGGAGGAAGGAGGGTGATATTTTACAACAACACAAAAAAAACACAATTCCCAAATCCATAACAATATATATATATATATATATATATATATATATATATATATATATATATATATATATACATATAATATAATATATATATATATATATATCAAATTATAATTTAAGCTCTCCAGCCTAATGAGCGCACGCTGTGACGTCACCGTCACGTACGTGCGCTTTGCCTGCCAAGCTCCGGAAGAGTGCGTAATTTAGATATTAGTTCAGATACTGTCATAAGTGCATACAAAAACTCACAGTTACCTACCTGGTTTCGCCCTTGTTGGGGCTTCATCAGGGCAACGCAGTGAGACCTGCATACACTTATGACTGAAAACCTTTCGGTTATATACCAGTCATTATGCGACTTCATACCATGAGTGGTGAACCACCATTAAGGTATTCCCTCCAGCTATGCTGTACCAAAATGGGAGCGATAAGCACTGACTGCCACATGGTACATTATCTCTGGTATTTTGTAGAACCTATATATATATAAATAAATAAATATATATATATATATATATATATATATATATATATATATATATATATATATATATATATATACAGTATACGTATATATATATATATATATATATATATATATATACATATATATATATATATATATATATATATATATATATATATATATATATATATACAGTATATATATATATATATATATATATATATATATATATATATATATATATATATATATGCGCACATGAGCTCCAAGATATTAAGATGCAGGCGTGGCCGAAAATATTGGCACCCTTGCACTTTTTTCAAATACTGCACCATTTCTTCCAGAAAATTGCTGAAATTAAAAAATCTTTTGGTATGTACACATGTATTTCTTTGGTTCGCAGTGAAATAAAACAAAAAAATCTGAAAAAATTACTAAATCTTAGCTTATTCCACACAGAAATCCGAAAATGGCCTGCACAATATTGTTGGCACCTTTTAGAAGTTGTTAGAAATAATTAGATTTCAAGCAGGTGATTCTCCTTAACTTTGGAATTGAACTCACCTGTGGTGAGTTGCAGGTGCCTGCAAAATAAAAATCACTCTTCCACCAGTTTGAATAGAGAAAAGGAGTCATTCTGCTGTTTTCTGTCACTGTATGTACCGCAATGAGCATGGAGAAAAGAAAGAAAAGCAGAGAATTGTCTGAGGAGGTCAGTCAAAAGATTGTACCCAAGCATGGACAATCTCATGTCTACAAGTCCATCTCCATAGACCTTGATGTTCCTGTATCCACCGTATGCAATGTTATCAGAAAGTTTAAGGCTCATGGCATTGTAGCCAACCTCCCTGGATGTGGCCACAAGAGAGGGCTTGATCGAAGATTGCAGTGAAGTATTGTTCGAATGGTGGAGAAAGCATCTCAATCAACTGCAAAACAGATTCAAGCTGACCTTCAGACACAATGTACGACAGTTTCAACTCGCACCATACGTCACCAACTCAATGAAAAGGGGTTCTATGATAGGAGACCCAGGAGGACCCCACTGCTGAGAAAGCCCGACTGGAGTTTGCCAAAATACACTTGAACAAGCCAAAGTCCTTCTGGGAGAATGTCCTGTGGACAGATGAGACCAAATTAGAGCGTTTTTGTAAAGCATCATCATCTCTATGTTTACAGAAAACAAAATGAAGCCTTCAAAGAAAAGAACACCTTCCCTACAGTCAAATAGGGAAGTGGTTCAGTGATGTTTTGGGGTTGTTGTGTTGCCTCTGGCACCGGGTGCCTTGAATGTGTGAATGGCATCAGGAGATTACAAAGGCATTTTGGAGCGCAATGTTCAACCCAGTGTCAGAAAGCTGGGTCTCCATCGAAGGTCATGGGTCTTGCAGCAGGACAATGACCCCAAACACACTTCAAAAAGCACCCAGGAATGGTTGAAGACAAAATGCTGGACTTTTCTGAAGTGGCCAGCAAGGAGTCCAGATCTAAATCCCATTGAACACCTGTGGGGAGATCTGAAAAAAGCAGTTGGGAGAAGGCACCCTTCAAATCTGGGAGAACTGGAGCAGTTTGCACAAGAAGAGTGGGCCAACCTGCAGTTAGAGAGGTGTAGGAAGCTCATTCATAGCTATAGGAAGTGCTTGACTGCAGTTATTTTGTCCAAAGGCTGTGCTACCAAATATTAAGTCTCAGGTGTCAATAATTTTGTCAATGCCATTTCTTTTTATGTTCTGATTTAAAAGGATATATTAAGTTCTGAATCAATAACAAAGGTTCTGCAATATTAACAGTGAAATAAAGAATTGTGGAGACCAAATACTTTTGTCAATTTCAACTTACTAGCAACGCTACCTTTCCTATGGGCGGGGCTTCAATTGGGAGGCCCAAATGAAAAGGCAAAATATCAGAAATTGAAGGCTTTTTTGTATTTTAAACGATTCATATAAACATCCGTTGAATCATATAACACGGAAATCATCAAAATCTAAACAGTACATGGCGCCCATTTTGAAAAAGGATTGAATTATGCAAAACGGAAGCGGCTGCTACATGTCTTTCTCAATCGCACGTTTATGTGTGAAGAGTGCGCGCCGAATCTGTAACACGGAAGCGGCCGCTACACCTGTTTCTCAGTCGCTTTGCACATGCTGCCATGTTACTTCGGATCCGCACGTTTATATAGGAAGAGTTCGTCAGGAGTCGATCTACTCTCCTGGTACGTAGAATCTATATAATAATAGCGTAAGGACTCGACTTTGTTATCCCTTTTACGCCGCACCCAGTGACCTGATGCCCACGGCACTAATGGATTTACGATCTACGAACCGCGCTCTTTGTTCATCACATACAGCCATACTCGAAAAATCTGAATTAGCCGACGTTGGGGCCCTAAAGCATCCGATTAACTGCCGATACGACGCCATCTTACGACGCCATCGTATTGGCATCTGCTGGGTGAAGGCGAAGCAAGCCGTCTGCTGATTGGACAGGCGAAGGCGAAAGCAAGCCGTCCACTGAGTGGACAATCCAGAGCATGCATTTGTGCCGATGTCGGCGATCGTTGTTCATATACGCACTCTTCATTCTCATCTTTCTTCCTAACTCTTACTCGGACAAGCAAATCCCCTATGCCATCCATAATGGTACACTCTATCCATACACCACATCCTCCCTTCCGTGGATGTTCCACAGGTTTCGGCTAGTAAACAGTATTTGTAGAATTTCAACAAAAGCAACATCACTGTTCATATCGGTAAATATTATTCCATCGTGTTTGGAAAAACTGGAAAATTGGAAAACTTGGAAAAATTGCAAAAACAATATAGCCTATTTTACTCCCAGGGGTCCCAGGAATACCCACCCAAAATATCGTTGCGATCGGTTGAGCCGTTTTTGCGGTACCTTCCAACGGACGGACGGGCATTGGGTGAATTATAGGAAGATTTTTGAAGAAAATTGTGAGTTATTTGAAAAAAGTGCAATGGTGCCAATATTTTTGGCCACCACTGTACAAGGGAAATTCTCTTGGAACTCACGATTCAAAGTTTTTTTTTTTTACATATCAGTAAATAAAATTAATTAAAGAAAATGAATCCTTTATCATGTCAACCAATTATTTAATTAAACTTGTGCAGTGAAAACCTAAACATTTCCCCTCCTTGGACTATGGTATCTCGCTATAAGAATTTGTTGAACAACCCTCGTATGTCAACCACCAAATCACGTCGATTGTTTTATTATTGTGGCCAATTGTTCAATGAAAATAATTATTTTATTCCGGTCCAATCATCATCCTTTCACCCTCGTTCTCATTGGCAATCCCCTCTCTTGAGTTCCCCCCCACCCCCACACCCCATCCTCCACCCCTCTACGTTCGTGCTCTCCCTTCACACATGAACAGCCGAGCCGCCAGTATAATCGAGCAGAGCCAGTCTATGCGGATCCCCGGAGCCTTAGCGCACAATTGCTGGAAACCAGCGGGGGATGCCATGAAAGCAAGATTATGAGGGGGGCATGGATGCGAGATTGGGGGGCTTGGAAGAATGCTTGGGGGACATGGAGGTGAGATTAGGGGGGCTTGAAGATGAAATTTGAAGGGAGGTTAAGGTGAGGTTGGGGGGGGTGAAATTTGGGTGGGTGCATAAAAGTGAAATTAGGGCAGACCATGAAGGCAAGAAAGGAGGGGCATTGGGGTGTTTATGGTGAGTGTGTAGGCAAGATTAGGAGGAACTTTGTCAGTGAAATTATCGGGGGGCAGGAAGTAAAGATTAGGGGGGGGGGGCAGAATGGAGGCGAAATTAGAGGGAACCTAAAGGTGAATTCCAGAGGCATGAAGGCAAGATTAGGGGGGAAATGAGGTGACATTATGGGGTGCCATCATGGAAGTTAAATTTAGAGGCAGGTGCATGAAGATGAGATTAAGCGGAGCCATGGAAGCAACACTAGGGGACATGGAAGTCAGATTGGGGGGTGTGGGCATGGAGGCGAGATTAGGTCGGTGGGGTGGGAGCATGGAAGTGGGATTATTGTGGGTATTAATGTGAGATTAGGGGGGGTGGAGCTAAAATTAGTGGGGTGGGCATTGATATAAAATTAGTGGGGGGCATGGAGATGAGATATGCGGGTGGAGTGGGGGACATGGAAGTGAAATTAGAGGGGGATTATGTGAGATTATTGGGGGTGATTATGTGAGATTAGTGAGGTGGGGCAAGATGGTAAGACTAGTGGGGGGCATGGGGGTGACATTTGGGGGTGGAGTGGGGGGCATGGAAGTGAGATTAGTGGGGGCCATTAAGGTGAGATTAATGGAGGGTAGGGGAGGGGGGCATTGAGGTGAGATTAGCAAGGCTACTCTTTAAAAAGCCTATTACTTGCTATTGAGGTATCAATGGAGGCGTTTTGTCATTAATTGCCTCGTTCGGTTTGAAGTTGTGGAGTTTTTGTCCTTATAACCCCCTCCTCCTCCTCTCCTCCTAGTTATACTGTATATATCTTTGCTCCTTCAAACCCCCCTCCCTCCACCTGCTTTTAATTGCCGCGCGGTCTACGCGCTATGACCACCAGCTCCGGGGAGGAGCCGAGCCGTGCCCGCCGGGGCCTGGCACCGACAGAGCCGTCAAACGTTGACAGGCGAGCCGTGCGTGGCGAAATGCCTCGCCGTCGCTCCGTCGCCTCTCCCGAGACGTCCCGCTGTTTGTTCGTCCCGCTCAGCGTACCCTCGTACCCCGTCCTCCCCCCGGCGGCTGCTGCCCCTCCTTCGCTCTCCTCCTTCCTTGTGAGTGGTTAATCCACTCATTTTATGGTAATGACAGGCTCCGGTTGTAAAACACTTTAAAATCTGTTTTTGCCTTTATTTTCTCTTCTTGCTATTTAAATTTTATTTCTACCTTTGATTGTTGTTTCGCCATTCGCAAGAAAAAGTTTTTGTTTGTTTTTTGTTTGTTTGTTTATTTATTGTTTGTTTGTTTGTTTGTTTTCCATCACCTTTTGCCTTCTTGAGGTCCTTTGTCTTTTATCTGGGATATGTGTCCACCACTTCAATTGACTCACTTGGTCCTGCTGAGGAGCTATTATGGCAGAAGCAATGCCGACCAAGACTGTGCTGATGATACCTTGTGTAAATCCACGAGCATATTTCATACTGGCGCTTATGGATGGTGATTCAGGGTATCTTCATCCTTAGAATGAATCTTCCTCTTTACAGTAAGATCCTCCTGCATCCCATCAACTGCTTAACCTCAACCGTGTCCAACGTCCAGATGAAACAGCTTGATCATCATATGGGATTGTCATAGGAACAGAACAACTGTTTGAGAAATGATTGGCATTAACCTGATTATTTCTCTCCTCCCCACAATCTCACACTCCACTACCCTCTTTCTCTCCCTTCACCTTTGGACGCGACTGTAGTTATGGACCCACTATTGAAAAAGTTCTGAGATTAAGGCAACTAAACTTTGATGATGGACAATGCCTAGCTGATGATCCAAATGGTCATTCAATCAGATACTCAACACTCTAAAAAAGTTTTAGCTCTCTCTATCTCCCTCTCTCTATCTCCCTCTCTCTTTCTCCTTCCCCCTCTCCCTCCCCCTCTCGTCCCCCCCCCCCTTCTCTCTCTCTCCCCCTCTACCTCCCTCTCTATTTCTCTATCTCTCTCTGGCTCTCCCTCCGTCTCTCTCTGTCTGTCTCACTCTAAGCATTAACTTGCATTTCAATACTTCACACCCATCTATCTCTTTTGTACACCACTCCTTTCCTACTCTATCTCCAGGTGCTGCATAACGTCATCACCGGGCACCGAAGGGGGCACTGCGATGACGCTCGCTGAAAGGGAGTACTCAGTTTTCACTCCGTTAGGTTGTTTCCTTGTTTGTTTTCTTTCTTATTTGTTCTCTTGTTTTCTTGTTTGTTTGTCTGGGCGATATCCCAGCCATCCTTTGAGCTAGGAAGCTGAAATATTGGCACAATAGCGAGCACATGCTTTGGCAAAATGTTATTTTTAAACTATTGGTTCACGAGTTATCAAGTGACCACTATATTCGTCATGTGTGTGTGTCTGTCTGTCTGTGTGTGTGTGTGTGTGTGTGTGTGTGTGTGTGTGTGTGTCTGTCCGCAGCATAACTACCCGATGATATCATCCGATCTTAATGAAACTTGGGTGGGAGGTTGATATCATGATCTAGTTGTGTCCTGCCTAGAGTGGGCGTATTGCACCCATTGTGGGCGGAGCCACGCCCAAAAAAGATGTCTTTTTAGGGCGTAATCGAGTTCAAGCTACATCTTCTCCGAGGGGTTTAGTGGAATCTGACAGGGGTTTCGAGATTTGGTTAGGCCAATGTCATGTGTCTAGCCCCACGGAGCTCGATTTTTCTTTTTCTCTTCTTTTTAAAAATTTATTTATTTATTTTTTCATTTCATTTTTCACCGAATTTTCGGTATTGTGTAGCTAACTAACCTCATAACTGATTATACATTATTTTCTATCTCATTTCAAGGTCAGTAACCTTCGTTTTGACATTTCCAGGCCTGTCCGGGCCTGTTTCGGTTATAGTCCGTCCTTTGTCATTGAATACCGCTCGCTCGTGAACCATCGTCGTCTCCTGACTTGTTTTTTTATTAATCAATTAATTGATGAAATATTTAATTATTATCGATTTATTAAGTACTTATTTATTTTCGTTCTCCTGAGCAGTATCTCAGGCACCTTTTGAGCTAGGAGGTTGATATTTGGACACAACAGTGTCCAAGTGATTTGGCTATAAAGGATATTTTTGATTTATTTATTAATCAATTAATTGATTAATTATTTATTGATTAATCGATTTATTATTTATTTAACTAATTTTCAAAATGTTAGAGGTTCGGATGAAACACTGATGGTTTAGGTCTGCTATTTGCCAATTGATGAAGAAATTAATTATTTTACGATTTTTATTGTACACTGCTCCTTTCCTATTCCATCTTTAGATGCTGCATGATGTCATCGCCGGGTACTGAAGTGAGCCCGGCGATGACACGTGCTGAAAGGGAGTACTCAGTTTTCACTCCGTTTGTTTTTTGGGGTTTTCTTTCTTGTTGTACATCGCTCCTTTCCTATTTCGTTTCCAGGTGTTGCATGATGTCATCACCAGGCACCGAAGGGGGCTTGAGCTAGGAAGCTGAAATTTGGGCACAATAGTGAGCATGTGCTTTGGCAAAGACAGTATTTTTAAATTTTTTGATTAATCAATTAATTGATTAATTACTTAATTAGTATCAATTTATTAAGTACTTTAAAGAAATAAATCTAGTATAAATCTGAACAGTCCATGTGCAATGTACATCCACTATGCGTTATTTGGATACATTTCATGGAAAATCCCAACATTTCAGCACCTAATCTTTTTATTTTGGAAATTGTGACTCAAAAGGTGGAAGCACATCAAGGCCAATACAAATGTTTCCCATTTTGCAGCAGCTGTAGTTTCAAAACAATATGAGATGTCCTCATTAACATTGCGGTACTGTTTGACAGCTTTATATAGATCACAAATCTAGAGGAGATATCACTATGTTTAGCCAGGATTAAAAATGCCAATCCCAGCCAACGCCTTCACTATGTTTAAAGGGTTATCAAACGAACCTACCTATCTCGTTCCACTGTCTGCCACTCAGAGGTTCCGTCTCTTTAACTTCTGGCGATCACCAATTGCCATCACCTCTCCTCGGCCGACCAAATAAGGTGGCCTCCAAAGCCAGTCACACATTGGTTGTCCTACGTCGTTCCATGTCATTCTTAAAATAAAAAAATATAACTACTCTCAACCTGTATTTCAATGGAGTATTGCTCTCGCCTATGGGCTGGGGCTCCAGCATAACATCAGTCTCTCTTGAATTCTGCACACTCTAAAGTTCTGAACATTATTTGAATCATTTGTGATGAAGCCAAAACACAAGGTCTGTTGATCTGACATCACATGCAGGTTGTTGGTCTCTCTGTTTCTTCCACCTCTCCTCTGGCCTAGCTCCCTCAGCCCTCTGACCCTTCTGAGCACCTCCAGGAAGTTACCTGTCTGTCTGTCTTATTCTTTAAGTAACCCCAACATGATTAAACTCCCAAAATTCAGAGTTTACAGCACACTTCAACTCTTTGTTCCTCTTTTTCTTCTTTTTCTGGAAATACCTTCCAAAGGATGTTCATTTGCACTCCTCCCTCAAGAGCTTCAATCTGGCAGCGCACTACCATCTCATCTCATTCCCCCTCCCCTCTCTTCTCTACCAGTGATATTTTCTTCTCCAATTAACCCTACCCAACCCCCCCCCCCCCTCGGATTTGCAGTTTACTGTGTTTCCTCCTCCCACTCTACCTCACTAGTTTTGTCAACCTTTTGTCCCCACTTGGACAACATGTTAACCCTTTTATCTTCTGTCACCACACTTTTTCTTAAGTTTTGATCTCTTATAGAAAAAAATAACACAAACAAGTAAAAATCTGTAAAAGTAGATTTTTAGAAAAATGTAAAATATCTCATTCACTAGGAAAGCTCGCAATGCCAGTCAAAGAAACAGGGTATGGATTAGCCTGCTTCCAAGTATCAGCAAAGTCATGGAATCCATCATTGCTTCGGATAACAAATCCTTCCTCTTCTCCAATGGCTTGATCTCTGATCATCAATTTGGATTGAGACCAGGTCATTCTACTCTGGACATGTTGCTGCTGCTGTCTCAACAATGGATGGAGGTCCTCAATGCCAAACAGGAAATCAGAGCTGTCTCACTTGACATATCACGTGCCTTCGATACGGTCTGGCACCCAGCTCTGCTCACCAAACTCTCCTCCGATGGTATCCATGGAAATCTCCACTCATGGCTTGCGGACTTCCTCTCTGGTCATAGGCAAAGTGTGGCCCTGAATGGATTTCTCTCATCTCCCCTTCCTGTTCTGGCTGGAGTTCCACAAGGTAGTGTTCTGGGCCCTGTGCTATTTCTGGTCTTCATCAATGATCTCTCCGACTCTCTGGAAAATCCTCTCTATCTCTTTGCTGATGACTCCACTATCTGCCGCTCTATTCCTCATCCCTCAGATCGGCAATCTGCAGCCTCCACACTCTCTGCAGACCTGGACAAAAATACAGACTGGTCAAACAAGTGGAACATGCCTTTCAATCCTGACAAATCTCAAACTCTTACAATGTCTCTCCGAAAGGACCGACTGGAAAACCCTCCCATCTACTTTCTCAACAATCCTCTCCAAGAAGTTCTGTCGCTCAAGCTTTTGGGTCTCACTATCTGCCATGATTTTTCTTGGGAAAAACACATTTCCAAGCTGGCCTCCAAAGCCAGTCGCCGACTGGGCATCCTCCGTCGTGTGAAGTCCTTCCTTGGCACACCTGAGCTCCTCACCACATACAAGACTTTCATCCACAGCTCAATGAAGTACTGCTCTCCCCTCTGGGCTGGTGCTTCTGCCTCACACCTAGCTCGGCTTCACGCTGTTGAAACCAAAGCTTTCAGAATCATTGGAATCTCCTGCGATGAAGTTAACTCCAAGGGCCTTTCACTCACTCACCGCAGGCAGGTTGGTGGTCTTTCTGTCTTCTACCGACTCCTCTCCGGCCTTGCTCCACCACCTCTCGCTATGCTCTGTCACCCCAATATTCCTTCAGGTCGCACAAGATCTGCCAGCAACCCTCTTATGGTTAAACTGCCAAAATCTACGCTCTCTGCTCACCTTCACTCTTTCATTCCCCTTTTCTCCCACCTCTGGAACAAACTCCCCCACTCCCTTCAATCCCACTCCTCCCTCCAGGTCTTTAAAATAGCTGTCCACCACCATCTCTTATCTTCCCCCATCCAAAACTTTGATCTTTTCTACCCCCGCTAATTCGCCCCAGGTACACTTTTTTTTTTTGGGAAATTCCAACTTCTTTCCTGGAAGTCCTTGCAGTTTTCATATGTTTAATACCTCTCCCACCTCCCCCCAAGCCCTCCCCCTCCCACATTTCTCCCGATGTCCCTGCTCTCAAATGTTGTGTTTGTGTCCTTCCCCCTCTGTCCCCATCTTGTCTACCACTCCCCTTATTTTTTGTGTTTTATGTGTCGGTTTGACTTTTTGTGTGATTTATGTTAGCTCTTTCACGAGCCTCGATCTTGTATCCAAAAAAAAAAAAAAATTGTATAAATGACAAACTTCAACAAAATTGTGGAAAGCGGAGAGGGGCAATCTGACTTTTCAATATTAATTAAATAAAAATATTTTTCTCTGATCATTGTAATCTGATTTTTTTTTCCCCTCTGATTTTCTAGCAGGGACAGCTCTAGCAGGGAAAATGGCCTTAAAATGTTTGTTGTTGTGTGTTGATCATTGTAATCAGATGCAACATCTTTGTCTTTCCATGAATTTCTGATAGACCGTGAGGATGTCTGTTCTGTTGCACTTGAGAGTCGATGAGAACAGACTGTAAAATGGAGTTTTTCTCTCAACTTGGACAACCTGGATGTATGATGTTTCAACCGCACTGTTCGGGGCAAACTGCAGGTCAGGACGACAAGGACATCTGATTCGGTTAATGACTTTGGCATTGCTTTTTCTGATATTTCTTCTGCCTCGGTGTCTGTCTGCCGGTCTGTTCCAGATCCCTCAGGAATGTGATACGAATTCCCTGTAAAGAGAGAAAATTGCATTTTGTCACGATGGAGTGTGTTCACTGCTGCTGGAATTATCAGTCTTGTCCTCTTGATGGTGGAGTGTCGACCTCTTGATGGTTACTCTCCAAGAATGTTGTTGTTTCGTATGCAGTCTGTAGCTGCTTAGCTGCATCATTTTTCTGGGGGTGCGGCTGTGCTGCTGAAGCAGTGCCACCTATTACCAGGAAGCAGGTCCTCATTTTTCTTGCCATGGAAGGATGACAGGCTGAGTCAACCCACCTGATGTTATTTCAGCGGCCTGACAGGGGCTCAAACTCAGAACCCTTAGATCTCAAGCCAGCCACCTTTACCGTTGAGCCAATACCAGGCTCCACCATGGTTCATTGGTTCATTAATCTCCGTCTCGTCCTAAAAGGGCATCTTCCTCGTATTTTTAATACAGGATGGAGGTGTTCCATATACTTCAAAATACTAAATGAAGGAGACAGGCTGCACCTGCTCATACCTGTCCCCCAACCCCATCACCTGTTCGATGGATCGATCTATCTTTTCCTCTTCAATGAACTTTCTTTTAGATTCATTTTACTGTTCTTTACCTGCACTGATACCTCTCGACTTAGCAGCAACTCTATACTTCTGGAAAAAGTCTTCTTTAATGCTTTTTTCCATGACGAGTGTATAGTTTGAATGATCCCTAATTATTGACACATCTTCGTGTTTTCAAGTTATTCATTTGTAAAATTGGCCATGAATATTGTTGCTACTTTTAGATCCTGCCAGGTCAGCCTCTGATTGGTAGATCTGATCAGGTCCTTTTTAAATTATTATTAGTAGTAGTAGTCATTCTTACACCTGCAAAGGGGATTTGTGAACTTTGTCAATGCACCAAGGTCTTGCTCTGTCAATGCACCAGGGTCTTGCTCCGTCAATTAACCCTGGGTCTTGCTCTGTCAATGCACCCAGATCTTGTTCCGTCAATGCACCCGGGTCTTGCTCTTTCAATGTACCTGGGTCTTGCTCTTTCAATGCACCCGGTTCTTGCTCCGTCAATGCACCAGGGTCTTGCTCTTTCAATGCACCCGGGTCTTGCTCTGTCAATGCACCAGTGTCTTGATCTGTCAATGCACCAGGGTCTTGCTCTGTCAATGCACCCGGGTCTTGCTCTTTCAATGCACCCAGGTCTTGCTCTTTCAATGCACCTGGGTCTTCCTCTTTCAATGCAACAGGCTCTTGCTCCGTCAATGCACCAGGGTCTTGCTCTTTCAAGGCACCCAGGTCTTGCTCCGTCAATGCACCCGGGTCTTGCTCTTTCAATGCACCAGGGTCTTGCTCTTTCAATGCACCTGGGTCTTTCTCTGTCAATGCACCAGGCTCTTGCTCTTTCAATACACCAGGGTCTTGCTCTTTCAATGCAACAGGGTCTTGCTCTTTCAATACACCCGGGTCTTGCTCTTTCAATGCACCAGGGTCTTGCTCTTATAATGCACCAGGGTCTTTCTCTTTCAATGCACCAGGGTCTTGCTTCGTCAATGCACCCAGGTCTTGCTCTTTCGATGTACCTGGGCCTTGCTCCGTCAAGGCACACAGGTCTTGCTCTTTCAATGCACCAGGGTCTTGCTCTTTGAATGCACCAGGGTCTTGCTCTTTCAATGCACCCGGGTCTTGCTTCGTCAATGCACCCAGGTCTTGCTCTTTCAATGTACCCGGGTCTTGCTCTTTCAATGTGCCCAGGGTCTTGTTCTGTCAATTCACCAGGGTCTTGCTCTTTCAATGCACCAGGGTCTTGCTCTTTCAATGCACCAGGGTCTTGCTCCTTCAATGCACCAGGGTCTTGCTCCTTCAATGCGCCCAGGGTCTTGTTCTGTCAATGCACCAGGGTCTTGCTGTTTGAATGCACCCGTTTCTTGCTCCATCAATGCACCCAGGTCTTGTTCTGTCAATGCACCAGGGTCTTGCTCTTTCAATGCACCAGGGTCTTGCTCTTTCAATGCACCAGTGTCTTGCTCTTTCAATGCGCACAGGGTCTTGTTCTGTCAATGCACCAGGGTCTTGCTCCGTCAATGCACCCAAGGTCTTGCTCTTTCAATGCACCAGGGTCTTTCTGTTCGAATGCACCAGGGTCTTGCTCCATCAATGCACCCAGGTCTTGCTCTTTCAATGCGCCCAGTGTCTTGTTCTGTCAATGCACCCAAGGTCTTGCTCTTTCAATGCACCAGGGTCTTGCTCTTTCAATGCGCCCAGGGTCTTGTTCTGACAATGCACACAGGTCTTGCTCTTTCAATACACCAGGGTCTTGCTGTTTGAATGCACCATGGTCTTGCTCTTTCAATGCACCCGGGTCTTGCTCCGTCAATGCACCCAGGTTTTGCTCTTTCAATGCGCCCAGGGTCTTGTTCTGTCAATGCACCCGGGTTCAGCGTCGTCAAGAGAAGCTTGGTACAAACTTGCTCTTCCCCATTTTGACAGGACGACCGGATTGGAAGCTCATTGGAGTGCAATGGTCCAGGGCAAGCACAATACCAGAGAAGCAGTTTGCTCCACCCAGGAACCAAACCGCAGCTTTGCTGTTTGAAGACTTTACACGAGGCAATACCTTTGACAGAGGATCGTGGGCGGTGCGTGTAAACACACTTTGCATTAATGGCCCTGTTTACTTACGTCTGAAATTGCTAAGTGGCTGAAAAAATAACACTATAATCTTTGCCCATTTGACAAGGCAGAAGAGCAAGGCTCGCAGCCCTTATTAAGAAGGTAAGAAGAAAACCCAATTAAGTTAACTGGTGAAGACCCGTAGGAATTAATGAGGGTTTTCTGGCATGCTGTAATGAGCAGGCAAAGCTTGTGCTGGATTAGGAAGAGGAAAAGCTCCTAATTTACCGTATTTGTTTCCGTTAATGTAACCTCACAGCAGGGGTCTGTCTGGTAATAATGTTCTGCAAGGATTGTACTGCTTCCATGTACATTCTCCCGCCTTTGCTCTCTAATTCCGTTCCATTTCGCGTTGTTTTTCCGGGTTTTTTTGTTATTTTATTTGCCGCGTCTTATAGCCCCGGTCGTGTCGCCTCTTTGTCTCAACTCAATCTCGGTCCACTTGGCCGGCCCTTACTGCGTTTCTGAACGACCTCATGAAACCTTCAAACTTTTTGACCATCCGATGTTCACGGCTCTCACTTGCACTCTCCTCCCAACTCCTCCAAGGGATGTCGGATTTCGTAATTTAAGGAAGGATCTCGGCTCAAAGCCAAAACACCCCTGCCTTGAACTTGAGCGGGTTTGAGTATTCCACCTGTCGAGTGTCTACACCCTTGTCTCCAAAAACAAAAACCTTCCTGCTGTAAAGTAGTTGTGACGAGCACTATGATCCCTTTCGTCCTGATGGCCCAACCACCCCCTCCTCTATTATAAAGATCATGTCTCTCGTCTTCTGCGACCGTGATCCATACAACAGGCCTCACAACAAACTCAGGTTCTCCACCCACGTGTTTTATCTGAAAGAACCCTCTGCGCTTCATTCT
This sequence comes from Myxine glutinosa, assembly GCF_964187855.1. Classification (NCBI taxonomy): domain Eukaryota; kingdom Metazoa; phylum Chordata; class Myxini; order Myxiniformes; family Myxinidae; genus Myxine; species Myxine glutinosa. The sequence continues at coordinate 62,163,148 of NC_136273.1, read as the reverse complement.
GAGATTTTCATACTCATTGCACTGTTGACAGCCAGCCAGCTTTTTGGGAGACCTTTTGACGGTGTTTTGTGCCGCCTGCGTCACAATTGCGAAAGGGGCACATCCCACGCAGTGCTGATTGAACCCGCGCGCCCTGCTGCTCCCGATGCTCGCGTGACATCCCGGCACTTAGTCGGTGCCTTTGGCAGGATCATGGCCACGGCTTTACCTCTTGCCTGATTCCTAGGAGCTAATATTAGAGTGTGTGTACTCGTACACTCCCCTGTAAAATGTCTCCCATTTCAAGAGATTCTCACGACAGTAGAACCACCTTTAGAGGCCATTTGTCCCCGCAGAGCAGGGGTTGGCCTTTTTCGGGCACCCTGGTCCCCTTTTTGAAGCAATGTTTTATGGCCAGATGCCCTTCCTGCCGCCAACCCTGTTAGTCGCCTCTTGCGACACACAGTGAATTACCAGTGAACTGGTACTCAATTTGCCGACCTCGGAAGGATGACAAGGCTGAGTAAACCCCCTTGGTGTTAAATCAGCGATAGACCGGGATTCGAACCCCAGGATCCCAAGCCGGCACCATAACCGCAAAGCCGACACCCTAACCGCTAAGCCGGCACCCTAACCGCTAAACCCACGCAGTGCTGATTGAACCCGCGTGCCCTGCTGCTCCCGATGCTCGCGTGACATCCCGTCACTTAGTCGGTCAATTTGCCAAAATCAAGACTCTCTGCTCACCTTCACTCCTTCATTCCTCCTTTCTCCCGCCTCTGGAACAAACTCCCTCACTCTCTTCAATCCCACTCCACCCTCCAGGTCTTTAAAACAGCTGTTCACCACCATCTCTTATCTTCCCCCATCCAAAACCTTGAACTTTTCTATCCCCGATAATTTCACCCCAATTCCACTTTTTGAAATACCAACTTTTGTCCTGGAAGTCCTTGGTGTCCTTGTGTTTTATACTTCTCCCACCCCCCAGCCCCCCCTTCCCACGCCTCGTCCCCCCAAGCCCTCTCCCTCCCACACATCTCCCTGCTCTTAAATGTTGTGTGCTCTCAAGTGTTTGTGTGCTTCCCATTCTCTTGTCTTCCGCTCCCTCTTTTTATATATTTTGTTTGTCTGGTTGATTTGTTTGTGAAGTAAATGTCAGCTCTTTCACGAGCCTCGATTCAGTATACAAAAAAAAAAAAAAAAAAAAAAAAGCCGACACACTAACCGCTAAGCCGGCACCCTAACCGCTAGGCCGGCACCCTAACCACTAAGCCGGCACCATAACCGCTAAGCCGGCACCCTAACCGCTAAGCCGGCACACTAACCGCTAAGCCGGCACCATAACCGCTAAGCCGGCACCCTAACTGCTAAGCCGGCACCCTAACTGCTAAGCCGGCACGCTAACCGCTAAGCCGGCACCATAACCGCTAAGCCGGCACCCTAACCACTAAGCCGGCACCATAACCGCTAAGCCGGCACCCTAACCGCTAAGGCGGCATCATAACTGCTAAGGCGGCATCCGAACTGCTAAGCCGGCACCCTAACCGCTAAGGCGGCACCATAACCGCTAAGCCAGCATCCTAAACACTAAGCGGGCACCCTAACTGCTAAGCCGGCACCCTAACCGCTAAGCCGGCATGCTAACCGCTAAGCCTGCACCCTAACTGCTAAGCCAGCACCCTAACCGCTAAGCCGGCACCCTAACCACTAAGCCGGCACCCTAACCGCTAAGCCAGCACCCTAACCGCTAAGCCGGCACCCTAACCACTAAGCCGGCACACTAGCCACTATGCCGGCACCCTAACCGCTAAGCCGGCACACTAGCCACTAAGCCGACACCATAACCGCTAAGCTGACACCCTAACCGCTAAGCCGGCACCCTAACCGCTAAGCCGGCACCCTAACCGCTAAGCCGGCACCCTAACCGCTAAGCCGGCACCCTAACCGCTAAGCCGGCACCCTAACCGCTAAGCCGGCACCCTAACCGCTAAGCCGGCACCCTAACCGCTAAGCCGGCACCCGAACCGCTAAGCTGGCATCCTAACCGCTAAGCCGGAACCCTAACCGCTAAGCCGGCACCCGAACCGCTAAGCTGGCATCCTAACTAAGCCGGCACCCTAACCGCTAAGCCGGAACCCTAACCGCTAAGCCAACACCAGGCATTCTCACGACATTATGAGAGTAAATCTTGTATTATGCTGTCACCCTGACAATAATGTCCCGATATACGTGGGTGACCTCAAAACTCGTGCTGCAAAGCATATTCCGCCTTTTCAACCATACTGTTTCCAAACTTTTCTTTGGATCGATCCCATACCCTCTCCAAGTTGTCGGGAACCTCGAAGCAGCTTTGTGGGTGAGGAAATATACTGGGTGGTGTGGCATTGCCTTACCCAGTGGGAGCTGTTGAGATCACGATTTTGTGGGATAGTGGTTGACAATCGCTTATTATTGTAGAAAGACCTTTTTGGGGTCTTTTATGTCCACCGGGTACTGCTAGCAGACAGGACATCCAGATTAACGTCCAAGCGAGGGGCAGTGCACTCATTCGTGCAACACCATGCCTATGAAGCATGAAGGAGACCGGATCGAGAATGTAACCTCAACCAGACATCTCACAGGTAAGTACATCCACCACCTGCGAGCTGTCGTATCAGCCATTATACAAGTATATTTGTTGGAACCCATCTGTGGATCGGTCCCATCGGCCGATGGGTCTGACCCATCTGTGGATGCACGAGAAATGACAATGCAGACCCATCGGCCGATGGGTCTGCGCCATCTGCGGATGTGTTGTTCACCTTGAAGGTGAACCCATCTGTGTTTCCTATGCATCAATGGTGGATGAGTATGTTTATTTGAACCTAAAAATAAGCAATTGATGTCATAAATGTTTATAAAGCAGTCCGTGACATGTGGTTTAATCTGTTAAACATTTAAAAATCATCTCTGTTAAATTCCTACCACATGTAATTCCAATGACTGTGTACCTGATTGAAGAGCACCATTCTGTCAACACATTCCTTCAAGGTGAACAACACATCCGCAGATGGCGCAGACCCATCGGCCGATGGGTCTGCATTGTCATTTCTCGTGCATCCACAGATGGGTCAGACCCATCGGCCGATGGGACCGATCCACAGATGGGTTCCAACATATTCATTATGTGTGGTTCATTTTCGAGTTGGGACGTTTTAATGTTTTAAGAGTATCTCAATACACACAACTTTGGTTCATATGGTGGTTTGCCTTAAGTCCCCAAACAGATCAACAGTATTGAACTTTGCTGTAAATATCTACAGAACATTGCTTTGAAGTTTCAACTGTCGAGCTTAGGATAAAAAAGTCAAAAGATCTTGTCCTCTGCCCGTGCACCTCCACCCGAACAAGGCTCGACGCAGAGTTCCAACCAACCAGTTGCGCATTATTCCCAGTGGCGAGGGGGTTTCCTGTTGCTATTGGAATGGAAGATATTTCCTTAACTCTCCTCCCCACACCCTACCAGATACTTAATAACTTTTACTCCCTCCTTATTGGCAGAAATAACTTTAATGATATTGATATCGAGATGCTCATTATATTGAACAATGTTTCGCTATTTGAATATGAACGAACTCATGAAAACAGAGACCTTTGACATTTCAAACACCAAAGAGACCTTGAGCAGATGTCACACATCGACAGAAAATGACATTATGGGGCATCATTGTAATTGTACAATGGTTGTTGTTTACATTGTTTTGTAATGGCTTAACCTCTTTTATTAAAAACATTTTTTACATTGATTGTCTTGGCATGAGTAGCACATGCATTCATTGCAGGTTCCTGAAATCTGTGCGTGGGTTGACAGTACAATCTGATATTGGCTTCATCCAAATCTAGACAGTACAATCTGATATTGGATCTGATATGTGGGGTGGTTTACTCGGTGCTCCCATCTGAGCACGTGCTGCATACACGGGGACCATATAACCAAATCCAGACACAAGAACAAGGCACTCGGCTCATCATGCCTATGCCAGGTTGGAATCCGTGATGTTGGGATTCCAGGTTAAAATCCATGATGTTGGAGGATCATTGGTTGAAATACATGATGTTGGAGGATCATTAGTTGAAATCCATGATGTTGGGGGATCATTGGTTGAAATCCATGATGTTGGGGGATCATTGGTTGAAATCCATGATGTTGGAGGATCATTGGTTGAAATCCATGATGTTGGGGGATCATTGGTTGAAATCCATGATGTTGTGGGATGATTAGTTGAAATCCATGATGTTGGAGGATCATTGGTTGAAATCCATGATGGTGGGGGATCATTGGTTGAAATCCATGATGTTGGGGGATCATTGGTTGAAATCCATGATGTTGGGGGATCATTGGTTGAAATCCATGATGTTGGAGGATCATTGGTTGAAATCCATGATGTTGGGGGATCATTGGTTGAAATCCATGATGTTGTGGGATGATTAGTTGAAATCCATGATGTTGGAGGATCATTGGTTGAAATCCATGATGTTGGGGGATCATTGGTTGAAATCCATGATGTTGGGGGATCATTGGTTGAAATCCATGATGTTGGAGGATCATTGGTTGAAATCCATGATGTTGGGGGATCATTGGTTGAAATCCATGATGTTGGGGGATCCTTGGTTGAAATCCATGATGTAGGGGATCCTTGGTTGGACTCAATGATGTTATGGATCCTTGGTTGGAATCCATGATGTTGTTGGAGGATTATTGGTTGAAATCCATGATGTGGGGGATCATTGGTTGAAATCCATGATGTAAGTGATCCTTGGTGGAAATCCATGATGTTGGGGATCCGTGGTTGGAATCCATGATGTTAGAGAATCCTTGGTTGAAATCCATGATGTTGGGGATCCTTGGTTGGAATCCATGATGATAGACGATCCTTGGTTGGAATCCATGATGTTAGAGGATCCTTGGTTGAAATCCATGATGTTGGGGATCCTTGGTTGGAATCCATGATGTTAGAGGATCCTCGGTTGAAATCCATGATGTTGGGGATCCTTGGTTGGAATCCATGATGTTAGAGGATCCTTGGTTGAAATCCATGATGTTGGGGATCTTTGGTTGAAATCCATTTTTTGGGGGATCCTTGGTTGGAATCCATGATGTTGAGGATCCTTGGTTGAAATCCATGATGTTGGGGAATCCATGGTTGAAATCCAAGATGTTGGGGAATCATTGTTTGAAATCCATTATGTTGTGGGATCCTTGGTTGAAATCCATGATGTTGGGATGCAAGGTTAAAATCCATGATGTTGGGATCAAAGGTTGGAATCCATGATGTGAGGATCCCAGGTTAAAATCCTTGATGTTGGGGAATCAGTGGTTGAAATCCAAGATGTTGGGGGATCCTTGGTTGAAATCCATGATGTTGGGATGCAAGGTTAAAATCCATGATGTTGGGATCAAAGGTTGGAAGCCATGATGTGAGGATCCCAGGTTAAAATCCTTGATGTTGGGGAATCAGTGGTTGAAATCCAAGATGTTGGGGGATCATTGGTTGAAATCCATGATATTGGGGGATCCTTGGTTAACATCCATGATGTTGGGGAATCATTGGTTGAAATCCATGATGTGGGAGGATCCTTCGTTGAAATCCAAGATGTTGGGGGATCATTGGTTGAAATCCATGATATTGTGGAATTCCCGCTTAAAATGCATGAAGCTCGTTAAATTCCATGATTCGGAGAGATTTGAGGTTAAAATCCATGATTCCATAATCCCAGGTTGGTATCATTGATGTTCACATTCCAGGTTAAAATCCATGATGCTGGCAGAGTCCAGGTTGGGATGATGGGATCGATGATGATGATGCTGGGATCTCAGTTTAAAATACATGATGCTGATGGATTAGTGATTGAAATCCATGATGGTTAGATCCCAGGTTAACATCCATGATGCTGGGGAATTCCAGGTTACAATCCATGGTGCTGGGATACCAGGTTAAAATATATGATGCTGTGGGATCTCCAGTTAAAATCCATGATTCTGAGAGATTTAAGATTAAAGTCCATGATCCTAGGTTGGAATCCATGATGCTGGGATTTCAGGTTTAAATTCCCAATGCTGGTGGATTAGTGGTTAAAATCCATGATTCTTTTGAATTCGTGGTTAAAATCCATGATGCTTTTGGATTTGTGGTTAAAATCCATGATGCTTTTGGATTCGTGGTTAAAATCCATGATGCTGGTGGATTCGTGGTTAAAATCCATGATGCTGGTGGATTTGTTGTTAAAATCCATGATGCTTTTGGATTTCAAGTTAAAAATTCCTGATGCTGGTGGATTAGTGGTTAAAACCCATGATGCTGGTGGATTCGTGGTTAAAACCCATGATGCTGGTGGATTAGTGGTTAAAACCCATGATGCTGGTGGATTCGTGGTTAAAACCCATGATGCTGGTGGATTAGTGGCTAAAACCCATGATGCTGGTGGATTCATGGTTAAAAATCCATGATTCTTTTGGATTCGTGGTTAAAATCCATGATGCTGGTGGATTCGTGGTTAAAATCCATGATGCTGGTGGATTCGTGGTTAAAACCCATGATGCTGGTGGATTAGTGGTTAAAACCCATGATGCTGGTGGATTCATGGTTAAAAATCCATGATTCTTTTGGATTCGTGGTTAAAATCCATGATGCTGGTGGATTAGTGGTTAAAACCCATGATGCTGGTGGATTAGTGGTTAAAACCCATGATGCTGGTGGATTAGTGGTTAAAACCCATGATGCTGGTGGATTCGTGGTTAAAACCCATGATGCTGGTGGATTAGTGGTTAAAACCCATGATGCTGGTGGATTCGTTGTTAAAAATCCATGATTCTTTTGGATTCGTGGTTAAAATCCATGATGCTGGTGGATTTGTGGTTAAAATCCATGATGCTCTTGGATTTGTGTTTGAAATCTATGATGCTGGTTGATTCGTGTTTAAACTCCATGATGCTTTTGGATTCGTTGTTAAAATCCATGATGCTGGGACTTCAGGTTAAAATGCATGATGCTGGTTGATTTGTGGTTAAAATCCATGATGCTCGTGGATTAATTGTTAAATCCATGATGGTTGTGGATTCGTGGTTAAAATCCATGATGCTGTTGGGTTCGTGGTTAAAATCAATGATGCTGGTGGATTTGTGGTTAAATCCATGATTGTGGTGGATTCCCCTTTTCCCTTTTCCCCTTTTCTCCTTTTCCCCCTTTTCTCCTTTTCCCCTTTTCTCCCCATCCCCCTTTTCCCCTTTTCCCCTTTTCTCCTTTTCTCCCCATCCCCTTTTTCCCCTTTTCCCCTTTTCTCCCCTTTTCCCTTTTCTCCCCTTTTCCCTTTTCTCCCCTTTTCCCTTTCCCATTCCCCTTTTCTCCCCATCTTGTCTTCCGCTCCCTCTTTTTGTGTATTTTGTTTGTCTGGTCGATTTGTTTGTGAAGTTTAATGTTAGCTCTTTCACGAGCCTCGATTCAGTATACAAAAAAAAAAAAAAAAAAAAAAAAAAAAAATTCGTGGTTAAAATCCATAATGCCTTTGGATTCGTGGTTGAAATCTATGATGCTGGTGGATTTGTGGGTAAAATCCATGATGCTGGTGGATTCGTGGTTAAATCCATGATGGTTGTGGATTCGTGGTTAAATCCATAATGCCGGATTCGTGGTTAAATCCATGATGCTTTTGGATTTGTGGTTAAAATCCATAATGCTTTTGGATTCGTGGTTGTAATCCATGATGCTGGTGGATTTGTGGTTATAATCCATGATGCTGGTGGATTCGTGTTTAAATCCATGATGGTGGTGGATTCGTGGTTATAATCCATGATGCTGTTGGATTCGTGGTTAAATCCATGATGGTAGTGGATTCGTGGTTAAAATCCATGATGCTTTTGGATTTGTGGTTGAAACTATGATGCTGGTGGATTCGTGGTTATAATCCATGATGCTGGTGGATTCGTGGTTAAATCCATGATGCTGGTGGAATAGTGGTTAAATCCATGATGGTGGTGGATTCGTGGTTAATCAATGATGGTTGTGGATTCGTAGTTAAGCCATAATGCTGGTGGATTCGTGGTTAAATGCATGATGCTTTTGGATTTGTGGTTAAAATCCATAATGCTTTTGGATTTGTGGTTGTAATCCATGATGCTGGTGGATTTGTGGTTATAATCCATGATGCTGGTGGATTCGTGGTTAAATCCATGATGCTGGTGGATTCGTGGTTAAATCCATGATGGTGGTGGATTCGTGGTTAATCCATCAACTCGGTTGATTTGTCCTTGCAATCCATGTAAATGTACGATGATGACACCCTTGTCCATCACGTGAGACATACAAGCTGATCCTCCATTAGGTTTTGTAATTAAATAACAAATCTTATCACAGGGGGGATTATTTTTCGTTCCGGTGGTTGTTATAGGAACAAAGTAAAGTATATCGGCAGTTTGCGGGACAAATACCAGTTTAATCAACGTCAGTCATTAAGTTTATGTATGAGGCTACGGACTTACTGAGCACTCCGAGGAAATCGTCCGTACGGCCGGAACGTACGGACGCCTCAGCTATTCGACCCGGGCCGATGGACGCTCGTCTGCCGGCAGCCATAAGGCAGATGCTTCGGCTCTTTAAATCCGGGGCGACTTTCGTCTAGCGAGCGAGGCAGGTGCCTTGAGCATCGAGCCGACATCTTGGTCTCCGAAGGGCACGGGAAGCAAAGGCTTGCAACAAAGCATGCAAAATCAATGTTAGTATAGGCACATTTCCATCACATTAGGCGGCATTAAAATTTAACTGCAGCACACACCACATGCCGCGCAGCCTCCCCACACCCCTACCCTCTCTCCCTCTCTCTCTCTCTCCCTCACCCGACCCGTTCCGAGTTGCTCATTGGCCTAATTGCTTTAATTTTGTATAAGCCACGGAAAAGGCTCGTAAAATCATTCCCATTGTCCTGGGAGCCCTTGCGATAGATTTGCGGTTTCATTTTAATAACGCCGCTGCAGAACACACGGGTAAATGGCCCTAATTGCTGCGCACGGATGAAAATGCGCTCCGTGTTTACGCACAACGAGAGAGAGATATGGACGGACCGATAAATAGATAGATAGGTCCGAGCTTCGCATCCGCCTCCGGAAGCGGTGAGTAAGTTCGCAGCTTTGTACCGCGAAAAAGGGGGGCTCGGGAGGGGGGCACGTATAAAGTGCGCCTTTAAAATGCGATTTGCAGGCGAGCCGTCCCTCATTAAAGCTGTTTGCTTGAGGGGGTGATGCTGTACGGTGAGTTGTAAAATCAGAACATCTTTGCAATGTACTCTTGTCTGCATTATGAGCTGTCACCTGCTGTGCCGCATTTCACCTGGGGCAACATAATGTAATATGCTAAACGCAATCGCACCGATGTGCGAGATGCCTCGATGGAAAGGCTTTAAATGGCGCAGCTGCACCTTGGAGGAAGCAACAGCGAGATCGGGGCAGCGGCTCCTTGCGAATCCTGCTCCTTGATTCTTGTCTTCACGAGAACGCTTTTGCAAAGTAATGCCGACTGCACCACCCGACGTCCTCACTGCACCACCCATTCTTCCCTGTACCACGACATTCCTGCACCACCCCACGTCCTCCCTGCACCACCCATTCTTCCCTGTACCACCCCACGTTCTCCCTGCACCACCCGACGTCCTCCCTGTACCACCCATTCCTCCCTGTACCACCCCACGTCCTCCCTGTACCACCCATTCTTCCCTGTACCACTCCCACGTCCTCCCTGCACCACCCCACGTCCTCCCTGCACCACCCCACGTCCTCCCTGCACCACCCATTCTTCCCTGTACCACCTCACACCCTCCCTGCACCACCCGACGTCCTCCGTGCACCACCCGACGTCCTCCCTGCACCACCCGACGTCCTCCCTGTAACACCAATTCTTCCCTGTACCACCCCACGTCCTCCCTGTACCACTCGACGTCCTCCCGTTACCACCTGACGTCCTCCCTGTACCACCCGACGTCCTCCCTGTACCACCCGACGTCCTCCCTGTACCACCCGACGTCCTCCCTGCACCACCCATTCTTCCCTGTACCACGTCCTCCCTGTACCACCCCACGTCCTCCCTGTACCACCCCACGTCCTCCCTGTACCACCCCACGTCCTCCATGTACCACCCCACGTCCTCCATGTACCACCCCACGTCCTCCCTGTACCACCGCACGTCCTCCCTTCACCACCCCACGTCCTCCCTCCACCACCCATTTTTCCCTGTACCACGTCCTCCCTGCACCACCCCACGTCCTCCCTGCACCACCCATTCCTCCCTGTACCACCCCCACGTTCTCCCTGTACCACCCACGTCCTCCCTGTACCACCCCACGTCCTCCCTGTACCACCCCACGTCCTCCCTGTACCACCCACGTCCTCCCTGTACCACCCCACGTCCTCCCTTCACCACCCCACGTCCTCCCTGCACCACCAATTCCTCCCTGTACCACCCCACGTCCTCCCTGCACCACCAATTCCTCCCTGTACCACCCCACATCCTCCCTGTACCACCCGACGTCCTCCCTACACCACCCCATGTCCTCCCTGTACCCGGCCAACCCCATCACCCACCCTCCCCTTCGCTCTGCCAGCTCTCCGATCTCAACGGGTGACTCCGTGCATTCACATCTCACTCCACAAGCCTCACTGCGTCACCTGTCCTTGCTACCTCCACATTCCTTTTCTCAATTTGGATGTCTAAACATACCCATAATCTCAGAGATCAAGTAATTTTGACCGTTTTTTATATTTTTGTCCAACAAACAAAATGTGGCTGAATTACTCGTACTCCAAGATGTCCCAATAATCACATGGTAAAATTCGCCTGTCCTGGCTGGCACACATCGTTGTGGATGGCACCCATCGTTTGTTTACAAATTGTACTACAACCTTGTCGTCTCTTTAGCTCATATCCTCATGTCGATTTCATAATGTACAAGCACAAGGGTTAAGTCAAGTAGATTGCAAGGAATATATATTACAGGATCATATCGGGGAGGATGTGAGTTGCTGCTATTCCTGGAAGGGGGAATGCAATGAAATGTCTCGAGAAGGCAGTTACATAAACAGTAGAAAAGAGAGGAGATTTGGGAGGTAGACCAGGAGGATCTCACTGACTGGAAGAATGTGTGTCCCTGAGGAGTGGAGAGTTCAGAGAGCACAAGGAGCTAGACTGGAGGAGAGGTTCTAAAAAACAGAGGCCATCTACTGCTTTGCAAGGAGATCAACAGTCCTTGTGCTCCTCATCATAGTAGATGCCATTAATATTGAGAGCTTTGGATTCCACAGAGTGAGAGGGGATAGAGAAGATGGATATGCTTGCATCCTACTCCATAGGCGAGAGTGGTACTCTCTTCCCGATAGACTGAGTTGGTCTGTGTGAACAGCCATAGAGAGGATGGGTTACACTGAGTGACAGACAAAGGCCTCGTAGGCTGTCAGATGTTCTGGTTTATCTTGGAATGATGGAGGATGCCCAGTTTGCAGCTGGCTTTGGAGATCAGCTCTTCTATGTGGTCAGCTCAGGAGAGGTGTTGGCTAAATGGTAAGGGGTGTAGACGTTCAAGGCACCACACCTCTTCCAGTGGCTGACCATGGAAGTAGATCGATGGTCTGTTTGATGATCTTTCCAGACTGAAAGGGTGAGGCGGTAAGATTTGCCAGAATTGAAAGACATGTTTGATTTGTTAGAACAGCCTCTAATAAATTCCTGATTGGTAGAGAGTGAAGCCTCTAATAAATTCCTGATTAGTAGAGAGTGAAGCAGCAGCTGAGTGCCTATCAGGAGGGTGGGTGCACTGTGTGATACAATGTGGAATCATCTGCAAAATGGTAGAGAAGGTTTCAATGAGCATCAGGGATGTTGCTAATGTGTATGATGAACAAGACTGGGTCCAAGAGCCTCTCTTCGGCACTCCTGCATCCACCGGAGACTAGAAGAGAGACTTTGATTGATAGCAGTGTGTTGACTGTGCAAGTGGAGCAAGTCAGAAATTCAGGAATTAGGGTTTCCTTATATGCCATAGGCAGTGAGCTTGGCAAGCAAAGCAGGATGCCAGACTATCAAATGTTCTGGACATTTTAAGGATACGGTCAGAATGTCTTGTTTGAGATTTAGGACCTCTAACTATTGCAGAGAGACAAGAGCAGCATGTCTAGGGTTGTGACCGGATTAGAATCCAAACTGATTCTCAGAGAATATGCTGTTTCAGAAGAGGAAAGAGGATGTTGCAGCCATGATGGATTCCTTGACTTGTAATTGGAAGTAAGCTTCATGGTATGTAATTGCTTGTGTCTGTTTTTGCACTGTTCTTGTGAATGGCAATGATGTTTGCTGACTTCCTGGCAGATGGGAAGTGCCAAATGGAGGTCAGACAGAAATAAGAGCAGTCAAGCCAGACTTGAGAACATGGATCGTCATGACATCTGGGCCTGTCGTCGAGGCTGCACAGAACCTACTTTACCTTCTCGGGTGTGGAAGACACAGAATCGAGAAGGCAGTTTTGTGAGGGTGTAGGTGGTGACAGAGTGGGATGAGTTGGATATACTCGATTTGAAAGCAAATACCAAGTTGAGACATTCTGTCTTATCTCAAGCAGAGTCTGCTGTGATGCTGTTTAAGGTGAAAGTGGGATGAGGGGCATACTCCAGGGATGGACTGAAAAGGTGCTGCCATTATTTAAGGAAGGAGACTGAAGAGTTCGGCCCTGAGATTTGCAAGATGATGTTTTCTGGCTTTCCTCCAAATGGACACACACTTGCCTGCTTTACAGTGACTGAAAGTTGCCTCAGTTGGGTTATCCTTCCATATTGAGAAAGCAAGCTGCCCTGACGACAACAGCCTCACTATAGGAATCAGTGCAACAGGAATGGCTTGGAGCCTCACTATCGAAATGCCTAGTCTAAAGATTGGCTTAGATAGCCGCTGATGGGATGAGATAAACCAGTGCATGAGAGAGAGTCCGCTTTTGTGGAAGTATTTCCAGGTGGAATCAATGTCATACACTGTACAGATAGTAGCCCAATTTTTTTAGATAGAGGAGATTGCTGTTCCCGCTCGTTGGCCTGTGTGAACGGCCATGTTCTGCGGTGTTGAGGTTTCTCCCACACACTAGCCATTGTTACGGATCCATCACATCCGCCTTTGTTGTTATTAGATACTTGTAGGATTTTTAGTTTCAGGTAATATTGTTGTTAAGATTTTTGTGTAAAATGGAGATGACTTTAGTAAAAGGTAAAAATAAATGTTTGTGAAGGAAAAAGGAAAATGCAGAAAAGAGACCGGAAGAAGAGAGATGGATATGGGCAGAGAGAGGAGGAGAGAGATGTAAGTCACGTCAAGGCTACAAGCGGACTTTTTTTGATATTGGTCGCAAATGAGTTGAGGCTTCCCGGGGGAGGGATTGCCAGCGACATCGTCCTATATTGCAATTGCAATTAAACCTGCGTCAGGTTTTATCACCAAGAGTGAGTTATTGTTGGAGAGAAATCAAGCGCCTCCATTACAGGCCGATACGCCATTTTGTCCTTGAAGAGACTGTCCGTGTGGTGCAGCTTGTTTTGTCATTGGGATTCCCATATCGACATCATCGTGTGGATTGCCGTTGGTTTACATATCGGCTCAATTCCCATATCGACCTCTCCCCTCGTAACTCCTCATTCGCGGTCGTGCCGATACCTGCCTGTTCTCGTTGTTCTGCACGGCTTCAACCAGAGTGGAGATCCGTGCACGGACTTTGGGGAATGTTACATTCCACTCACATTTGGCGTTCGTTTGAGTCAAAGTTTCTTGCTTTGAGAGCATTGGAGAATGATGGTACCATCATATGAATTGTTCATTTGATGAAAGTGATATTTTCATTGTACTTTCTTTCATAGTGGTATTATTGTGTATATGAGAGTTATTAATACAATTACTTGTTTTGTTCTACAAGTGCATTGGTGTGGTTTTACCATGGTTTATTAGAACACTCAAAAATACAAATCTTTCTGCTGCATTACCCCTTGAGACTCTGAGGTGCACTGTAACCGGGGTTTGGGGAGGTAATACGTAACTCCATATAGATCTGAGCATCCAACAGGGGAAGAGGAACAACATAAGTGGGAGTTGGAGGGTTTAACAGACACCACATGCTGTAAAAGATTGGCTGCCAAAAACCAAATATATATATATACTGTATATATATATATATATATATATATATATATATATATATATATATATATATATATATATATATATATATATATACACATATATATATATATATATATATATATATGTATATATATATATATATATATATATATATATATACACATATATATATATATATATATATATATATATATATATATATATATATATATATATATATATATATATATATGAACAAAATGTACATGGACAACCTTGTCAACAAGCTACTGGAAATCTGTAGCAAGCCTCTCACGGATTATGGTTTATCTACAGTCACGTGAAAAAGTAAGTACACCCCATGTAAAGTTTAGACTTTTTCAACATATTTCAACATATAGCTATTTGATCTTCATTTCAACAATATTGATAGATAAAGGTGATATAATATAACAAATATCATGAAACATTTACATTTTGTAGTCCATTGTATAATTTAAAGAAACATAAATGCAAATTTCACATGTGGAAAAAGTAAGTACACCCTTGGCTCTAATAGGTGGTATTGCGCACTTTGGCAGAAATAACCTCAAGTAGGCGTTTCTTATAACTGTCTAACAGTCTCTGACATCGACTGGGAGAAATTTTTGCCCACTCCTCCATGCAGAAATTTTTCGGCTGTGCGATGTTTGAGGGGTTTCTTGCATGCACAGCTCGTTTCAAATCCCCCCACAACATCTCGATGGGATTTAGATCCGGGCTTTGACTTGGCCATTCCAGAACCCTCCATTTCTTTCTTTTCAGCCATTCCTTGGTGGATTTACTGGTATGTTTAGGGTCATTGTCATGTTGCAAGGTCAACCTTTGGTTGAGCTTCAACTTTCCGCCAGATGGCCTCACATTATCCTCAAGCACCCTCTGATACAATGAAGAATTCATAGTGGATTCTATGATGGTGAGCTGCCGAGGCCCTGATGCAACAAAGCTGCCCCAAACCATAATATTTCTACCACTATGCTTTACAGTTGGTATCAGGTTCTTGTGGTCAAATGCTGTCTTTGGTTTTCGCCAAACATGTCTTCTGGTACTGTGGCCAAATAGCTCTATATTTGACTCATCTGTCCAGAGCACATTGTTCCAGAAGTGCTGGTCTTTGCCTCAGGGTTCATTGGCAAACTTTAGTCTTGCCCTGATGTTCTTTCTGGACAGCAAAGGTTTCCTCCTGGCACACCTCCCATATGGATAAAATTTGTGCAGCCTCTTTATAATGGTAGACTCGTGCGCTTTGACATCAACAGTGGCAAGAGCTACCTGTAGGTCCCGTGATGACATTCTGGGGTTCTTAGAGACTTCTTTCAGCATCTTGCGGTCTGCTTTCGGGCTGAACTTGCTGGGGCGGCCTGGCCTGAACAAGTTGGCAGTTGCTTGGAATCTTCTCCACTTGTAGATGATCTTCCGGAGAGTCGAATGATTGATTACAAATTGCAGTTGTTAGCAGTTGTTTGGAATCTTCTCCACTTGTAGATGATCTTCCGGACAGTCGAATGATTGATTTCAAATTGTTTGGAGATCTTTTTAAATCCCTTCCCAGACTCGTAGGCATCTATAACCTTCTTTCTGAAGGCCTCAGAGAGCTCTTTTGGTCTAGGCATGGTGACGACGCACACTTCAACAACAAAGAGCAAACCAAACTAAATGTCTGAGGTTTAAAAAAGACAGGTTCCTCCAAGATCCTCTCTAACGATGTTCTAATAATTTGCACCTGAGCTGTTGCACCTGATTCTAATTTTAGGTATTTGAAGTAGTGATAAATGTAGGGGTGTACTTACTTTTTCCACATGCGAAATTTGCATTTATGTTTATTTACATTATACAATGGACTACAAAATGTAAATGTTTCATGATATTTGTTATATTATATCAACTTTATCTCTCAATATTGTTGAAATGAAGATCAATTAGCTGTATTTTGAAATATGTTGAAAAAGTCAAAACTTTACATGGGGTGTACTTACTTTTTCACGTGACTGTATGTCCCACAAATGGAAAAGTTCGTTCTAGCAACCGAAATAGACCATAACTAAGTAATTATGACAGCCTGTACCGACTGCAGCTCCTTCAAAAGCCATAATATTCCGGCAATCATTAAATAGTGTTCGGAAAAACATATACAGTCACGTGGAAAAGTAAGTGGGGAGTGGGGAGTACATGGGGAGTACACCCCATGTAAAGTTTAGACTTTTTCAACATATTTCAACATACAGCTATTTGATCTTCATTTCAACAATATTGATAGATAAAGGTGATATAATATGACAAATATCATGAAACATTTACTTTTTGTAGTCCATTGTATAATTTAAAGAAACATAAATGCAAATTTCACATGTGGAAAAAATAAGGACACCCTTGGCTCTAATAGGTGGTATTGTGCACTTTGGCAGAAATAACCTCAAGTAGGCGTTTCTTATAACTGTCTAACAGTCTCTGACATCGACTGGGAGAAATTTTTGCCCACTCCTCCATGCAGAAATTTTTCGGCTGTGCGATGTTTGAGGGGTTTCTTGCATGCACAGCTTGTTTCAAATCCCCCACAACATCTCGATGGGATTTAGATCCGGGCTTTGACTTGGCCATTCCAGAACCCTCCATTTCTTTCTTTTCAGCCATTCCTTGGTGGATTTACTGGTATGTTTAGGGTCATTGTCATGTTGCAAGGTTAACCTTTGGTTGAGCTTCAACTTTCCGCCAGATGGCCTCACATTATCCTCAAGCACCCTCTGGTACAATGAAGAATTCATAGTGGATTCTATGATGGTGAGCTGCCGAGGCCCTGATGCAACAAAGCTGCCCCAAACCATAATATTTCTACCACCATGCTTTACAGTTGGTATCAGGTTCTTGTGGTCAAATGCTGTCTTTGGTTTTCGCCAAACATGTCTTCTGGTACTGTGGCCAAATAGTAGTCTAGTAGGAAGACTAGGTCCCCCTGCACCCCCCGGAGATATACTTCTAATCAGTGTTTCTAGATTGGAAAAAATGTGTAGAAAATGACTAGCTATGGCCCCAAGCTGAAACGATGTCCCACATACCATTTTTATGCAAATTACTGCTGCCATTATCAAAAAAAGACTAGGTCCCCCTGCACCCCCCGGAGATATACTTCTAATCAGTGTTTCTAGATTGGAAAAAATGTGTAGAAAATGACTAGCTATGGCCCCAAGCTGAAAAAATGTCCCACATACCATTTTTATGCAAATTACTGCTGCCATTATCAAAAAAAGACTAGGTCCCCCTGCACCCCCCGGAGATATACTTCTAATCAGTGTTTCTAGATTGGAAAAAATGTGTAGAAAATGACTAGCTATGGCCCCAAGCTGAAAAAATGTCCCACATACCATTTTTATGCAAATTACTGCTGACATTATCAAAAAAAGACTAGGTCCCCCTGCACCCCCCGGAGATATACTGAAACTGGCAGTGACTGGTGATTGAAATGCGGTGCCTTTTTGTGTTTCAGGTCGAGGTACGTGAACTCCCCACGATCTACAGCAACCAGGAAGAGACTGATACCAGGGTGGTTCTGTACCTCCATCATGCTGCTACCATCGGATACAAGAACGCTGTAGTCAGAACACCGGACACAGACATCCTCCTGATCCTGCTCCACCATGCCCACAACATCAAGCTGACGGTGTACCTGGATACAGGGTCAGGGAAGCATCGCCAACTTGTCAACGTCTCTGAGCTGGCAGAATCCCTGGGAGAGGACTACTGTGCCACTCTCCTGGGGTACTATGTGTTCAGCGGAGAAGACTGCACCAGTGCCTTCAAAGGGAAGGGAAAAGTCGGGCCCTTGAAAAAGCTGGAGAAGAATCCCAGGTTTCACAGGGCATTCGGTGAATTCCACAGGGTATTTAGAAAAATAAAACTTTGTGTTAACGTCTGTGTAGACGGACCTTAATATGAGTCTATTATTTCGTAAAACTGTGATTATTTTGTAAATAAAGCACTAATTAGCATACTAGTATACCATAGACACATGTAATCATGTTATGAATAGTTCTATCATGATCTATGCCCTTCAAAACATGGGTCTAGACACCTTCATTTTTCAATTATCTGCAATATTGGCTGAGATATGTCAAAAATCGTTTTTTTGATAATGGCAGCAGTAATTTGCATAAAAATGGTATGTGGGACATTTTTTCAGCTTGGGGCCATAGCTAGTCATTTTCTACACATTTTTTCCAATCTAGAAACACTGATTAGAAGTATATCTCCGGGGGTGCAGGGGGACCTAGTCTTTTTTTGATAATGGCAGCAGTAATTTGCATAAAAATGGTATGTGGGACATTTTTTCAGCTTGGGGCCATAGCAAGTCATTTTCTACACATTTTTTCCAATCTAGAAACACTGATTAGAAGTATATCTCCGGGGGGTGCAGGGGGACCTAGTCTTCCTACTAGACTATAGCTCTATATTTGACTCATCTGTCCAGAGCACATTGTTCCAGAAGTGCTGGTCTTTGCCTCAGGGTTCATTGGCAAACTTTAGTCTTGCCCTGATGTTCTTTCTGGACAGCAAAGGTTTCCTCCTGGCACACCTCCCATATGGATAAAATTTGTGCAGCCTCTTTATAATGGTAGACTCGTGCGCTTTGACATCAACAGTGGCAAGAGCTACCTGTAGGTCCCGTGATGACATTCTGGGGTTCTTAGAGACTTCTTTCAGCATCTTGCGGTCTGCTTTCGGGCTGAACTTGCTGGGGCGGCCTGGCCTGAACAAGTTGGCAGTTGCTTGGAATCTTCTCCACTTGTAGATGATCTTCCGGAGAGTCGAATGATTGATTACAAATTGCAGTTGTTAGCAGTTGTTTGGAATCTTCTCCACTTGTAGATGATCTTCCGGACAGTCGAATGATTGATTTCAAATTGTTTGGAGATCTTTTTAAATCCCTTCCCAGACTCGTAGGCATCTATAACCTTCTTTCTGAAGGCCTCAGAGAGCTCTTTTGGTCTAGGCATGGTGACGACGCACACTTCAACAACAAAGAGCAAACCAAACTAAATGTCTGAGGTTTAAAAAAGACAGGTTCCTCCAAGATCCTCTCTAACGATGTTCTAATAATTTGCACCTGAGCTGTTGCACCTGATTCTAATTTTAGGTATTTGAAGTAGTGATAAATGTAGGGGTGTACTTACTTTTTCCACATGCGAAATTTGCATTTATGTTTATTTACATTATACAATGGACTACAAAATGTAAATGTTTCATGATATTTGTTATATTATATCAACTTTATCTCTCAATATTGTTGAAATGAAGATCAATTAGCTGTATTTTGAAATATGTTGAAAAAGTCAAAACTTTACATGGGGTGTACTTACTTTTTCACGTGACTGTATGTCCCACAAATGGAAAAGTTCGTTCTAGCAACCGAAATAGACCATAACTAAGTAATTATGACAGCCTGTACCGACTGCAGCTCCTTCAAAAGCCATAATATTCCGGCAATCATTAAATAGTGTTCGGAAAAACATATACAGTCACGTGGAAAAGTAAGTGGGGAGTGGGGAGTACATGGGGAGTACACCCCATGTAAAGTTTAGACTTTTTCAACATATTTCAACATACAGCTATTTGATCTTCATTTCAACAATATTGATAGATAAAGGTGATATAATATGACAAATATCATGAAACATTTACTTTTTGTAGTCCATTGTATAATTTAAAGAAACATAAATGCAAATTTCACATGTGGAAAAAATAAGGACACCCTTGGCTCTAATAGGTGGTATTGTGCACTTTGGCAGAAATAACCTCAAGTAGGCGTTTCTTATAACTGTCTAACAGTCTCTGACATCGACTGGGAGAAATTTTTGCCCACTCCTCCATGCAGAAATTTTTCGGCTGTGCGATGTTTGAGGGGTTTCTTGCATGCACAGCTTGTTTCAAATCCCCCCACAACATCTCGATGGGATTTAGATCCGGGCTTTGACTTGGCCATTCCAGAACCCTCCATTTCTTTCTTTTCAGCCATTCCTTGGTGGATTTACTGGTATGTTTAGGGTCATTGTCATGTTGCAAGGTCAACCTTTGGTTGAGCTTCAACTTTCCGCCAGATGGCCTCACATTATCCTCAAGCACCCTCTGGTACAATGAAGAATTCATAGTGGATTCTATGACGGTGAGCTGCCGAGGCCCTGATGCAACAAAGCTGCCCCAAACCATAATATTTCTACCACCATGCTTTACAGTTGGTATCAGGTTCTTGTGGTCAAATGCTGTCTTTGGTTTTCGCCAAACATGTCTTCTGGTACTGTGGCCAAATAGCTCTATATTTGACTCATCTGTCCAGAGCACATTGTTCCAGAAGTGCTGGTCTTTGCCTCAGGGTTCATTGGCAAACTTTAGTCTTGCCCTGATGTTCTTTCTGGACAGCAAAGGTTTCCTCCTGGCACACCTCCCATATGGATAAAATTTGTGCAGCCTCTTTATAATGGTAGACTCGTGCACTTTGACATCAACAGTGGCAAGAGCTACCTGTAGGTCCCGTGATGACATTCTGGGGTTCTTAGAGACTTCTTTCAGCATCTTGCGGTCTGCTTTCGGGCTGAACTTGCTGGGGCGGCCTGGCCTGAACAAGTTGGCAGTTGCTTGGAATCATCTCCACTTGTAGATGATCTTCCGGAGAGTCGAATGATTGATTTCAAATTGCAGTTGTTAGCAGTTGTTTGGAATCTTCTCCACTTGTAGATGATCTTCCGGACAGTCGAATGATTGATTTCAAATTGTTTGGAGATCTTTTTAAATCCCATCCCAGACTCATAGGCATCTGTAACCTTCTTTCTGAAGGCCTCAGAGAGCTCTTTTGATCGAGGCATGGTGACGCCGCACACTTCAACAACAAAGAGCAAACCAAACTAAATGTCTGAGGTTTAAATAAGACAAGTTCCTCCAAGATCCTCTTTAACGATGTTCTAATCATTTGCACCTGATTCTAATTTTCGGTATTTGAAGTAGTGATAAATGTAGGGGTGTACTTACTTTTTCCACATGCGAATTTTGCATTTATGTTTATTTAAATTATAAAATGGACTACGAAATGTAAATGTTTCATGATATTTGTTATATTATATCACCTTTATCTGTCAATATTGTTGAAATGAAGATCAAATAGCTGTATGTTGAAATATGTTGAAAAAGTCAAAACTTTACATGGGGTGTACTTACTTTTTCACGTGCCTGTATTTATGTTAAAAACTTTTAAACCTTTTACAGCACACCGTGTCTGTTAAACCCATTTGGCCCCCTGGGTATATGGAATTTTTAATATATAATTTATAGATGTTTATTGTGAACATTATGTCAATTTGTGTTGCAGGTATCTGACGGAAGATGACTAGTCTAGTAGGAAGACTAGGTCCCCCTGCACCCCCCGGAGATATACTTCTAATCAGTGTTTCTAGATTGGAAAAAATGTGTAGAAAATGACTAGCTATGGCCCCAAGCTGAAAAAATGTTCCACATACCATTTTTATGCAAATTACTGCTGCCATTATCAAAAAAACGATTTTTGACATATCTCAGCCAATATTGCAGATAATTGAAAAATGAAGGTGTCTAGACCCATGTTTTGAAGGGCATAGATCATGATAGAACTATTCATAACATGATTACATGTGTCTATGGTATACTAGTATGCATATTAATGCTGTAATTACAAAATAATCAGTTTTACAAATGATAAGGATACGTTAATACTGCAGATAACTTAACATGGTACATAAGGGGTCTAAACCCAGGTATTTTCAAGGTTAAATGTCAACAAGATGCTCCTGAGTCTTGCATAGGGGCGGGACATTGGCAGTAACATTGGTACCACTCAACTTTTCTTCCCACCATTGACTTTGTATTGCGAGAGATTTTCACTTGCTTATTTAAAGGTTTCTCACCCAGCCCACGTAAAATCTACCAACTCCTGCTGTTAACTCCCAAACATATTTTTTTATGTTATCCAATCACAGTGCAGAAATGACAGACTAGAGATCCAAATTAGTGCTGCTATAGCTGCCATTTTACATTTCCATCCATGTAACATGCGCGCTCGCGCGCTCGTATCAATTGGTAATGTCGCGCGCTCGTATCAATTGGTAACGTTGATGTTATTGAATACCTCAGTTGAAAGTTCAGTCTTCCATTCCATCTGTGTGTTGTTCTTGGTATTCATCCTCCAATCTAGCCAGGTAAGATGCTAACTATAATGTTACTCACACTCTTGACTTCAGTTTCTGCATGAAATCATAAACAGGCAGAATAACAGCTGAGCCAGCTAGCACCATGTTAGCTAACGTTAAAGCTAGCCTCATCTATGTACAGTATGTTCCTAATGTCGGTGTAACTTAAACTTTTGTTAATGCCAAACATGAGACATATCTGTTGACTTCTGTATATGAATTGAACCAGAAAGAGGCACGACAGCTGAGCTAGCTACAGTAACTTAGCACAATGTTTCATTGGCCTAGATAGCTAACGTTAGTGTGGAAGAATTTAGATGTTTTAGCTATTAGCACTTTTGATGCCACTAAACATGGTTTAGTCAGCTAAAAAGTACCCTAGTGTAGAACATGACTCAGAACCTCTGTTACCTCACTGAAAACTCAGAGCCTCCTTTCACAGGCACTTTTAACATCATTCGTGATTTCTTATTTGTCATTTAACAGTGATGGTAGACATCGACAGCAAGCATGCCCAAAAGAAAACGGAGTGTAGAACCTGCCGCCCAAAGCTCTCCTCCTACATGCATCCTTCATGTACCATCCATGTCTGATCATGGGGATTTCACGCCCCTCCATAAAATTAAAGGATCTGCTTCAGAAAAACTGCAACTGCTTCAAAAGATCCGGGATAGACGTCTCAACCAACCGCATGACTCCCCATGTCGTATGCAATCAGTATGTGATCAGATCCCGGCAACTCTTCCTGATGACCTAGAAAGAGTAGGATATCACAGCAAGTGTTATAAGCACTTTGTCCGCCACTTTCATCGTCTGGGAGATGATACAGAACCAGGGCCATCAACCTCATCATGGCATCACTCTCCTCGTAAACCAGGAGGTTCTGCTGAACCCATCTTCCCGCCAGAGTGTATATTTTGTGAGAAAGTTGAGACCAAAGATGCTCATCGCAATACTGAGAGGCCTACAACCTTCCCATCCTTTAAAAACAAAGAAAATGCATGGGAGCAAATCGAAACACGGGCTGAGAAAATGGGTCTCTATCGACTCCATCGAAAGGTGAAAAACAAAGACCTCTTTGCATGTGAGGCCAAACACCATCCGTCATGTTTTAAAGCTTTCCGCACAGCATTCTACAACTATGAGCGTGCGATTCACAGAGCCGAAGCACCAAAGGAGCAGGCTTGCATGTCAGCCGCCCATGAAAAGGCATTCAACTCAGTACTGGAACACATTCAAACCCAGGTCATCCAGCAGAATAAAGTTCTACAGCTTTCTTCCTTGCGCTTGCTCTATGTCGAGGAACTGAAACTGAATGGATATGAGAACTCAAATTATCGGTCAGAGAAACTACTGAAACGCCTACAGAATGACCCAATCAAGGAGCATATCCACTTCACGAAGGTTGATCATGACAAATGTGATGTCATTTCTTTCTGGCTTGTGCACAGCTCAAACATAACAGTTTCCAATGCTCTCGCATGAGCATTCACACTCGGAAGCACAAACAAGAACCAAAATGTTGCCCTCCAACTTCGCCAGGGTATTCTACAGGCTTTCAGAGAGTGTAAAGACCAACCATGGCCACCAACAGCTGAAGACATGGAGCTCAATCCTGAAGACATCCTACCTCCAGACCTTGTCCGCTTTCTCAGCGTGCTAATGACTGGCAAGGAGGGCATCGAGACAGAAAAGGTGAAGCGTCTGGTCTTCTCCATTGGACAAGATCTGTGCCGTGCAGTGTCAGATGGAAAATGGAAGTTACCAAAGCACATTCTCCTCTGTGTGACTGTAAGGCACCTGTTCCGAAGCAAACAGCTCACCACAATACTACACAGGCTTGGACACTCTGAGAGCTACGATTTCGCCTTGGAGTTGGAAACTGCTCTCGCCAAGGTCCTGGATGAAGTCTCAACTTTATCGTACACCACAAATTGTGACAGGAGAGGGCAACCTTGTATTCCACTGTGAGTGGGACAACTTGAATAAAACCACTACCAGTGTGCACGGCAGCAACATTGTAAACAGTGCTGGAGGAATCATGGTGCAGGAGGTCAAGCCCGGGTTCGAGAGCAGCAAGGACCGAATGCTACCTACCATCAATAGGTCACAACAGCGTAGCCTGAAGGTCGACACACCAAAAACTCTCCCACCCTTGCACTTTACTCGCGTTGGCCCGAAGTTCCCTGAAGGCTCATCATTCACACCGCCAGCAGAGAATGACACAGTCTATGCCACTACGATGCAAGAGTACTACATCTGGCTCTTCATCAGATACATCGGAAGCTGTGGCCTGCAGCCTGTGCCTGGGCTAGGGGGTTTCACCTCTGCAACTGGTTCTCCCCCACCCAGCAAATCAACAGTCGACTACTGCACGCCTATCCACCAACCGATCACAGACAACGCAGTTGTTCGTGAGCTACTGAAGCGTTCCGAGGCAGCAACTGCTGAGGTGGATCAGAGATGGGTCCTGAATACATTTGATCTGGGTGTCTGCATGAAAGCCCTTCCCATCATCTGGCGCTGGCCAAATGAATTTGCTAGTCATGTAGTAACGATTGGACCCTTCCACACATCCATGAACTACATCGGGATGCTCACTGGACACAAGATGCGTGGTTCTGGATATGCAGAGATTCTCTTTGAGGCACAACTAGTAACAAGTGGATCTCTCAAAGGTGTTCTCAGTGGAAAGGCCTACGCAAAGTCCCTCTTTTGCCTCAAAACAGTGTGTGAGGCAATGGAGAGGCTGTTGATGGAGAGATTCACTGAGGAGGAGAACATCATGATCTCTGACCCTGCTGTGCTTCTCAGAATGACCCAGTCTTGCAACCGAGAGCACCTCGATGAAGCCCTCAAAGACCCCTCAACTCTACTCCTCATCAAAAATTTGCATAAAATTTGCATAATTTTGCATAAAATTTGCAGCAGTAATTTGCATAAAAATGGTATGTGGGACATTTTTTCAGCTTGGGGCCATAGCTAGTCATTTTCTACACATTTTTTCCAATCTAGAAACACTGATTAGAAGTATATCTCCGGGGTGTGCAGGGGGACCTAGTCTTCCTACTAGACTAGACTAGCCATACAGGAAAGCGGGTCCTGGAGGGAGCCGTGTCTATGGAACGGCCGAAGAGAAGGTGCGAAGACACACTTAAAGACTACACCAAGTGTGTCCTATGTCAAGGACCTGCAATCAAGCAACTATTGAACATTCAGCTGACAACAGCTCCAAAACTTCTTGTAGCCATGACCTGTCGACAGGACGAGACCTACAGAAGGCTGCACCATGATGCAACCAAGGACACGTGGGTGGCAGAGAAGTCACCCAAGTGGCATGACAAATGCAGAGACTTGTACATAAATGAAAAGAGATACAGACGCGCAGAGAAGAGGCAACCAGGAGCAAGTTGCGTGACGGTGGTCCAGCCAGAGTGCAGTACCTCAACCAAATCGTCCCATCATTCCAAGCAGGAGCTTGATGCCAAGAGTACATGTATCATATGTAACAAAAGGTAGGTGAAAAGAAAGGCACCTACAGCCAGGGTGTAGAGAGGACATTTTGCTGAGACTGATTGGGCAAGGACATGACATGGTCGCAAATGACATATCATATCACATACCATGCATGAATGCATTCAAGGCAACATGAGTCCCCACTGGTAGATCTACACAGAAGAATCTGTATGATGTGGCTTTGAATCATCTGGTGGAGCAACTGGAGATCTCCCTGTTCCAGGACAAATGTGGCTTCCTGATGAAGTCCTTGTGGGATAAGTACCGGGTGATTCTCCGGGAGCTGGGAGTAAAGACTGCAGGCACCTACAGGTCAATATCACTGAAATGTAAACTGCAGCAGAAATTTGGGGAGTGCATCTCTATCATCAACCAAACCGGTGGATCAGCCTTCATTCTGTGAATCTTCCATACCCCTCAGTGATGCCCTTGAAAAGCTGAGGCATCTGGAAACAGAGAGCCAAATCGATGAAACGCAGTGGATTATACTGTGTGCAGCCAAAATAGTGAGAGGAGACACCAAGACATGCAGGAAGGAGAGACAACAAAAGCAGTCAACTGAAGTTTCATTTGCTGCTGCCGATAAGATGATTCCTGATTCCCTCTTCAACTTCACAGCCAAGCTTCTCTGTGACAAACCAAGAGTACCAACGCAGGGAGAGCCTCTGTGCTCAGGACGAGTGTTGGTTGGTCAGCCGGTTAGGGAAAAGGCACTTATAGTGTCCCAAACAGCTCCTACAATATGTGGCTATGGTGCCTACACCACTGGAGATTGCCACAACCTACCACATGTACAATCAGACACGAAGCATGTCCCTGATAACACTCAACAACAGACTCGGCCAAGGGATCAGCTATGATCATCTGCAGCAACAGCTGACTACACAAAGCACCAACATGATGCAACAGGTAGAGGTAGATGGGGTCTATATTCTTTGCAATGGACAATTTGGAATGGAAGAAGAAGACACTGGAAGGCGGCAGTTTCAATGCGACAACCACTATCATCATTGAAAACGCAGAGCAAGATGAATCCAGTGACTACGCCAGACAAATTGAGTGTCAGTCTTCCCACTGCACCTTCAGAGAGCCGGAAGACCCTTTCAAATGTTCCCACTGCTGCAATTCCCACCGGCCGCATCTCTGCCAGTGATAGGCGGAAGTCCAGATCACTCAGCAGCATCGAAGCTGTTGGAAGTTTGGAAACCCCATCTGACAACACTACAGAGGAGATAAGCTACCCCTACTTTAGGCCTACTGGGAAGAAGGTGTGGCTAAACAGAAGCAAGACAACCTAAATCTCGGCATTGGAAAACTTTGCAGATGATGATCAAGGTCCCGCTCAGATCACAGCAGATGTAATCAACCAGGCAAAGGAGCTTGTGGTCGCTGCATATATCAACAAGGGTGATAACTTCGAGGGCTCAGACCTTGGAAAGCTGCTAGTTCACAAGTTCTTAAACAGCAAGTCAACTCTGCTGAAACTGCTACGGCCCACAGAGAACACATTCCAACACCATCTCAAACGTGCGCCATTGGCGACTGCAATCGACAAGAGTACTCACATTTGCAAGCCGAGTGTCTTACCATGTGAGGACTATGGGTGGGCCGTGGATGATGGAAAGCTGGTACCAGTGCAATCCACACACCCGACCTGGCCACAGCAGATGATGCAGACGATCTCCTGTGGCTGCACCAAGGGCTGCAACACAAACTGCTCATGTGGGAAGAAGACCATTGCCTGTTATATAGGCTGCCGCTGTCAGTGATCGAAAAAGAAGTGCAGCCGTGCCCACTACACTGCCACCTTTGACAGCAGCAGTGAATCAGAAAGTGATTACGAACAGCACCACAGAAATGCGTCTTCTAATGTTCCGTTCATAAACAAAACAATTAAATTCAGGATTGACCGTGCATTTTGAACAATTCTTTAATGTTGTGCCCCAAAATATGCCTTGATATTGAGATGTAAATGGTTCAGGGAGTAATAATTTATTTATGATATATTTGGTTTGTTAGAATTAAGTTTTTTCCTTTATCATTGCTTAAGGAACATGGATAAACCATAATGATTGATCGCCGCTAAAGGCGCCGTATTCACGTATAAGGTCATGTTGTTTAGAGGCTTCCTACAGATTTCCAGTAGTTTGTTGGCAAGGTTATCCATATACATTTTGTTCCTAGATATATATGGATATTATTTTTGGCAGTCAACCTTTCACAGCAAGCCATGTCTGTTTTTCCCCAAAAAAACTAGTTTGGCCCCCTGGGTATTACCAGGTCCATAAGGAAGGATGTACCAGTTGTAGGAATCTGGTATGGAAAGTTAACAGATTGGGTCAGACCCAAAAAGTCACAAAAATAATTTTCTGCAATGCCATGTATGACTGCTGCAGAGCTAACATCCAGCCAGCTGGCATGGTTGCAGTTGAAGTTTTTACAGATGAGGAGCAGTGTGTTGGGATGGATGTGATCTATACTAGCAGAAAGGGAAGTATGTATGAAGTCGTCATCATTGGGAGAACAGTACACCACACAGACATACATGAGGTAGTTGTGAAAGCTGCATTAACAAAAACTATTCTCAATGAATAATGGATAATGAGGAATGGAGTTCGTGATGTGACAAAACTACCTCCTAGACGGGGCAATGGCCTGTGAAAAGGAAAGAGAATATACCCGGGGAAAGACGCACAGGAATCGCAGACATGCTGTGAGAGGAATGTTTCTGTTAAACACACAAGATCCAGAGCTGCAGAACGAACGCGGATGGAAAGATCGGTAATATTAGATCGGAGACCTCCAATACTGGTGGAGTACACTGTTATGGAGGGGGCATGAGGAGACGAGAGGATGATCGGGTGAGTGGTAGGGGTGTCTGTATGTGGGATGGGAGCAGCTGGACATCTGTGGGGAGACGATAATCAAATCCAGGTTATGTGGCTCAAAGGCAAGTCCATTACCTCTGCACCATTCTGTTGGGCCCTCATCACAGGTATGAAGGTAGTTGTTAAGCACATCAGTTTGCTCATTACATCAGCCTGTCATTGCGTATTAAGATGATCCAATGTTTTCTTTTGTGTTAGTAGATACTTCGACTTTATGGATGGATTCAGATAAAATTTGCTGGACAGGTTGAGTGTGTGACAAGGACAAAATGATTAGATTTTGGTGAAGATCTGTATCCAGATCTGGATACTATAATTTTTTAAGTGATTCTTCATCATTGAGCAATAGGGTTAAAACGTTAAATAGCACGATATCTCAAAAGGTTGAGGAAGGATTATGACAAAACTTGGTGGATGAGTTGGATAGGTGACAAGAACAAGCCGATTAGATTATGGTTAAACTTCAGATCCAGATCTAGCCAATTAGTGGGATACAAAATGTAAACTGTTCAGCCTGGTGGAGGTACGCTCTCCACCGCGTGTCATTCTAGTTCTCCATTTCGGTTTTTTGTTGTTGAATTTACTTTTATAGCACACCAAATTTCACTGCCAGACAACATTCCTGGTGTTATGCATTTATTATAAACTTTCTTTGTCAGGCCCAAATAAAGTTTCCTTTCCATGATTTTTATGAGAACGTTTTTTCCAAATACCATCCATATTTCCCTGGGTATGTCTCACTTCTTCAAAGTGATCCGGATCCATTGTTATGAGTGGTTTTGGAGACATAGTGACACCTTGTGTAATGCCTTTTCGGATCTTGATATTGCCATTACTTCAGTGCAGTTTCAGGTTGCTGCTCCACCATGATAGACGACCTAATATGTTGATATATCTAGAACGTGGAGATGATGATGACAGCATATGTTTCCACAAATTGAACCTTTTCATTTCAAATTGAACCTTTCATTGACCTTTTCATAATCACTAAATGCTAGGCATAAGAGGAAGTAAAATATATATTTTCTTGATTTTTCCAGTAGCTGCTTTATTGTAAATGGATATACGAGTATACAGAGTGGAAAAAAAAGGAGAACACCTGTGTAAAAGAGGGACACCAAGCAAAGGCTTCCACTCAAATGTGACCCATGTGTTATGAAGCAAATATCATCCCAGCATGTTCAGGGTCATGTTTAAAAATGTTGCAGAGGCCTGGTTGATTATAAGTATGACTGCAAGAGGAGACCCCCAATGCCCACATCCACAGAGTACGTGTGGTTACTCAAAGGTTTAAGGAGCATGACACTGATGTTATCCATAAGTCATGGTCTTCTCAGTCACCAGATCTGAACGTTATCGAGCATTTATGGGACATTTTGAAATGACTCCAGAGACAGCATTTTCCATGTCCATCAAACAGGTGTGAGTTGATTGACCTTCTTGTGGAAGAATGGTGCTGCATCCCTCCTGCAGAATTCCAGATGCCGGGGGTCTCTATGGCACAGTGCATATTGGCCATACTGACTACACTTGGTGGTCCACTGCCCTACCCAATGCCTGTGACTTTACATTGGTGATATATAAATATCGATCGTGTTTCCAAGGCAAGGCATGTTTGAGTAGGCCGTAGGCCGAAACATCCTGTTTTGGATGCCCATACCTTCCATCGTGCTTCAGACATTGACTCGCTGGAACTTTGTCTATAACACGCTGACATGAATGCAGTGGCCTGTCCAGTAACTTCTTGTATTGGTCCATTACACCAAGAAGTGACAGGGAGTATCCATCACCCAATACCTTCAGAGCAGTGGCCTTGCCTATCCCATAGCAACATGCTACAGTATCACACCCGGTCAATGCGTGGGCAGCGAGGATTTCAGTAACTATGGATGCATGTTTCTCCACTGTTTTTCCAATGTCAATGACTGTTCTGTCCTTGATTGGGGATTCCATAGTTACACGATTTTTCATATTTGCAGTGTGGTAGTAATGCGAAGACGGCTGCATCATCAGAGACTACAGTTATTTCACTTAGTTCATTGCTTCGGGCACACATCATTGCCTGCTGAACAATGATATTGTCCGCTTCTTCATGTGTTGTAGCTACATCCATCCCTATGGTTACCACGCCCCCATCGCTGATTTGGACTGGAGTACTTTCCTCACCAGTTATAACTAACTTATGAGTACGGGTGTGTTCACTGAAGGACTCATCATTGGTTAGAAGATTGGTAACCAGGCCTATTAGTTGCTTCTTATTTTCAGAAACTGTCAGGACTATCTTCTGAGGTGGTAGTTTGCTGTTCAATTGTAGCTGGTGGATTCGACTTGCTCCAGTAGCTCTGGCACTTCTCGTAACACTCTTTGTACTATAATCGTAATACCGATCAAAAATCACGTAGACATCCCCGATTTTCAATCTCTTTGCAATGTCATACTTCATGTTTGTTGCAAAGTCCCGAACTGTGCCATCTGCAGGCCAAGGTATTACCCAGAGTAGGGCCGAACCATCTATGATGGCGGTGGTAGTGTTACTAGATGTCCTCGTAGATACCTCAACTTTAAGCTGTGTTTTTAACGATGATTTGGATTTGGCCGATCTCATTTCTCCTGTTGACTCAAACATCGATGTTGGCACTGGGGCTAATTCATGTGAAAGTACATCCTTGATATTGACTTCGCGACCACTAGCCTGGAGTCCAATGAGTCGCGAGTAAATGACATCCATGTCGTATACTTTAGTGTCTGCAACATAGACATGTTTCTTTCTTGCTACCATAGTAATCACTTTCTTGTGAATAGTTTCATGTAAGCTGTTTGGAAATTTCTGACCAAATTCACTCATTTGATCCTGTCCTATTTTCAAACCATCCTGGACATTGACAGAGGAGGTTCCATGTTGTCCCATCACAATATTGAGGATATCATCTGGATGCTTCTCTGGATCGAGAGGATCAATACATTTCTCCAACTTTTCCCTGATCTTTTCTCTGTCCTTTCTGTCATTCTCTATTCTTGCCTTTCCTTCTTCTGTGTGTTTGTTAACACTTCGCTCACTGGGATTGTCATCAATCATGTCGTCAAGGTCGGCCTCCAAGCGACTGCAAGCATGAAGACTTAGGGCCCACACTTTCAGGGTCTCAGGCTTCAGCGTTATGCCAATGATTCCACCGGGAGCGTGACCGTACCGCATGAACGTAGTTTCAATAAACATGTCGCTCCATATGCCATTCCACAAGCCACGCTGATCTCATGACATGTTCCCCTTTCATGAACCGAGCTAGAACCTCTGCTGGGAGTGACTCCATGGACCGAATGTAGCACATCCCGTACCTAGCGTAATGCACATGGCCAGCAGCAAAGAAGTACGGAAGCATCTGTTGAAACGCTACAATATGCAATGGCCAATTGGCCTCTCGTTCCGCCCTAACAAACCTCATGATAATGAACACCAGTTTTATTAACATGTCCACCCACAGTTTCACAGTCTTGCTCTGTTTGGCTAGGTCTTCCAGAACCTTCATCAAATCTCTGTATGACTCTAGGGAGTGGCTGTCAAATACTGGCCGAAGTACTTCCTCAGCAAGCATACGCAAAGCCCGAATGTTTTGGGGAAACTTTTTCCCAGTCAACATTTTTGCCACACCTCCGAAGACATCACTTAGAATGTCCGATAGTCCACTATTCTCCATTAAAGTACCAATGCATCCAACGAAACTCATCAAAGAATGCATGCCTCCTAGGCGAGGAATGACGTGGAAGAACCGATCCGGATAGGCCCATTTCACATCTAAAATGACCTTATAGAGTTGTAAGTCACATGTAAATAACACAAACTGTTGCTCAATTGCCTGTGTGAGTTGTTGTGCTTCTGTCATAGCTGTCATAATCCTATCAGGATGAGATGGTACCATGTCTATCAGAGGTAAGTATGCAGCTTTGGTCTTAGGCTGTGGTGATTGTCCTTGATTGCGGGTAAGTGAAGTGTTGTATCCATTATACTCCGGGCAATCTTGGTTATCCAGCACATTTTGTATAAAAGCAAAATCCACCTCTTCAGCTCTCATTTTGGAAACAACCTGTTGTGCTAGTAATTTCAGAGACAGGACTGACTTCAAAGCTGCACTCTCTGGCATTCTTGGCTGTGTGGAAGTGTAACTCAGTGTAACTTATTAATTGGCACTGGTAACTTATTAATTAACACTGGTAACGAAGCAGATACATTTTACCTGCAAACTCTGTGAAAGACGAGTTCGTAAATGAGTGTCAGGAATGTGCCCGAACATGATAATCTCTTGTCCACCTGGTCACAGCCCCTGGCTGGAACACCCCCCTATCGTTTGGTAAACGGAACTCACAGCAGGAGGGGAGCGAGCTGATGCCAGGACTTGGAACATGCATGACCTCGGGGCATTAGCGGAGAAAGGATTAACGGTCAGCGGACAGGGGATTAACTCCAGTTTTGTCCATATAAACCAGAGCAAACGATGAGTCAGGAGGACTTGTTACCAGGAGCTCTGACCGACGGGAATGGCGGAGGAACATCGGCCAAACGAGAAGGACCATGCGAAAAGAGTTAACTTGATCCATTGAATTAAGCGGTATTATTTGGTAAATGGAATGAAGTGAATAACCAGTTAATAAACCAGACCTTTTGTAAAACCTGTGTCCGGTCATTGGAGTCTTGAGTCCCCCGCTACAAATTCCCCTACAATCTGGAGGCACCGCTGGAATTTCGAGTAGACGTCGTCAAGGTAAGCATGACGTCTTGGGGATCTGTCCATTATGAAATATGAATTCTGAAGATGGAGGATTTGGTGTGTGGGACTTGCGATTGTCCATAGGTAATACAAGGATGAAACGTGTTAAATGATTCTATTTATTCGTGTTTTCCTAAATGATTTCTGTAAATACGTATTTTTGCGCTGTCTAAATACAAATGCACAAGGTCGGCGCTGGTCATTAAAGGCCTTACTGTGACCTGGGAGCAAACGGAGCATGCGTGCACCTTGCGACCATTTGCTTCCAGGACGTGTAAGGCCGGTAAAGTAGTTTTTTTTTTTTTTTTTTGCACTTGTTCAAAGCACTCGACGTGCTCGGCGAGCGACAGGGAACCGGGAAAGAGAATTATATTTATATATATATATTTTACCTCATTCCAATTTATGGTATTGCGACAAAACGGCTTATATCTTTGGAACGACTGGTCGGATTTAGACAAATTAAAACTCGTTCGATCAACAAATAAATTCATGACAGACAATCCCACCTCATGCCGGTCCAGAATTATTGTGAAAGATGGCGATTGGATAAAAATTGCATACCAACACTCCCTCACTGTCCCTCATTGTCCCTCATGTCCATTCCGGCACCCTGTCTCTTGCTCCCGCTCCTTCTCCCTCCCTTTACTTCCCATTGGCGGACGTTTTGCGAGAAGCAAAGCGTTTTGCAGGAAGCTTCCAGGAAACAAAACCAGTGCTGTTGTTTTTTTTGACGAAATTTGCCAGATAGAGAGCATGGGTGACACGGACGAAATGATTGGATTTTGGTGAAGACCCAGGTGCGAATCCGGCTACGAGAATTGTTTAAAGTGATTCTTCACCATCAAGAGATCGGGTGAAAAGCGATATACATTATATTTAACATAATATACTTATTAATGTTATTATTTTAATATTATTCATATATTAAAAAAAGTTATGGATGAGTGAATGAACCTGGTGGATGAGTTGGGGAGGTGACAAAAACACGCCGATTCCATTTTGGTTCAGGTCCGAATCCAGATCCGGCCTATCAGTGGGATACAAAACATAAACTGTTCACCAAGGCGGAGATATGCTCTCTACTGAGCGTCGTTCTAGTTGTGTGTGTGTCGGTCTGTCTGTATGCGACCGCTGTTTCTCGACAAACTACCGGTCCGATATACTTGAAACTTGCCAGGTATATTGCTGGGGACCCGAGGATGTGCCTTTTCAAGGTTTGAAATTAATCGGACAAGTGGGTCCCAAGGTATGGTCACCGTACTCGCAAGTCGTTCGCTTTGGCTTTGCGAATGGACCAAACCATTTCATGTAAATAGAGGGGGGGGGGGGTTCTGTGGTCGTTCGCTTTGGCTTTGCGAATGGACCAAACCATTTCATGTAAATAGAGGGGGGGGGTTCTGTGGTCGTTACTGCCACGTGGTTTCAAAGTTTTTTGTTGTTGTTGTTCGCACGCATGTTTTTTTGCAAGCACGTACGGGCAAGCACGTACGTGCGGGCACGCCCTAGTATATATAAATTGAGGTAATATTGAGTTATGGAATTAATTGCTTTCAACAATGCAAAGGGTGACAAGATATGGGATTTAATGGGATTTTAATGGGATTTTAATGGGATATTGGTTTAGGAATGTTTAGAGGTCATTGCAATGTGATAATTACTTGTGATCATTTGTTGTTACAACGTTTCACTTTCGTTGTTGCAACGTCTTGCTCCAACGTTTTGGGAACATTCAAATGTTGGGTTGTGCTAACGTTTCCACAACGTCGCCACAACGTTTCACTTTCGTTGTTGCAACGTTTTGCTCCAACGTTTTGTGAACATTTAAATGTTGGGTTTTGCTGACGTTTCCACAACGTCGCCACAACGTTTCACTTTCGTTGTTGCAACGTTTTGCTCCAACGTTTTGGGAACATTCAAATGTTGAGTTTTGCTAACGTTTCCACAACGTCGCTACAACGTTTTACTTTCGTTGTTGCAACGTTTTGCTCCAACGTTTTGGGAACATTCAAATGTTGAGTTTTGCTAACGTTTCCACAACGTCGCTACAACGTTTCACTTTCGTTGTTGCAACGTTTTGCTCCAACGTTTTGGGAACATTCAAATGTTGGGTTGTGCTAACGTTTCCACAACGTCGCTACAACGTTTCACTTTCGTTGTTGCAACGTTTTGCTCCAACGTTTTGGGGACACTCAAATGTTAAATAAATCGGATAAGAATTCACGAGTTATTTAATTATGAGCGATTAATGAAGTACTTATTTAATTAATTACATTTCTTATTAAATTACAGTAATTACATTACAGTAATTACCTGAGGTAATTACAGTAATTACAGTTCCGGTAATTACAGTAATTACAGTAATCATTACAGTAATTGCAGTAATCTTATTACAGTAATTACATTACATTAACTCAGGCACCTTTTGAGTAAGGAAGCTGATATTTGGACATGACACTGACCAAGTGATGTGGCTGTCAAGGAAAATTTTGATTTATTGATTAATCATTTAATAAATTAACTCGTTGATTTATAAATGACTTATTTAATTAAAAGTCCTCAGAGATACATCTTCGGATGAAATACTTGCAGATTGGTTATGCTATGAGCCAATTGATTAAGGAAAATATTTTGTGGCTGTCATATTGGCCATATTGGCAATTTCGTGGCCATATTCGTGGCAACTCAGTTAGTGCCACTGCACCTTTAAAATGCATCCCTGCGTTCATTTTTCGATCGATTGAGTTGAAATTTTGAACAATCGGATCTGGACTGTCGTTGTTAACGACTCTAGCACGCACTCGTCCAATCAGGATGGAGCGGTATGGTCCCCGGATCATCACTGCCCGCAGTTTTTAATTAATTTTACTTTTTCTCTTGGTCATATAATTTTGAAGACATGCATGTCATGATAGAGGAAATGTTTGTTCTGTTAAACGGAATAAATGTTGTTTATTTGTGTGGGTGTGTATTTTTGTGTATTTTGGATATATTTTCACGACTAATTCCAGTTATCGTCCTGCAAAATGTCTGCTCGTTCTTTTTCCTTTGAGTCGTAAATTCCTGTTGAACTCTCATTAAAATGCGGAATTAAGTACGCTGTGTGATGATGGAGATCCTTGATGACGAATCAGGAATAGTGAATGAGCAAACAAATATCACGGATGGTACACCGGATAAGGAAAATGTAGATGAAACCCCTTTTGCTCAGGTGCTGTGCAGCGCTGCACAAAGATCCATATGAGCGGGGCCTGGGTGCTGTGTAATTAGTACACAAAGAGCCAATTACTAGGGTGCTGAATAAACACAAAGATCCATTTTTTGGAGCTGGTTCTCCCGGTGCTGTGATTTATTCAAAGAACCAAATTTTTGTAAGAATTAAGATATGATTTGTCGACATTATAAATACTTTAATATATGTAACGATTTTTGTAACGATCATCCTGCAAAAGGTCTGCTCGTTCTTTTTCCTTTGAGTCGTAAATTCCTGTTGAATTCTCATTAAAATGCGGAATTAAGTACGCTGTGTGATGATGGAGATCCTTGATGACGAATCAGGAATAGTGAATGAGCAAACAAAATAACGAATGCTACGGCTGGAGCAGTGGAAGCGATTTTTGAATTGTTCAATGATTATTCGATATTGTTATGACTTATTGTCAATAGGTATACTAAGTGGCCATGAGGTAGCCTGTTGCTATGTACAGTTTTATTCTATTGTTGATTATACCACATAGCTGTGGTGATAAAGGAAATGTTCGTTTTAAATAGATGATTATGATAGGACCATGACTATAAAATCATGATGATTATTATGAATGATATCATAGGGTTCAAATGCAGAATGCTGCATGAACTTGGGAAAGAACTTTCAAGCCCTATGGGATAAATTGGGTGTTACAAGCGATGGAGTTTTAAAATTTAGCATGATTGAAGGAATTTTACAGTCTTATTTCAGGAGTTTTACGAAATTTATATTGCCAAGAGATTTGGGTACTATTAAAAGAAAAATGATGAGATATTTTTCCCAAAGAACTTTAATATCTGCCATCCATTTTGGCTGTCTCACGAATGAAGGATGAGTTGCCTTTAGTGGTTGCAAAGAAAATTTGTGGAGACCAGGCAAAATGGGGAAATATGTCAGATATGACCCTAGGACAGGACGGTGATTCATCAATTAACATGAGGTACGAACCAGAGGTGACGACCGATGAGATTCGATCTCAGTCAATGGATGGACCTGTCCTGACATCATTGGGGAAAGGGCTTATGCAAGGAGTCATCCAAAATGATTAATTTGATTTATTGATGAATATTGATGAATTAATTGAAATTGAATAATTGATTGAATTGTTAATTGATTGAATCTAATTGATTGAATTTAATTGAATAAATTTAACTGAATAAATTGAACTGAATAAATTGAATTGAATATATTGATTGTTTGATTGATGAAAATGCGGTCTCAAGAAAGAAGCTTTGATATCTTTGCGAGATATTAACAATGTGGAGACAACCTGGGAAAATTGAGCAAGGTGGTGAGTTTATATACAGATATATATGTGCGGTTACCATTGTGTGATTTCCCCGTCAACAGAGCGGACACCTGAGGATTCACCCATTTCATACTGACCCTCCGGCTCATCTGCAAATACTGATCTGTGAGATTGGATTGTGCAAAAGCCACAGCTGAGGGAGATTCTCTGGAAATCACCGTGTGAACAGGTGGAGAGACCCTTCCTGGAGGTACGAGTGAAGCTTTAGAGGAACAAACTACAACACATCCAACGCTACTTTGATAAAAGGCAGAATGGGAAATGGAGCCTGCAAGAATACACAAGGACAACCAGAGATTCCACAAAAAGGTACTTGTACACATCATATGTACGACCATTATGGTGCAGAAGCTATAAGGCAGGTCGAGAATTGGTATTTGTGGACAAAGGGACATGATGAGGAGTTTCCAAGAGATGGTACATTTGAGCGAAGTCGATTGGAAAGATTGGAACAAAGATTGAAAGCCAGGAAGAGACAGAATCTAACGGTAGACTGGCTTGCATTCCATCTTTGGGATGGTGAATCCAGACAACGGGAACAGCAAGAACGGATAACGGATCTAGAACTTAAAATAAAAAGGATACAGGATACAGTGGAGGAGACAAATGCACAACTGCCCTCGAAATTAGGAATGAAAGTGACGGTTGTCCCATCTGATTTGCAGTTGTCTCCCCAAAAAGGACGGTACAGAGAATTTTTTCGTGTTTCAGGAGACAACGAGAGATTGCAGTGGCAACTCAGGGATGTAGAGATGCAGCCCAGCAATACAAATGCACAGGTGCACAGACCAGGAAACGACAGAAACCGGTGTTTCGAGTGTGGAAAGATGGGACATTGGAGAAGAGGATGTCCGTATGTCAACAGGAGGACAAGGTCATGGGGCAAACCAAGATCAAGGGTACCAGTGCGTACCGGTACCTCAGACAATGATTAGGCCTTCATTGCTGCAAATCCCAAATGATGATTGGCCTCAACAGATTCGATTACTGGACAAACATGAATAACTGTCGATGATTCTTGGGTCTGAAAAGTTTTCGGAGCAAGAATTATTCATTTTTTCTTTTGCTTGTAAGCAAATTAGTAATTAATTGATCACATGCCGAAATTGGATCTTTTATGTTGGGCACACAATTTTAAATTTACAAAGTTGGAACAATTGCTTTGCAAATTTTAAACCAAGGGACAAGGGTCACATGATGATCAGGTGGGAATTTCGGACTATTGTTTTGCATGATTGATAGGTCAGTGGTCGACTGACATGTAAATGGGTGTGTAGTCAAATTTGGATAAATTATGGTGGGAACTGAAAGGGTAATTTCAATGTGACATCATAGGGCAAGGCAAACTGTGGCAAGGCAAACTATTGGATGGGAAAATTAGATCTGGCTATAGAATAAATTTATTGACCCCTTGAAGTTAATTCTTCGAATCATCGTTTCACTGGCATTTTTGTTCAAATTGGAAATAGTTTGGTAGAGCTTTGGTTAAAACCTTTGGTTGCGGTATCTTGGAACGAAATGACAAACCATAGGATATTGATAAGAATAGGAAAAATATGGACCCAAAATAGAAAGTTGGATTCATGCCCCTCATTGCAAACAAGCACATGGGGCTAAGGTGGACGATCCCACAGAAAATGAGGCTGCACCTAGCAGCCCAGCAGAACATTCAGTGGCAGATAAATGATAGTTGTGATTTACAGTCATTTGAATTACATTTTAACACCCCTTGCATTGATAAACATTACATTTTCAACATGTGATATTCCTACTTGGGATAGTGACATTTATTTGCCTACATGACATACAATTACCGGCTGATATTAATACAACATGAGTAAAAAAAAATTGTATCACAACTACACTCATGACCAAGGGGATTGAGTTCAACCCCGGGAGATAGGGGGATCAGGGTAAGACAAATAATCTGATTTATGCTACATATTAAGGGATTTTTTATTTACCTGTTAGGAAGCTTACAAAGGTTAGGAAGTTTGGTATATAATGTTGAATGTCATGGACATATAATTATGTTAGAGGTGTGAACATATACAAGGGGTAGCTCACATGTTTTACAGATGGCTACAGGTGGGACAAAGGGAAAGACCTTATCAAGACAAGCCGACAAATCAGGGGAAAACAGAGACCTCTACTTCAGATACTCCTTGAAAATGGTGATATTCATCCTAGGAATGAGTTCTCTTGTAGTGGGGACTATGTGTTGCATACATTGTTTCGGGGTAATAAGAGAACAAAACGCAACATTGGTGGCCGACATACAGATATATGATTATGCGGGACGACATAAGCAAAAAAGAAGTTTAATGGAAGAAAGGGACACACCTTTAGAACCCGATGGATTACACGGGATTAATACTTTTTTACATTTAGCCCACACAAGGGCTGATATAGCAAATGAAAGTAATTGTTGGATATGCACACAAATGCCGCATTCTAGTGAGAACGGAGTACCATTGGAGGCAGTTCCTTTTGGTTGGGATGAATTATGTAGTCGCTTCCCACAGAGGTTGGTAGCAACAATACGACCTGATTTACCAATGTCGATGATGCTAGGGGATGCTAGTTGGGAAATAGGGGGATATCAATGTGAGGAATTTGAAGACAGTTATAGGCCTAAATATGACAATGAAGTTATGCCCCCTTACGTAACTATTCAACAACAAATAAAAGGGCTCCTATGTTTCATCCGACATCGAACCACAGAGAATAATAAGTTGATGGGAAACTCCACCTGCCACCATTATAGTTACAAGTTGGGCTATATGAGATTGCTTGTCCCAGTAAAGAACACTAGCTTAAAGATGATATCTTTGTATTGGGAAGGAACTTGGATTGCAGATACGACATGGACCTATAATAATACATATTTTATATGTGGACACAAGGCGTATGCGTATCTCCCACTGACATGGTCAGGATCATGTTTTCTTGGGTTTGTGCTTCCACACATGCGCCTGTTAACAAAGTCACCAACGCATATCCTGCATTCTAGGCAGAAAAGAACTATTAGCATGGGGGAATGGATTGGAATGGTAATATTTCCATTTTATGGAACCTGGAAGGCAGGGCGAGAACTCAGGCACATGGCATTGGCTATGGAGAAGTTGGCAAATAAAACAGCAAGTGGATTGGAAAAACTTACAAGAGAGCTGGCAGCAACAAGAATGATGGCATTACAAAATCGTATGGCATTAGATATGCTGTTAGCAGAAAAAGGAGGTACATGTGCAGTCATTGGTACAGATTGCTGTACGTACATACCTGATGAGTCAGAAGAAATTTATAACATAGCCGATACAATCAGACAAGAGGGAGCAAGATACCACGATTATATAAAAGGGGGTGCCTTTGCATGGTTGGGAAACACATTTGGAGGGGTGGTAGCTAAGATACTCCAATATTTGTTTGTTGGTTTAGTAGTTATATTGGCAATTGTTTTAGTGGTGGCTTGCTTGAAAGCCTTAGTGACGGTGTGTTTGAATAAGGTAACCAACAACACGATGATAACGCATGAAGTGACAAATGAGGAAAGAAATGTGGAACCAGAAAAGGAAGACTCTTATGGCGACATAAATACTGAGATTAAAAGATTAAATCAAGTGATGTTGCAAATGAAACAGTAGAATTAAGATAATGGCATAACGACAATGTTATGAGTTGTGTCAATTACAATATCAGTGAACTCATATCACCACGAGTGACACACTGTTAGAAAAAAAAAAAAGAGGGAAAAGAAAAAGTGGAGAGGAATTATGGTAATAATACATTATGTTTAATTTGTTGATTTGGGAAAATTGTTGTTGGGAATTAGGTATTCCCGTTTGTGATTGTAATCATATACAATTTATTTTCTTAGAGTAGTGCTAAAATACCTGCATGAGTTAATTTTTGAACTATATTAACCTGAAAGCAATTGTGGATGCTATTCTTAGTTTAGTAATAAAATACATACCTGATTGAATATTATTTGTGTGACGCATATAAATGAATATAACTTTTGTGTTAAGGAAAAACAACAAATTGTTGAATGTGAAACTGTCGGAAGATATACATGATTATGCTGATTTCATGGTAAGATGTACCCTATCTGATTCAGTGTGTGCGGAAAGCAGATTCAGATGTGACTGAGCATAAGGATAAGACGAGATCACATTTTGAAGGGAGTGCTAACGGAATTGGGAAGAAGTTCGAGAAAGAAAATTTGTGGCTAAAAAATGAAGTTAATCATGGCATACACCCTCTTTCTCAAAGAATGATGAAGACATTCTCCCGTGTAACTTGGAGATGAATGCTTACCTTCACCAAGGAAATGAATGTGACCATTTGCCTGGATCACACTGCAACATATGAAAGAAAGGCGATCACTTACTCTTGTTCGAAGGCTTCGAACATTCACCACATCAGAAGTTGCAGGACAACGACATTTTACCTGCAACCTCTGTGAAATGCGGGGACATATGTTATTACTTCACCAACGTCCGGGGAACCAGCATGGAGCTGCAAAAAACGGCTGTGCCCTTGTCACAACAGCTGTGCACGATTCTGCTGGTTGCTCCTGGTAAGGACCATGAATGACCTGAACACCATGGTCCCAACATCATTGTGGATGCATCCGGCATCCCTGTTCCACATCTTGCTGGCCAATCAACGTCACACCAATACTTGCTGCCCACTCACAATGAGGGAGGAGGCAAGTCGACTACAACTGGGTGAAGGCCGTGTTCAGGAATTACTATGGTTTACAGCAAAAAGTGGCAAGAATGCTACAAGGAGAGCAGGGTCAGTCTATGACTCCGCAATGTTACCACAACAGCGAAATCCTACATGAAGTAGTGCAGGAGCTATGAAGACATTAGGAGAAAATGTTTCATACCAGGATTCAAACACAAGTGATCAGCCCTTCCTTTCAAACAAAGTCATCATTTGTGTGGAGGCAAACGTTTTTTACCAGATGGTGCAGATGCTTTACAAAACTTGAAAATGAAGTGAAATTGTTGTATCTTGGTGATGGTGAAGTGTTGTTTTGAAAATATATTTGTGATGCAAATGCAATAGATTGAACGATATGGAAGGAGTCAATGACCAACGAAATGTTTTGTGATTCTTGCAGGATGACGGTGTATGCCCAAGGGAATTTGATTACCAAAGTGATTGATTATTTACTTATACTTGTAATGATGTTTACTTGTAGTGATTGATTGTTTACTTATATTGATGTTTAGATTAATGGTTAATATAAACAAAAAAACAAAAAGATGAGGGAATTGTGGAAGTGTAACTCAGTGTAACTTATTAATTGGCACTGGTAACTTATTAATTAACACTGGTAACGAAGCAGATACATTTTACCTGAAAACTCTGTGAAAGACGAGTTCGTAAATGAGTGTCAGGAATGTGCCCGAACATGATAATCTCTTGTCCACCTGGTCACAGCCCCTGGCTGGAACACCCCCCTATCGTTTGGTAAACGGAACTCACAGCAGGAGGGGAGCGAGCTGATGCCAGGACTTGGAACATGCATGACCTCGGGGCATTAGCGGAGAAAGGATTAACGGTCAGCGGACAGGGGATTAACTCCAGTTTTGTCCATATAAACCAGAGCAAACGATGAGTCAGGAGGACTTGTTACCAGGAGCTCTGACCGAC
Organism: Myxine glutinosa; assembly: GCF_964187855.1. Classification (NCBI taxonomy): domain Eukaryota; kingdom Metazoa; phylum Chordata; class Myxini; order Myxiniformes; family Myxinidae; genus Myxine; species Myxine glutinosa. The sequence continues at coordinate 62,119,368 of NC_136273.1, read as the reverse complement.
GGGAATGGCGGAGGAACATCGGCCGAACGAGAAGGACCATGCGAAAAGAGTTAACTTGATCCATTGAATTAAGCGGTATTATTTGGTAAATGGAATGAAGTGAATAACCAGTTAATAAACCAGACCTTTTGTAAAACCTGTGTCCGGTCATTGGAGTCTTGAGTCCCCCGCTACAAATTCCCCTACAGCTGCTTCGGTCCGTTGTACCTCTGAATATCGATGTCATATTCAATTGGCTCTGACATTTCCTCCTTTGTGATTCGTTTGATTGTGTGTGACCTATCCCGATCAGCGTCGGTTCCCGATTCTGGCCGTGTGACCAGGACAGCTAATGAATGTGTAGAGAGCTTGCCATTTTGAGATGATATATCAGCATCAAAATTATCGGCGACTACTTGAATCAAACCTGCTGATGCATCAGATATACCAGGACAGGATAGTTCCTCTGTGGCAGCTCGGGCTGCCGATCGCTTGAAGCGCAAAAACTCATCGTAGGAACATGTCACACCAAATGAATGCATCGTTTTTATCAATTTTTTTGATCGGCCCATTTTTGCACCAAGTGCAGTCTGCAATCCAGTAGGGTGGTTTTTGATAACTCCAGTCACAATAGAACCAATGACTATAGCTGGAAGAGTCCTCTCTAGTTTTGAGGACAGGTTTCCTAACAGTGTCAATAAAGTTCCACTCACTGCGTCCGTTTCCTTTTCAGTGTTGATGGTAGTTTCATAATGTTTCTTATCTAGGACAATTTCCTTGATTTCGCTACCAACTTGTTTAGCTATTCTATTCAACATCATGTCAATGTCATCATCATCATCGTCATCTACAAGTTTTAGGGACTTAGCTGCCACACTACGAAAGCAAACTACATTCGCTAAACCTGCTGAATGTAATACAACAAGGTCATCTCCAAAGTATTCTGATAACTTCCTTAGAAGTATTTTCCGTGACTGAATGTTGCCGCCATTCTCTGAGTACAGTTTGTGTAAGTCTACCGAATTCCAAAGTTGTGATAGATCTTTCCTTATCACTTCAATAGTATATTCCAATGCGCAATCAACCTGATCATCTGTGGAGCATTTTTCAGCTGCACAATTCACATTACGAGGAGCCAGAAAGCGGGCCATACAATCAACATGGTACCTTGCATCGGCCGCATGCAAATCGCTTATTGTCCCTTCAACTCTGAGTTTTACTCTTTCAGCCCAATCGTCATTTCTAACAGCGCATGCATCTAAGATACATTCCTTCAGGGACTTCTTTCCATCTGAACTTCCTATTTCTCGGCATTGGTATGCAGGTCTCCAGCGTGACGGGTTCTTGCCTTCTTTTTGGAGGTTACATGTGTCTCCACAAAACAAACAGTGCTCGCGAAAGTTAAAGGTACTGCTACCTGCAGCAGATGACCATCTCCTTGTCTTGGGTGGAATACATGTTGAACTTGCATCAGAAAGTTTTCGTTTCCTGAATAGTTTAACCTGTTGGCTTGATGTGTATGTAGAAACACAGCTCTTATGACAATGAACAGTTAATTGGGCATTAATTGTCTAGTTTTTCCTGCAGCGAATACTGTATGTCATCACCGTAAATCTTGCTATGTTTAATTATATTCTGAATCCGGACAGAACCTGATTCAATCAGTTTTTCTGTCTTGTTGTCACAGCTGCATTTCCAATTGAAAAAACACTTTTCGTCTGCCATGACTGCAACGCATCTCGTTCCATCATTCAAGGCTGCATGTTTCTGAAAGAAAAAAGTGAGAGAAAAATATTATACCTCTACTGCCATCTTTGAACATTACATGAAAATGATTTCCGGCTTAGTCATTTCGACCTTTGATAATATAATTGCTGAGCAGCAAGGTGGTTTAAAACTTTAAACCTATTAGACATTGTAAATTGTCTTTACAATTCCTGGTTATATATTACATAATATAACAGTCACAGCTACTATCAGAAATGTAAGATGTCAGATTTTCAAAGATGACACCAATGTTAGCATCACATGTTTAAAACGACATCAAGTTTAGCCTGGTGCTCAAATGGCAGCTATCTTTGGTTTAACATGTGATCCCTCAACAACCTTTCAAATCGTTTAATTGGATTACTTGACCCAAAAACATATACTGTACCTAGACACCATTATTACGAGTTTAAGTTAAATATGAAGCATATTAAAGCCTAAAACATGATTTGGCGGCCAAAATGGCAGCCATCTTGGATTTACCATGATGTAATCACTTACCGACGTTTTAATTGATTTATATGGATTGCTTGACCCCTACAACATGTGACTAGACACTAAAAATATCATCCTAGGTTAAATATGAAAGAGGTTATAGCCGATAATATGAAATGGCAACCATCTTGGACGCCATCTTGAATTTCTCAAAACGCTCAAGGGTGACCCAGGTTCACCCGACAGATTATAAAAGTGAACACCCTAAGCTATACAAATAAATTTTTTTAAAAACTATATACTCAATTTCCAGGTTCAACCAGGGTTCTACCAGACTAATACACACTCCTGCTCACCTTAGGGACCTTCTTCCGTGGCAGCACCACCTGCAAACCTTCATTGGGGTTAGCAAGCCCGACATCACGGTGCAAATCCAGACTTTGAGTACATTCCATTTCTTTCTTTGATTCATTTCCCGATTCTATCTCTGCCGTCTCTTCGGCCCCAATTGTCTCTGCAATTTCTATGATTTCTCTTCCTAGCTCGACGACCGTCGGTGCGCTTAAAATTTTCTTTTCCAATTCGGCGGCCGTCGGCTTTTCCACACCCCGAGTCGCGATCTCTATTCCCTCGGTCAACTTGACTGCGCTCTGCCCAAGCTCGCTCTCCACGTGCTCCTCACACTGCTTTACCTCGTCGCGATCTCTATTCCCTCGGTCAACTTGACTGCGCTCTGCTCAAGCTCGCTCTCCACGTGCTCCTCGCACTGCTTTACCTCATCGCGTACCAATGCGACTTCCCCGCTCAACCCGCACCTTATGTCCTCCCCCATCTCTTTTATTTCCTTTTTCGACACCACCCTCATTTTTTCCAATTGATTATTTTGGGACTCCATTTTGTTTTCCAATTCATTTTTTACCTCTTTCAATTCCCGGGTGGTTTTGTCCCCCAATTCTCTCATTTCTGCCCTTAATTTGTCCCCGTTACGCCTTGTTTCGTCCCGCATTTCTTTCCTTTCCCGGGTGGCTCAGTCCCCCTCCAGTTATATGGATGCCTGTATTTGCGCCATGAATTGCGCCATGGAGGCTTGTATGTCCATAACCCCCACTTGCGCAGCGGGCGCGGCCCTCGTCGCCATGTGCGAGGCACCGCCATTTTCTTCCCCTACTGCCAGCCCCTCATCAATGTCCTCCTCCTCTCCCAATTCTTCCCGTGGGTCCTGGGTTATCAATTCTCTCTCCTCATCTATCTCATCTTCTACCCCCACCGGCATTCGATCGCTTTGGCTAGCCATGGCACGAATTTAAAAATTTGGATTTTAAAACTAGATTTCGGTCGCTCGTAATTTGGAGTGCGTTAAGCGCACTTCGGGTCCTATCCCAAACTCCTGACAACAATTGTTGCGGCCAATATGGACAATTTGTGTCCAAAATTTTGTCTAACAATTTTGTCCCAGGTTCCAAATCCCACTCCCCGACACCAAATGTTGCGGTTCTCTCGCCGGCCTTCTTCCCTTATCAAGGGGGGATTAATCCCCTTGTCTTTACTGGACTGGCGTGAACCGACGCTTACAACGTCCCTTCCGGACAGCGCAAAATAGGGTTCCGGGACCGAATTCTCGCTCGTACCTAAGTACTCATGCTGCCCTGGACGCGAGGAAACAAGCCTCGCATGAACCATGTGAGGTTGGAATACGCCGAGCGGTTTGCGTACACGTGATCTGCGCAGTTATAATTAATGGAACCCGATTGGAGCGATCTTATTCGTGCCATGCTTAGTCAATGGAGAAATCACGGGAACGATCGAATTCAGAAGAAAGGAAGAACAGATTGATTTAATGATTATCACACGTACATACAGTTCAGGACGAAGAGACACAAAGAAATCCTTATACAGTCTTAATTATCCCAAAGACAACGGGCCCGTCTCACACACTCACACAGGGTATTGCAGATGGGCAGGTGTTCCCCAGCGCGTCCAAGGATGGTTCTTGTCCGGCTCTCCACGGTCCCCGGCACGTCCGCGAAGATGGAGATTGGCGAAGACAGGGCCACGTAGCGCGTTGCTTGAGCAAAGGCGATATATCAGGGCGAACGGCAGGGAGGGCTTTTACGGCAAAGGCGGGACGGCTTTTACGGCAAAGGGGTGGTTACTCAACCTCGTTCACTCGCTTGTCTGAAACGCGCAAGTTCATTACAATTGCGCCTGGCTGCACCTGCGTATATCTAGTAACCAACTCTTCTTCCTCAACGCTCTGGTGTTGCTTAGCACGCGCGTTTCTCATGCGATAGTCAAGTTCATCAAGCGGAACAATGCACGTCCTCTCCTCTGCAAGTCCTTCCCTCTCTGCACGTCCTTCCCCCTCTCTGCAAGTCCTGTTGAGGGCTTTGCGCATAGGGTTATATAGGCCCGCCCCGCGAACCTTCTGGAACTCGCCAGACTCTTCTCACCACGCCCTCTGCCGCAACCACCTCTGAGCTCTGATTGGTGGCTCATGCTTACCGTCATCGCCTCTGCCGCCCCCGACCTCAACGCCTCCCCAACCTTTTTAGGCCTACCTCGTGTTAACTCGACTAGTGAGCAAGCAAAGGGCAGCGAAATGGATCCTGTCTATAGAGGTAGAATGGTTTGCAGAAGTAGGACCTATTCTCCTGTCTTTACACAATGCAGAATTAACACTGGAAAGGGCCTACTCTCACACATACTAAGAAATAACTATACCACAAACGAGGCTACATGTTGCTTGTGTGACTATCTATGGGGAACAACCTTTAACCTTTATTGACCTTACTGTACACATTTTTTTTTTTTTTTGTGTACAGAGTCGAGGCTCGTGAAAGAGCTAACATTTATCAAACAAACAAATCAAACAAACAAGCAAACAAAGTATATAAAAAGGGGAGCGGTCGACAAGATGGGGAGAGAAGGGGAGGAAGCACACAAACAACATTTGAGAGCAGGGACATCGGGAGATGTTTTTGGAGGGAGAGGGCCTGGGGGGAGGCAGGATAGGTATAAAACGCAAGGACACCAAGGACTTCCAGGAAAGAAGTCAAAAGTCACCTCAAAAAAGTGGATTTGGGGTGAAATTAGCGGGGGTAGAAAAGATCAAGGTTTGGATTGGGGAAGATAAGAGATGGTGGTGAACAGCCGTTTTAAAGACCTGGAGGGAGGAGTGGGATTGAAGAGAGTGAGGGAGTTTGTTCCAGAGGCGGGAGAAAAGAGGAATGAAGGAGTGAAGGTAAGCAGAGAGTCTTGATTTTGGCAGTTTAACCATAAGAGGGTTGCAGGCAGATCTTGTGCGACCTGCATGAATATTTGGGGGACAGAGCCCAGAGAGAGCTGGGGGAGCAAGGCCGGAGAGGAGTCGTTAGAAGACGGAAAGACCACCAACCTGCCTGCGGTGATTAAGTGAAAGGCCCTCGGAGATAGCGTCATCGTGGGAGATTCCAATGATTCTGAACAATACACATCTCAAAACATCTCAAACATCTCACATCTCAAAACCGTAGCAATATATATATGTATATAGATATATATATATATATATATATATATATATATATATATATATATATATATATATATATTGTAACGATTTTGAGAAGTGTGTAACGAATTTGAGAAGTGTAACGGTTTTGGAGGAAGTGTAACGAATGTGGAAACGTTACAATGTGAACGTTACAAAAGTATGGTAACATCCTCGTAATGTAAATAATGGTCGCAGCCGTCGTCCTAGTTAATTCCATGAAACTTACACGCAGGTCACGATATATCTTTTAAATAGTGTATTTCCTTATTCCATGTAGGCTAAATATGTGTTTCCCACTAGATTGACTTTGCATTGTATCAAACAAAATAAGCGTAGGCCCTTCCAATTTCCCCAAAACCTCCCTTCCAATTGCCTTCCGCATTTTGGGCGGTTTTCTTCAACCACCATTGACCACGAGGTAGGGTTGGGGAAGAAAGGCGTGTCTCCACCTCGTCATAAGGGGGGAGGGGTGAGCCAGCCCTAACAGCCAATCAGCACCGCGGTGAGCGACCTGGTAGGCGTGCCCTCGGAGCCGGCGGCTTGATTTCGCCCGAGGTGATAAAAGCGACTGTAAGGGACTGCTTTACTAGAGGCCTTGGGAGATGACCCTGGGAGATGAGCAAAGAGGCTGCACCAAGAGGAGCGGTGAGATGCGAAACGCTCCAAGCCAAAGAGGAGAGGTACTCGGCAAGGAAACCAGCTTTGGAGAGACGCGCTGAAAGGAGGGAGACGGCTCCACCCCAAGAAGAGGAGCAGGTGTGCCGAACCACGCGTGACGTCTACCGCAGCGGATACACGACGGAGGGTTTCCCGCCAAAACCGCGAGGAATTGCGAGCTGCTGCCTCCCGACTTTGCCTCCCTCTCAAGCAATCCACCTCAAGCCCTACCTGCCTGCATTATCCCCTGTGTAAGTGTGAACGTCCTGTCCTGCTCGTTGTCTTGGGGTTAAGTAAAAATGAATAGTGTAAGTTAACGATTCGCTGTGTTACTGCTTCTTCCATCCATTGCTGTGTGTGTATAATAAATCTGTTCTTCCTCCGTATTCTTCTTCTTCTTCTTTTTCATTCTCTTTCGGTCGCTTTAGAGGTTTCCCGATTGAATATCTGTGGGGCGATCTGGTCAACGTCGGGTGGAATCGGGTTCTAATCGGGGAGTAACTGTTCGGACGTGGTTAAATACACCACCGCTCGGTCAATATAACATCTAAAGCCGCGTCCGTAACATTTGGTGTCGAGGAGTTGGATTCGGACCTGGGACTAAATTTGTTAGGCCCAAATTTTGGAACACCAATTGTACTATTAGAGTAACAATTGGTGTCGAGGAGGGAGATCGGACCCTAAATCGGACCCGAAGCGCGCTTAACGCGCTCAAAATTACAAGCTGCCGAAATTTATTTTGTTTTATAAAGCAAAACCCGAATTTTGAGATCGCGCCATGGACAATCAAGGCGATCGGATGTCGGTGGGAGAAATAGACGGGTTAGGGGTAACCCAGGACTTAGGGAAAGAAAGGGAGGAGGAGAGCAATGAGGAGGCGGTTGAGGGGGTATCAGGCGCGCAAAGAGGTGCCTCGCACGAGCGCGCGGTAGCCGAGCCCGCTGTATCAGTGGGCTTTAACATGCAGCAGTTCATGGCACGGTTTAGCGAATACATGGCACAGTCGAAGTGCGACAACGAAAAAAGAGCCAGGGAAATGGAGGGAATGGAAAACAGAATGGGGGAGCGACTAGACAAGAAAATTGGGAAGTTAGACAATAATTTTGAGGAGTTAGACAAGAAAATTGGGAAGTTAGACAATAATTTTGAGGGGTTAGACAAGAAAATTGGGAAGTTAGACAATAATTTTGAGGGGTTAGACAAGAAAATTGGGAAGTTAGACAATAATTTTGAGGGGTTAGACAACGGGATAAAAGAGGTGAAAAATGGGTTAATGGGGTTAGAAAATAGGATGGAGGACAAATTGCGGGAAATAGGGGAACAATCTGCCAGGGAAATCAAACAAATGGGAGAGCAGATAGAGGAGGTGAAAATCGGGGTAGAAACCAAACTGGATGCTCAGAGGGATGAATTGGGACAGATGAGGGTGGCATCTACAAAAGAGATGGAGGAAATACGACGAGGGGTAAGTGAGGAGGTTTCGGGGCTACGCGAGGAGGTAAAGCGAGGTGAGAAGCATATGGAGAAAGAGGTGAGAAATAATACGGCAAAGTTACAAGGGGGAATAGAAGATCTGACGAAGGGAGTAGAACAGCTGACAGTCGGACAAAGGGAACTAGCGGACCAAGTGGAAAAGAACACTGCAATCATCGGGGGTTTGAAAGCGACACAAAAGGACATTAAAAACGAATTAATAGCAACACAAAAGGAATGTCAGATGGTACATGAGGGGTTGACGAAGAAGTTGGAGGAGGTGACAGAAGTGATGGAGACGAAGGACCGAGAGGTGAGGAAGCACATCGAAACGGTTAAGGTGGCGTTAGAGGAAGAGATAGAGGGGGCGCACCGGGGGATGAAGGAGGTAAAGGAAAAATTAGAGGAAGTGGAAGAAGAGGTGAGTGAAATTAAGAAGAGACGGACAGAAACTAAGAGAGAAATAAAGGAGGAGATAGCGGAATATGTACAAGGTCGGTGCTCAACTCATAATGTGATGCTCACTAACCAAATAAAGAGGTTGCAGGTGGCAAAGGAAGTGCGGAGACGAGGTACGGAGGTGAGTGGCAATGTATATGATGTGAGGAAAGCTTCAGTCGGCTTGGGGATTGGTTTGGATCCGGGTGTTCGTGAGAGGCCGTTGGTGAAGTGTGCGACAGGTCAGGTGTGCGAAAAAAGAGGTGTGCGAGAATGTCCGACCATGGGGTGTGTGAGGAAAAAGTGCACGCCGAGGAGTGAGTGTGCCGTCAGGAGCGAGTTGGTCGAAGCGCGTGTGCGAGGGGGCACATGGAAGCGCGGTGTGGTGAGTGTTACAGAGGAAGTAACGAAAAAGTGTGCGCAAGAGGATGCGCGAGAAAGGTGTGTAACGGACGGGTGCATGGGGAAAGCGCATGCTGTCAAGAGTAAGGGAGAATGCATGCCTGTGGTGAGTGTTACAGAGGGTGTAACGGGACAATGTGCGGAAAAGTGTGCGCGAGAGAGGTGTGTAACGGACGGGTGCATGAGGAAAGAGTGCGTTGTCAAGAGTGGAGGTGAGAGTAGTGAGAGTGAAACGGAGCGTGAGTTGGTTGTGACAGGTGAGCGAGGATGTACACCTGGAATGGAAGGATGCACACCTGGAATGGTAGAGCGTGTGTGGGGATGCACACTTGAGTTGGTCGTGAGGCACGCGGTTGGGTGTGCGGGTGAGAGCACACCTGTGATTGTCACAAAGGAGGTGACCGAGAAAGGGGCGCGAAGAGGTGTGTTGGTGAGGTGTGCGAGCGACGAATGTGTGCCAAGGTGTTCGGTGGTCAGGTGTGTGACCAAGTCGGTGAGAGGAATGAGTGTACCGAGGTGTGTTAGAGAAGGTACGACCAAGAGCAGGGAGACGGCTGCATGTATGAGCAAGAAAGGGGTAGCGTATGCATGTAAGCGTCCAGGTGAAGCGTCGACGGTAACCGGTTTAGCGGTTAGGGCGACTTATAGCCGAATCGGGCCCTCGGTGCGCGTCGGGCAGCTTCGCGTGCCGCGAGGACCAGCGGGGATCCGAACCACGGCGGTTTCGAAAGAACCGCCGTACGCGATCCACGCTGTGCCTCGCTTGGAACGGCCGCGTCCGGGCTCCACTAGGCGGAGCGGGCAGCTGGATAGGAAGGGTCGTCATGGCGACCACGTTTTGTTGAGACGTGCCGGCAGGTCGAGATCGGGACATTGGATGGCTCCACGCCGAGGTGGTGCGTGGGATCTCGGCCCGGGTAAGCCCCCGCCCCTGCCCCGAATGCGGGACGCATCCAGCCGCCGGCACAAAAGAATCCGCGTTCATTGCTCGGCTGTACGAAGCCGGGCTGTAGACGTGAATTGGCGCACCGAGAGGATGTAATAAGTAGACGGGTGATGGTGATAGTGATAGTGATTTAAAACGAAATTTAGAAAAGTGGGTAGAATTGGCAGTAAATGGAAAATTTTTGAATTGGTTGGAATTTGGACGAGCAAAATTTATAGTGAGATGCCCCGCTGTGGTGGGATGGCAACGCTGTCATCCCTCACAGAAGGTGGGGCAAATGCGCAATAGTTTATGGGGTGGCTATGACAACCGAGCCAGGGAGGGCTTGGATAATTGTAGGGATCTAGCGAAGATGACATTAGGTAACGTTAAGTTTAGTTAGTGACTGATACCTGTAGTGGGGACGCAGGTAGATTAGTGTGGATTATAATGACGTGGGAGCGCAATAGTTTAAAGGGACGACTGGGAAGCGCAAGTTTCAGAGGGGAGTAGTTAGCTGAGATGATGCCGTGTGTGTGAGGATTGAACAGGTGAGAATGGAACAGGTGTGATTGCACAGGTGTGCAACTGAACAGGTGTGTGGAGCCGTGTATGAGGGAGTAGTGGTGATTGCGTGTTGTGTTGACCAAATGGTCCAGGAAGAAAGGAGGGTGCAGGTGGCACCAGGTGTGAGGGCACAGGTGTGCAACAACAGGTGTATGTGGCTGTGTGGAATAAATGTTAGTGTGGAATATCTGGAGTATTGGAATGGATGGTCGTGGAGTGAGAATGGTGGAAATTGTGGAGTGGAGTGGATGGTGCGAAGGTGTGAATGGGGGAAGAGTGCACCCCCATCACGGATACCCGGGGCGGGTAGTGTAAGTGTTAGGTAGAGGGTACAGGTAAATTGTGGTTGGATATTGGCATCTGTGGTGCGGGTGACAGAATGGTATTTGGATGTGTGCATTAGTGTTGTGGAAATGGCTGGGCGTGTAGCCTGTTAGTGTGTGTAGTTGGTTTGGGCACTCCACCACTGTGAGGATGTCAGCCAGGTGAGGCCGCAGGTGGGCTCTGGGAGCCGGTAGTAGTTGTTGTGGATGGGGCCCGAGGATCCGGAGGACGGACCCGGGTAGCCCAGTGCCAGAGGGCACCATGGGGTGACAGAGCCAGGAGAGGGGCTGTCCCCAGTTAGTTAGGTTAGGGTGAGGAGCTAGGTAAGCTCGGGTGGCAACTACAGTGGTGGAGGTGTGCAGGTGGGTAGACCTGTTGGGAGAGCTAGACGTCGCAGCCCAGAAATTGTGCGAGAGCACCGGGAGATGAATCGGGGGAGTGAGACCCCAAATTGAGAGGCACCACAGTTTGGTCAATGGGAATTGGTTTTTAGAACCCATAGTGTAAGTTGGCCAATGGATTGGCAGGGAGAGACCCCGGGTAGTGTAAAGTGTGTTAAAGTCATTTAGAAAATAGTTAGGATGAAGGATCTCCTCGCACCATCTGCATCCACTCACCTGAGGTGACAGGTACTCCACACCATGCCATGTTTTGATTATTTTTTATGATGCAAATGTTTGGATTGTGAGACGCATCATGACGTGGGTGTGACATTGTGCGTAATTCCATCTCTCCCTCCTTATGAGGATTGATGATGAATTGGTGATGGCAAATTTTGAAGTAGAGGGATTGTGGTGACGAATTTGGTATAGGGGAAATATGGGGAAGACGTGACAGTAGTGACGAATTGGTAATGTGTAGATTTTGTACATATGGGGTAAGGGCAAGGGTAGGGTAGGTGACAGGGGGGTGACGTACGGTAGGGACGAGCTTTCTCACTTCGCCCTCCGTACGCATTTCGCCTTGCATTGCCTTATTGACGTGTACCCTTGTGACCTTACCCCTCGCTCAATTGTCTTTCTTTTGTCTCCCACATGACCTGTGCGCCATTGGGTGCCGAGGGGAGCATACGTGAGGTGGCCATTGTGCGCCCGAGATTCCCAGAACCAGCATGCATTGCATTGATGTACCACTTTATGGACCGCTGCTCTGCGGCCAAGTACCACCTGATGGACCCCAGGTTCTGGGGCAGGGCACCTCTGTTGGAGACCGGCCATAGTGGCCAGGGAATCTTGCTTGCGGACCTCGGTAAGGTGGCATCTATGCCAAACAGGTGGACCACCCTTAGTTGGCCCCTGAGGCCCTAAATAAAAACGAACACAAGTTGTGCTTTTTATTATGTCCAAATAGGCCGCATGAAGCCAGAAGACGTCGGGAAGAACATCGGCCCAGCAGAGAAAGTGAAGACCACCACCAGTTGTTTTGTTGTGTTTATTAAGAACCATGGTGACTCCCCACCGAGTGGTGCTTTTGGTGCTTTGTGGTGTTTTTGGTGCTTTTGGGTGCTTTGGTGGTATTGGTACTGGTGCATCGATGCAATGCGTGCTGTCTCCTCCCTCCCAACAGGAATTTCTTTCTCTTGTTCCCTAAAAAGAAAAAAAGAAGAAAAAAAAACACAGGTCTTGGGTTGCGTTGTAAATAAGAAATCACGTCATTGTAAATAATGCTCCCCACCGTAAATGTATAGTTTGAGAATAATTCCGTAATTCGGTTAGCTGTGGGCTTGAGTCTGTTAGACAGGGTGCAATGCAATAGGGGGACATACTTATTTGTGTTTTAAGATTGTCACACTCAGGGTCAGGTTAATTGTAGAGGGAATTACACCTACGTGTCACACTAAGTTAAAGTTTAGTAGGCCCGAGCACGGGCCTGAAGAAAGGAGGGTGCAGTGTAACGATTTTGAGAAGTGTGTAACGAATTTGAGAAGTGTAACGGTTTTGGAGGAAGTGTAACGAATGTGGAAACGTTACAATGTGAACGTTACAAAAGTATGGTAACATCCTCGTAATGTAAATAATGGTCGCAGCCGTCGTCCTAGTTAATTCCATGAAACTTACACGCAGGTCACGATATATCTTTTAAATAGTGTATTTCCTTATTCCATGTAGGCTAAATATGTGTTTCCCACTAGATTGACTTTGCATTGTATCAAACAAAATAAGCGTAGGCCCTTCCAATTTCCCCAAAACCTCCCTTCCAATTGCCTTCCGCATTTTGGGCGGTTTTCTTCAACCACCATTGACCACGAGGTAGGGTTGGGGAAGAAAGGCGTGTCTCCACCTCGTCATAAGGGGGGAGGGGTGAGCCAGCCCTAACAGCCAATCAGCACCGCGGTGAGCGACCTGGTAGGCGTGCCCTCGGAGCCGGCGGCTTGATTTCGCCCGAGGTGATAAAAGCGACTGTAAGGGACTGCTTTACTAGAGGCCTTGGGAGATGACCCTGGGAGATGAGCAAAGAGGCTGCACCAAGAGGAGCGGTGAGATGCGAAACGCTCCAAGCCAAAGAGGAGAGGTACTCGGCAAGGAAACCAGCTTTGGAGAGACACGCTGAAAGGAGGGAGACGGCTCCACCCCAAGAAGAGGAGCAGGTGTGCCGAACCAGCGCGTGACGTCTACCGCAGCGGATACACGACGGAGGGTTTCCCGCCAAAACCGCGAGGAATTGCGAGCTGCTGCCTCCCGACTTTGCCTCCCTCTCAAGCAATCCACCTCAAGCCCTACCTGCCTGCATTATCCCCTGTGTAAGTGTGAACGTCCTGTCCTGCTCGTTGTCTTGGGGTTAAGTAAAAATGAATAGTGTAAGTTAACGATTCGCTGTGTTACTGCTTCTTCCATCCATTGCTGTGTGTGTATAATAAATCTGTTCTTCCTCCGTATTCTTCTTCTTCTTCTTTTTCATTCTCTTTCGGTCGCTTTAGAGGTTTCCCGATTGAATATCTGTGGGGCGATCTGGTCAACGTCGGGTGGAATCGGGTTCTAATCGGGGAGTAACTGTTCGGACGCGGTTAAATACACCACCGCTCGGTCAATATAACATCTAAAGCCGCGTCAGTAACAATATATATATATATATATATATATATATGTATATATATATATGTATATATATATATATATGTATGTATATATATATATATATATATATATATATATATATATATATATATATGTATGTATATATATATATGTATGTATATATATATATATATATATATATATATATATATATATATATATATATATATATATATAATATATATACGAGTATATATATATATATACGAGTGTATATATATATATATATATATATATATATATATATATATATATATATATATATATATATATATATATATATATATATATAGGTATATTGGTCTCCACAATTCTTTATTTCACTGTTAATATTACAGAACCTTTGTTTTTGATTCAGAACTTAATATATCCTTTTAAATCAGAAAATTAAAAACAATGCCATTGATAAAATTATTGACACCCAAGACTTAATATTTGGTAGCACAGCGTTTGGACAAAATAATTGCAGTCAAGCGCTTCCGATAGCCATGAATGAGCTTCCTACACCTCTCTACTGGCAGTTTGGCCCACTCTTCTTGTGCAAACTGCTTCAGTTCTCCCAGATTTGAAGGGTGCCTTCTCCCAACTGCTGTTTTCAGATCTCCCCACAGGTGTTCAATGGGATTTAGTTCTGGACTCATTGTTGGCCACTTTAGAACAGTCCAGCGTTTTATCTTGAACCATTCCTGTGTGCTTTTTGAAGTGTGTTTGGGGTCATTGTCCTGCTGCAAGACCCATGACCTTCGACGGAGACCCACCTTTCTGATACTGGGTTCAACATTGTGCTTCAAAATGCCTTGGTAATCTCCTGAATCCATGATGCCATGCACACATCCAAGGCACCCAGTGCCAGAGGCAGCACAGCAACCCCAAAACATCATTGAACCTCCTCCATGTTTGACTGTAGGGATGGTGTTCTTTTCTTTGAAGGCTTCATTTTGTTTTCTGTAAACATAGAGATGATGTGCTTTACACAAAGCTCTAATTTGGTCTCATATGTGCACAGGACGTTCTCCCAGAAGGATTTTGGCTTGTTCAGGTGTGTTTTGGCAAACTCCAGTCAGGCTTTCTTATGTCTCTCTCTCAGCAGTGGGGTCCCCCTTGGATCTCCTTCCATATAACCCCCTTTCATTGAGTTCGCGACAGATGGTGCGAGTTGAAACTGTCGTACCCAGTGTCTGAAGGTCAGCTTGAATCTGTTTGGCAGTTGATCAAGGTGCTTTCTCCACCATCCGAACAATCCTTCGCTGCAATCTTCGATCGAGTTTTCTCCTCCGGCCACATCCATGGAGGTTGGCTACAGTACCATGGGCCATAAACTTCCTGATAACATTGCGTATGGTGGACACAGGAACATCAAGGTCTCTGGAGATGGACTTGTAGCCTTGAGATTGTCCATTCTTGGCTACAATGTTGTGTCTGACCTCCGCAGACAATTCTCTGGTTTTCTTTCTTTTCTTCATGCTCATTGTGGTACACACAGTGACACAAAACAGTAGTATGACCCCTTTTCTCCATTCAAACTGGTTGAATGAGTGATTTTTATATTGCAGGCACCTGCAACTCACCATAGGTGAGTTAAATTCCAAAGTAAAGGAGAATCATCTGCTTGAAATCTAATTGTTTCTAACAACTTCTAAAAGGTGCCAATAATATTGTCCAGGCCATTTTAGGATTTATGTGTGGAATAAGCTAAGATTTAGTGTTTTGTTTCAGCTTTTTTTGTTTCGTTCCACTGCAAACCAAAGAAATACAAAAGTGGATACCAAATTATGCAAGGTGCCAATATTTTTGCCCACAACTGTACAGGAAGAGGGTTAGCAGGGGTAGACTAAAAGGAAAGGTGTTTGCAACAGATGATGGGGAGGGGCTTGTAAGTAGGAGGAGTTAAGGTTGTCAGAGACAAGGAATTACCTAAAACTCAAGACTGTGGAAAGATTTGCCTGGTCACCACTGATGCTGTGTCATTCGCTGCCTTTCGGGGCCAATTCTTTGGCCAGCTTGGGTGAGAAGACCACTGTTCTGCACTTGTCGTCTGCCCTAGAACCGTTAATAAGGCAAAGGCGTGCGGTCCCGAAGCAGTCATGGACACCGCTTCAGCTTGCTGCTTGGTCATTAGGAAGATTTAAGGGCTGCCCGCACGCCTCTTTAATATTTTATGCCTTCCAAGCCCGTGGTCATGGGGGACGCTTACCGTGGCCAGAAGCCTTCATTATAGGCCCTAACTGTGGATAAAGTTGGCAGCAGGGCGATGGCAAAATTGACTCTATTAATCGTCAGCTGCTGAAAAGGAATTCTTCGATACAGGAGGAGGGGGTATGAGAAGAAGAGGGTGGGGGCTTGAGGGCAATGCACCTTATTAAACTTAGATTTTCTCTGTGAACCTCATCCATTTGATTTGATGCTAATTTTGTCCATTTTTTACTGCGTCAGAAAATTTGTAGCCAAATTTTAAGAAGAAAAAGAATTATATTGCAACAAAAGTTTCAGGAAAACGTTAATTTTTGACACAATAAGTTGTAAGTGTATAAGCATTGGCTCAACTTGACCTATTTCATATACATGTTAAGTGCAACGGTCCGTTTCCATCTCGGCCTAGCATTAGGGTTAAGAAATTAGCTTTTCTTGGAAAAAAATATATAATTTCATTCCTCAAAAGTTCCACACGTTTACTTCTTGAATTACTCTTGAGAAGGCCGACACTTCTTTTTAAACTTATTTCGACCTTTTTATGTCTTTTTAAATATTTTTTTACATGTGGAAAGAGTAAGTTTACAAGAGGTTCAAATAGGGGGTGTATATTGAGAGAACACAACAATATCAGTTACGAATGTCATTCACACTATTTTCATTAAGTACATGGCGATGATAGACATGAAATTGAGGCAGGTGGGAGTAAGGGGGGAGGGGGAGAGAAGAGGAGGAAATGGAATGATGAAAAGTCCCCCAAGGCTTACGCAGCGTGAGATGACACAGTATAAAGCCCATCTCTAATCATCGGTGGGTTTTTTTTTCAGGAGCCTGGTACCAGCTTGCTGGAGTCTCCTGGCAGGTGCGAGGCCACGGCAGGAAATTAAGCCTGCCCTTTTCCATGGGTCCATTCTGTTCAAGAATGGTCAGATATATTTGCTTTGGGAGAGGGAGCGATGATGGTGGATGGAGCACTCAGGCTGCAATCGCATACCCCAGTTAGCCGCAATTGTATCACTCGCCCAAAATTGCGGAAAATGTTATTCTTCAAGATGTTAAACCACGTGACCTTGGTGATAAAGGTGGGAGAACACCCATTAATTTTTTTTTAATCGAAAAAGGTCAAAGGAACAAGTGAGAACCTGCCATCTTTTTTTCATCCACCAATCTGGGTTTATTTTGAATTTTTTTTCTATCAGATTTGCCTTTTTCTCTGGGTCTGGTTTCATTTCCGGCCCTCTAGATCACTCATCCTAAGTGTTCTCAGCCACCCTCCTTCCTCGTTAAGGCCTAATGAAGTGAATTGTACGTTCGCAACGGCACACGCATCCGGGCAGACCGGTGGCACATTCTAGTTTAGCAGAGGCTTCCTGGTTTTACCGTTATGCCAAATTAAGTAAATATAATCCTGCAGCATTGGACCCCTATGACTGATGACTCCTCCGACTGATGACTCCTCCGCCGCACAGATCACTTTGCGAGAGCGATGTCAGGAGGATTGAACTCGGGTCTGTGTTTATGCAAATGGTATGCTTACGGCAACGACCTCTCTCCATCTTGTGCACACAGGAAATATTGGGGGTTCATCAGCATCTCGAGGTTGGTGAAATTCAGAGCTTTGTTTTCGAAAATAAACAGCAAAGAGAGGTGTGGGTAAATGAGTGGATTGTTCATATATTTGCATATTTGTGTCTTGTTTATATGTGTTGCTACATCTATATAATTATTCTGCATATTCGGGGAAATCTGTTTATCATGTATGCAAAAGTGGGGAAACTTTTTTGACCCCTCCTCCCCTTCCCTCATGCTTTATACATGTTCCTTTACTTTGACTCGTATCTCCTCCCAACAACCTTTTCGCCCTTCTATTCACACTCTGATTGCTCCACTACTTTCTCCCTGTCATCCTCTCTCTTCCCTTCCTCAATTTTAATATTCCGTTCCTCAATTTTAATATTCCCTTCCTCAATTTTAATATTCCCTTCCTCAATTTTAATATTCCCTTCCTCAATTTTAATATTCCCTTCCTCAATTTTAATATTCCTTTCCTCATTTCTAATATTCCCTTCCTCAATTTTAATATGCCCTTCCTCAATTTTAATATTCCCTTCCTCAATTTTAATATTCCCTTCCTCAATTTTAATATTCCTTTCCTCATTTCTAATATTCCCTTCCTCAATTTTAATATGCCCTTCCTCAATTTTAATATTCCCTTCCTCAATTTTAATATTCCCTTCCTCAATTTTAATATTCCTATCCTCATTTCTAATATTCCCTTCCTCAATTTTAATATTCCCTTCCTCAATTTTAATATTCCCTTCCTCAATTTTAATATTCCCTTCCTCCATATAAATATTCCCTTCCTCAATTTTAATATTCCCTTCCTCAATTTTAATATTCCATTCCTCAATTTTAATATTCCTTTCCTCAATTTTAATATTCCCTTCCTCAATTTTAATATTCCCTTCCTCAATTTTAATATTCCCTTCCTCAATTTTAATATTCCCTTCCTCAATTTTAATATTCCCTTCCTCAATTTTAATATTCCCTTCCTCAATTTTAATATTCCCTTCCTCAATTTTAATATTCCCTTCCTCAATTTTAATATACCCTTCCTCAATTTTAATATTCCTATCCTCATTTCTAATATTCCCTTCCTCAATTTTAATATTCCCTTCCTCAATTTTAATATTCCCTTCCTCAATTTTAATATTCCCTTCCTCCATATAAATATTCCCTTCCTCAATTTTAATATTCCCTTCCTCAATTTTAATATTCCCTTCCTCCATATAAATATTCCCTTCCTCAATTTTAATATTCCCTTCCAAATTTTAATCTTATCTTCCCCCATCCAAAACCTTTATCTTTTCTACCCCCGCTAATTTCACCCCAATTCCACTTTTTTTGAAATACCAAATGCTGTCCTGGAAGTCCTTGGTGTCCTTGTGTTTTGTACTTTTCCCTCCCCCTTCCCACGCCTCCTCCCCCCAAGCCCTCTCCCTTCCACACATCTCCCTGCTCTCAAATGTTGTGTTTGTGTGCTTCCCCTTCTCTCCCCATCTTGTCTTCCGCTCCCTCTTTTTATATATTTTGTTTGTCTGGTTGATTTTTTTTGTGAAGTAAATGTTAGCTCTTTCACGAGCCTCGATTCAGTATACAAAAAAAAATAAAAAAAAATTCCCTTCCTCAATTTTAATATTCCCTTCCTCAATTTTTATATTCCCTTCCTCAATTTTAATATTCCCTTCCTCAATTTTAATATTCCCTTCCTCCATATAAATATTCCCTTCCTCAATTTTAATATTCCCTTCTTCAATATAAATATTCCCTTCCTCCATTTTAATATTCTCTTCCTCAATTTTAATATTCCCTTCCTCAATTTTAATATTCCCTTCCTCAATTTTAATATTCCCTTCCTCAATTTTAATATTCCCTTCCTCAATTTTAATATTCCCTTCTTCAATATAAATATTCCCTTCCTCCATTTTAATATTCCCTTCCTCAATTTTAATATTCCCTTCCTCAATTTTAATATTCCCTTCCTCAATTTTTATATTCCCTTCCTCACTTTTAATATTCCCTTCCTCAATTTTAATATTCCCTTCCTCAATTTTAATATTCCCTTCCTCAATTTTAATATTCCCTTCCTCCATATAAATATTCCCTTCCTCAATTTTAATATTCCCTTCCTCAATTTTAATATTCCCTTCCTCCATATAAATATTCCCTTCCTCAATTTTAATATTCCCTTCCTCAATTTTAATATTCCCTTCCTCCATATAAATATTCCCTTCCTCAATTTTAATATTCCCTTCCAAATTTTAATCTTATCTTCCCACATCCAAAACCTTTATCTTTTCTAACCCCGCTAATTTCACCCCAATTCCACTTTTTTTGAAATACCAACTTCTGTCCTGGAAGTCCTTGGTGTCCTTGTGTTTTATACTTTTCCCTCCCCCCCCCCCCCTTCCCATGCCTCCTCCCCCCAAGCCCTCTCCCTTCCACACATCTCCCTGCTCTCAAATGTTGTGTTTGTGTGCTTCCCCTTCTCTCCCCATCTTGTCTTCCGCTCCCTCTTTTTATATATTTTGTTTGTCTGGTTGATTTGTTTGTGAAGTAAATGTTAGCTCTTTCACGAGCCTCGACTCAGTATACAAAAAAAAAAAAAAAAAAAAAAATCCCCTTCCTCAATTTTAATATTCCATTCCTCAATTTTAATATTCCCTTCCTCAATTTTAATATTCCCTTCCTCAATTTTAATATTCCCTTCCTCCATATAAATATTCCCTTCCTCAATTTTAATATTCCCTTCTTCAATATAAATATTCCCTTCCTCAATTTTAATATTCCCTTCCTCAATTTTAATATTCCCTTCTTCAATATAAATATTCCCTTCCTCAATTTTAATATTCCCTTCCTCAATTTTAATATTCCCTTCCTCAATTTTAATATTCCCTTCCTCAATTTTAATATTCCCTTCCTCAATTTTAATATTCCATTCCTCAATTTTAATATTCCCTTCCTCAATTTTAATATTCCCTTCCTCAATTTTAATATTCCCTTCCTCAATTTTAATATTCCCTTCCTCAATTTTAATATTCCCTTCCTCAATTTTAATATTCCTTTCCTCAATTTTAATATTCCCTTCCTCAATTTTAATATTCCCTTCCTCAATTTTAATATTCCCTTCCTCAATTTTAATATTCCCTTCCTCAATTTTAATATTCCCTTCCTCAATTTTAATATTCCCTTCCTCAATTTTAATATTCCCTTCCTCAATTTTAATATTCCCTTCCTCAATTTTAATATGCCCTTCCTCAATTTTAATATTCCCTTCCTCAATTTTAATATTCCCTTCCTCAATTTTAATATTCCCTTCCTCAATTTTAATATTCCCTTCTTCAATATAAATATTCCCTTCCTCAATTTTAATATTCCCTTCCTCAATTTTAATATTCCCTTCCTCAATTTTAATATTCCCTTCCTCAATTTTAATATTCCCTTCCTCAATTTTAATATTCCATTCCTCAATTTTAATATTCCCTTCCTCAATTTTAATATTCCCTTCCTCAATTTTAATATTCCCTTCTTCAATATAAATATTCCCTTCCTCAATTTTAATATTCCCTTCCTCAATTTTAATATTCCCTTCCTCAATTTTAATATTCCCTTCCTCAATTTTAATATTCCCTTCCTCAATTTTAATATTCCATTCCTCAATTTTAATATTCCCTTCCTCAATTTTAATATTCCCTTCCTCAATTTTAATATTCCCTTCCTCAATTTTAATATTCCCTTCCTCAATTTTAATATTCCCTTCCTCAATTTTAATATTCCCTTCCTCAATTTTAATATGCCCTTCCTCAATTTTAATATTCCCTTCCTCAATTTTAATATTCCCTTCCTCAATTTAATATTCCCTTCCTCAATTTTAATATTCCCTTCCTCAATTTTAATATTCCCTTCCTCAATTTTAATATTCCCTTCCTCAATTTTAATATTCCCTTCCTCAATTTTAATATTCCCTTCCTCAATTTTAATATGCCCTTCCTCAATTTTAATATTCCCTTCCTCAATTTTAATATTCCCTTCCTCAATTTTAATATTCCCTTCCTCAATTTTAATATTCCCTTCTTCAATATAAATATTCCCTTCCTCAATTTTAATATTCCCTTCCTCAATTTTAATATTCCCTTCCTCAATTTTAATATTCCCTTCCTCAATTTTAATATTCCCTTCCTCAATTTTAATATTCCCTTCCTCAATTTTAATATTCCCTTCCTCAATTTTAATATTCCCTTCCTCAATTTTAATATTCCCTTCCTCAATTTTAATATTCCCTTCCTCAATTTTAATATTCCCTTCCTCAATTTTAATATTCCCTTCTTCAATATAAATATTCCCTTCCTCAATTTAATATTCCCTTCCTCAATTTTAATATTCCCTTCCTCAATTTTAATATTCCCTTCCTCAATTTTAATATTCCCTTCCTCAATTTTAATATTCCATTCCTCAATTTTAATATTCCCTTCCTCAATTTTAATATTCCCTTCCTCAATTTTAATATTCCCTTCCTCAATTTTAATATTCCCTTCCTCAATTTTAATATTCCCTTCCTCAATTTTAATATTCCTTTCCTCAATTTTAATATTCCCTTCCTCAATTTTAATATTCCCTTCCTCAATTTTAATATTCCCTTCCTCAATTTTAATATTCCCTTCCTCAATTTTAATATTCCCTTCCTCAATTTTAATATTCCCTTCCTCAATTTTAATATTCCCTTCCTCAATTTTAATATTCCCTTCCTCAATTTTAATATTCCCTTCCTCAATTTTAATATTCCCTTCCTCAATTTTAATATTCCTTTCCTCAATTTTAATATTCCCTTCCTCAATTTTAATATTCCATTCCTCAATTTTAATATTCCCTTCCTCAATTTTAATATTCCATTCCTCAATTTTAATATTCCATTCCTCAATTTTAATATTCCCTTCCTCAATTTTAATATTCCCTTCCTCAATTTTAATATTCCCTTCCTCAATTTTAATATTCCCTTCCTCAATTTTAATATTCCCTTCCTCAATTTTAATATTCCCTTCCTCAATTTTAATATTCCCTTCCTCAATTTTAATATTCCTTTCCTCAATTTTAATATTCCCTTCCTCAATTTTAATATTCCCTTCCTCAATTTTAATATTCCCTTCCTCAATTTTAATATTCCCTTCCTCAATTTTAATATTCCCTTCCTCAATTTTAATATTCCATTCCTCAATTTTAATATTCCCTTCCTCAATTTTAATATTCCCTTCCTCAATTTTAATATTCCATTCCTCAATTTTAATATTCCCTTCCTCAATTTTAATATTCCATTCCTCAATTTTAATATTCCCTTCCTCAATTTTAATATTCCCTTCCTCAATTTTAATATTCCCTTCCTCAATTTTAATATTCCCTTCCTCAATTTTAATATTCCCTTCCTCAATTTTAATATTCCCTTCCTCAATTTTAATATTCCCTTCCTCAATTTTAATATTCCCTTCCTCAATTTTAATATTCCCTTCCTCAATTTTAATATTCCTTTCCTCAATTTTAATATTCCTTTCCTCAATTTTAATATTCCCTTCCTCAATTTTAATATTCCCTTCCTCAATTTTAATATTCCCTTCCTCAATTTTAATATTCCCTTCCTCAATTTTAATATTCCCTTCCTCAATTTTAATATTCCTTTCCTCAATTTTAATATTCCCTTCCTCAATGTTAATATTCCCTTCCTCAATTTTAATATTCCCTTCCTCAATTTTAATATTCCCTTCCTCAATTTTAATATTCCCTTCCTCAATTTTAATATTCCCTTCCTCAATTTTAATATTCCCTTCCTCAATTTTAATATTCCATTCCTCAATTTTAATATTCCCTTCCTCAATTTTAATATTCCCTTCCTCAATTTTAATATTCCCTTCCTCAATTTTAATATTCCCTTCCTCAATTTTAATATTCCCTTCCTCAATTTTAATATTCCCTTCCTCAATTTTAATATTCCCTTCCTCAATTTTAATATTCCCTTCCTCAATTTTAATATTCCCTTCCTCAATTTTAATATTCCTTTCCTCAATTTTAATATTCCTTTCCTCAATTTTAATATTCCCTTCCTCAATTTTAATATTCCCTTCCTCAATTTTAATATTCCCTTCCTCAATTTTAATATTCCCTTCCTCAATTTTAATATTCCTTTCCTCAATTTTAATATTCCCTTCCTCAATTTTAATATTCCCTTCCTCAATTTTAATATTCCCTTCCTCAATTTTAATATTCCCTTCCTCAATTTTAATATTCCCTTCCTCAATTTTAATATTCCCTTCCTCAATTTTAATATTCCCTTCCTCAATTTTAATATTCCATTCCTCAATTTTAATATTCCCTTCCTCAATTTTAATATTCCCTTCCTCAATTTTAATATTCCCTTCCTCAATTTTAATATTCCATTCCTCAATTTTAATATTCCCTTCCTCAATTTTAATATTCCCTTCCTCAATTTTAATATTCCCTTCCTCAATTTTAATATTCCCTTCCTCAATTTTAATATTCCCTTCCTCAATTTTAATATTCCCTTCCTCAATTTTAATATTCCCTTCCTCAATTTTAATATTCCCTTCCTCAATTTTAATATTCCTTTCCTCAATTTTAATATTCCCTTCCTCAATTTTAATATTCCTTTCCTCAATTTTAATATTCCCTTCCTCAATTTTAATATTCCCTTCCTCAATTTTAATATTCCTTTCCTCAATTTTAATATTCCCTTCCTCAATTTTAATATTCCATTCCTCAATTTTAATATTCCCTTCCTCAATTTTAATATTCCATTCCTCAATTTTAATATTCCATTCCTCAATTTTAATATTCCCTTCCTCAATTTTAATATTCCCTTCCTCAATTTTAATATTCCTTTCCTCAATTTTAATATTCCCTTCCTCAATTTTAATATTCCCTTCCTCAATTTTAATATTCCCTTCCTCAATTTTAATATTCCCTTCCTCAATTTTAATATTCCCTTCCTCAATTTTAATATTCCCTTCCTCAATTTTAATATTCCCTTCCTCAATTTTAATATTCCCTTCCTCAATTTTAATATTCCCTTCCTCAATTTTAATATTCCCTTCCTCAATTTTAATATTCCCTTCCTCAATTTTAATATTCCCTTCCTCAATTTTAATATTCCCTTCCTCAATTTTAATATTCCATTCCTCAATTTTAATATTCCCTTCCTCCATTTTAATATTCTCTTCTTCAATTTTAACATTCCTTTCCTCAATTTTAAACACCACCCCATACGTACAAAGTAGCCCTTACCCATGACCAGCAGACAGACTATCCACTATTTCCCCAATTTTTTCCTGTCCAATTGATTTTCTTTGAATCAAGTGTCATTCCAAGTTTTTCTGCGGTGAAAAGTGGTCCTGAAGCTTTAGGCCAACCTGACTGATGATCCATAAAGCCCCGTTTTCAGGCTCTTTGAATGGCTAGAAACGTTTTGTACCTGGTTAACAAGATACTCACTAATCGGATGCACAATGTCGATCATTCTCGGTTTTACGAACATCGGGAGTGGCCTCTAGGAACCCGGATTCAAATGCCCTCTCCGACATGGATATGTCCATTGTCTACAAATGCCAGTGTAATTCGTGTAAAAGTGCACTGATTTATGCTCATGTTCTGCATGTGATGTATTATTTACAGGCTCTGTCATGAGCCTTAGATCAATGTAAAAATAATACAACGTATACTTCCCTTATGAGCCTTTCTCCACCTACACACGGTGATTCAAGGTAGGTAACAAGGGATAGAGAACGAGGGGACGAGGGAATGGGGTGATTGTCGAGGATGATCTGTTACTGGTATATTTAAAATGAGATAAAACTAGAATGGCACTCGATAGAGAGAATACCTCCGCCATTTTAGGTTTTGAATCCCACTGATAGGTCAGATCTGGATTCGGACCTGAACCAAAATCTCATCTGCTTGTTCTCGTCACCTACTCAACTCATCCACCAAGTTTTATCATAATCCATCAACAACTTTTTGAGATATCATGCTATATATCTTTTTTGGTCCGATCACTCAATGGTGAAGAATCACTTTTTTTAAATCTTCACCAAAATCTAATCATCTCGTCCTTATCACACACCCAACTTGTCCACCAATTTTCGTCCAAATCCGTACACAACCTTTTGAGATATCCTGTTCGCAGACAGACAGGGGTGAAAAACCATCTTCGGTGGCGGAGGTACCAATTAAATGACAAAATGTTACTATTTGAACATTCTCCTTTAGTTTGTTCCTCATTTGTACCATCTTGAGAGGTTTTATGAGTCTTTGCTTTGATGAAAAAAAAATTGGTTTTGTAACTTCTCTTCATAGGCCTGGATCTATGATTAATACTGTACTTTTAATTTGGTGTACATTTCTGACTGCATATGGTGTCAGATGGGGAATTCTTTAAAAAAAAAAATTTTTGTATACAAGATCGAGGCTCGTGTAACAGCTAACATTGATCACAAAAAGACAAACTGACACATAAAACATAAAACATATGATAAAGGGAGCGGGAGACAAGATGGAGAGCAGAGACATCGGGAGATCTGTGGGAGGGAGAGGGCTTGGGGGGGGGGAGGAGGCATGGGAAGGGAGCGGGGGTGGGAGAAGTAAAAAGAAAACACGTGTGTGTATGTGTGTGTGTGTGTGTGTGTGTGTGTGTGTGTGTGTGTGTGTGTGTGTGTGTGTGTGTGTGTGTGTGTGTGTGTGTGTGTGTGTGTGTGTGTCCGTGTGTGTGTCCCTGTGAGTGTCTGTGTGTTTGTCCCTGTGAGTATCCCCGTGAGAAAAAAAAAGCAATAGGACTTCCAGGAAAGAAGTCGGTATTTCAAAAAAGTGGGTCTGGGGTGAATTAACGGGGGTAGAAAAGATCAAGGTTTTGGATGGGGGAAGATAAGAGATGGTGGTGAACAGCTGTTTTAAAGACCTGGAGGGAGGAGTGGAATTGAAGAGAGTGTGGGAGTTTGTTCCAGGGGCGGGAGAAAAGAGGAATGAAGGAGTGAAGGTGAGCAGAGAGTCTTGATTTTGGCAGTTCAACCATCAGAGGGTTGCTGGCAGATCTTGTGCGACCTGTAGGAATATTTGGGGGACAGAGCACAGAGAGAGCTGGGGGAGCAAGGCCGGAGAGGAGTCGGTAGAATTTTTCCGGAATATAAGAATTTTTAATATAACCTTTAAGGTAAGAATTTTTCCGGAGAGGAGTCGGAAGAATTTTCCGGAGAGGAGTCGTTAGGTCGGTAGACCATATTTTAATCTCTTCGTTATCTGGCTTTACAGAGTGAAATTTAAGCCATAAAAGGAGCTTTGTTGCTCTTTGTTCATACAAACTTTTGTTTATTAAAAAATGTTGTTCCTCCTCTCTCCCACCTTTGTCCTCATTCAAGCCACCCTCGATCTCACACATTCCTCGATAAACCCTCAACTGCTCAAACCCTCCTCAAGTCCAGACTGGATGCAGTCATTCTCTGTCTTCCTGTTTGCTTGTCCGCATAAAATGTGAGTATGCTTTTCTGTGCAACCGTTAGTCCGATTGCCAAGAAATTGTAATCATCGCAGCGCCTCCTCATGTAAAATTTAATAATTATGACGTCATAGGCCACATGATATGGGCACCCTCTTGGAAAAACGTAAAAATTTTGCACCTCTATATCTCCAAAACCACTCCATGGAAAAAATTTAAACATGGCGAGTTGTAAAGTTCTCCCCATGAGGAACAAAACATTTCAACATGTATTGATGATGAGGTCATCGGTGCCTTCATTATGATGTCATAATTAGACAAGTATAACGCTTGATCCGATCAGTTTGAAATTTATTTAGCATGATCAACACAAACATTGTATGGGGGAATTAAATTGATGACGTCATCGGTCACGTAGTTCAGCAGCCACATTGCATTGAACATAAACCTACGTCGTCAATAAACCACACAAACACGGCAGTTAACTAGAACGGCACTAGGTAGAGCGCATACCTCCACCAGGCTGAACAGTTTGTTTTGTATCCCACTAATAGGCCGGATCTGGATTCGGACCTAAACCAAAATCTAATAAGTTTGTTCTTGTCCCATACCCAGCTCATCCACCAAATTCTGTCCGAATCCATCCATGACGTTTTGAGATATCCTGTTCACAAACAGACAGGGGAGAAAACATAACCTCCATCCACCTTCAGTGGCAGAGGTAAAATTGGGAGGGGTTGGGAGTGGTTTTATGGATGTAGAAAAGTTCATGGTTTTATATGGGGTGTGATTTGAGATGATGGTTGACAGCTGTCTTGAATACCTGGAGGGAAGAATGAGATTGAAGAGAGCAAGGAAGATGGTTCCACAGGTGGGAAAAAGAGGAACAAATGAGTGGAGATGAGCAGTGGTTCTGAATGTTGGCAGTTTCAGTATGAGGGGATTGCTGGTGGACCACGTGCATCCTGCAGATACCTGGGTGGGTGGGAGTGGGACAAAGCACAGAGAGGGCAGAGGGTGCAAGACCAGGAAGGAGGCGGGAGAAGACAGAGAGACCAACAACCTGTTCAGGACGGCGAAGTGATAGGCCCATCAGCTTTATTGCGAGAGATTCCAGTGATCTTGAAAGCCTTGGTTTCCATGGCGTCAAGCTGAGGAAGATGAAGCAGGGGAGCCAGCCCAGAGCGGAGAGCAGTAATCCATCAAGCTATGGATTAAAGCCTTGAAGGTGAATAGGAGCTCAAGTATACCAAGGAAGGACTTTGCATGACGGAGGATGGCCAGTTGGCGTCTGGCTTTGGAGGCCAATTTTGAAATGTGGTTTGCCGAAGAGAGATTATGGCTGAGAGTGAGACCCAAGAGTTTGGGTGATTGATCTTCTTCAAGTAGGTTGGTGAGAATGTATATGGGGGAGTTTGCATCACGGTCCTTTCAGAGAGAGAAAGTGAGTGTGTGAGATTTCTCAGGGTAAAAACACTCCAAGTATTTGACCAGCTTGTGATTTTGTCAAAGTCTGAAGAGAAGGAAGAAGCTTCTGCCTGCATTTCAAAAGGATGAGGGATGTCCCAGCAGAGAGATAAAGCGGATTTTCCAGTGAGTCAGAAACATCAATGCTGAAGATTTAGGAATAGAACGGGTCCTAGAACACTGCTTTGGGGAACCCCAGCTTTGACAGGGAGAGGAGAGAGAGAGAGAGAATTCCATCGAAAGCCACATGTTGGCTACCTGAGTGGAGTTAGTCAGTAATCCAAGAGTGAAGTTAGCCTTGGATTCCATAGTCAGATATTTTGGAGAGCAGGGCAGGATGCCAGAATGTATTGAAAGCTCGAGATGTGTCCGAAGTCGATTTCAAATAGAATGGGGTAGCTTATAATGAAGACAAATATTTATAAAGCGATAGTGTTGCTTCGTCCCTCAAATGAAAAAGGGCTGAACCCATGAAGCTCAACATCGGTAGTCAAGATAGACATGTTTGTTCTAGGCAGACATCATCTGGTATACCTGATTTTATTTTTCCTTCTTTCCAAACCAAGCACAACTTGTAACTTCTCATTGCCAGTTGTTGCCACATTCAAGACATCCTATACTTTTGTCAGCAAATATAATGGCCTTTCAGTCTTTTCGTAAATGACCGACAGGATAGTATAGAGGTGTGTGCACTCACCTTTGCAATATCTAGCCTGGGTTTGAATCTCGACAAAACTATAAACTGTCACCCTGGTGCTTCACATGCAAGGGGGTGGGAATTGATGTATGCGCAGACGATTGGATGGACACTAAGGCAGAGGAACCATCTGCCAGCATGGATACAACAACGACAACAACAACAGGCATTTTAAGGCCATTTTCCCTGCTAGAGTGGGGGTTAGCCCTGCGGTCCCCATGACAATCTTCTCCATTTTGCCCTATTTTCTGCATCTCTCCTTGTTAACCCCCTTGCCCGCATTTCTTCTTCCACCATCTTTAGCCAAATCTTTCTCGGTCTTCCCCGTCCTCTACTTCCTTCTACATTCATTTCCATCACTCTTTTCAACCAGTCACTTTCATCCTTCCTCAACACATGACCAAACCACCTCAACCTGTTACTCTTCACATCATCAATCACAGGCTCTATTCCCATCATCTTTCGCAAATCATCATTTGTCTTCCTTTCTCTCAACGATACTCCACACATCCACCGAACCATTCGCATTTCCACCCTTTCCAGCCTTCGTTGCTGCTCTACGTTCATTACCCATGTCTCGCTCCCATAAATCATAACACTTCTCACACATGCAGCATACACCTTTCCCTTCAGCTTCAACGACACTCCCCTCCCCATCAGCATGCCACTCAGTTCCCGAAACTTCTTCCATGCACATCTCACTCTAGCAACCGTTTCCGAGTCTGATCCACCTTCTCCATTCAACATGTCTCCTCGGTAGCAAAATGTTTTCACACCTTCCAGCTTCACGTCGTCTCCAAGATCCAACTCAACATTTTCTCCATCTGCCAGCATGGATGATGGGCAATAAGGACCTCATGGTGTCCTTCGCGAAGAGTAGGTGAGTTATTTTCGGAATCCTGAATGAACTTCAAATTCCTGTCAAAAATTACCTCCTATTGAACCGGCTGGTTCGTGAAAGTCTTAGGCTGAAAACATGATGGACGACCCCACAAAAAGGTGTGAATCATTTGAGCTATTAATGAACTAAGAATGGTCATGGTGTCGGTGGTGGTAGTAGTAGGAATAGTAGTGGTCACTTTTTTTTTTAGTGAAGCATATTAAGATGAAACTTTGACACTTCCTTTGTTTGTCCCAAGTATTCCTCCTTTCCTCTTGGTCTTACATTTTCCATCCACCGTTACTTTTCTTCCACCTCTATTTCCCCACAAACACACTTTGACCAGCTTCCAGACCCTTTCTCTTTTTAATGCCTATCCTCCGTCTTCCTCTACCAGCAGCCTTAGCGGTTAGGGTGCCGGCTTAGTGGTTAGGGTGCCGGCTTAGCGGTTAGGGTGCCGGCTTCGCGGTTAGGGTGCCGGCTTAGCCGTTAGTGTGCCGGCTTAGCCGTTAGGGTGCGGGCTTAGCGGTTAGGGTGCCGGCTTAGCGGTTAGGGTGCCGGCTTAGCGGTTAGAGTGCCGGCCTAGCGGTTATGGTGCCGGCTTAGCGGTTAGGGTGCCGGCTTAGCGGTTAGGGTGCCGGCTTAGCGGTTAGGGTGCCGGCTTAGAGGTGATGGTGCCGGCTTAGCGGTTATGGTGCCGGCTTAGCGGTTAGGGTGCCGGCTTCGCGGTTAGGGTGCCGGCTTAGCCGTTAGGGTGCCGGCTTAGCCGTTAGGGTGCCGGCTTAGCCGTTAGGGTGCCGGCTTAGCGGTTAGGGTGCCGGCTTATCGGTTAGGGTGCCGGCTTAGCGGTTAGGGTGCCAGCTTAGCGGTTAGGGTGCCGGCTTAGAGGTGATGGTGCCGGCTTAGCGGTTATGGTGCCGGCTTAGCGGTTAGGGTGCCGGCTTAGCGGTTAGGGTGCCGGCTTAGCGGTTAGGGTGCCGGCTTAGCGGTTAGGGTGCCGGCTTAGCGGTTAGGGTGCCGGCTTAGCGGTTAGGGTGCCGGCTTAGCGGTTAGGGTGCCGGCTTAGCGGTTAGGGTGCCGGCTTAGCGGTTAGGGTGCCGGCTTAGCGGTTAGGGTGCCGGCTTAGCGGTTAGGGTGCCGGCTTAGCGGTTAGGGTGCCGGCTTGGGATCCTAGCATCCAGGGTTCGAATCCAGGTCGTTCTCTGAATTAACACGGAGGGGGGAGGGGGGGGGGGTTGACTCAGCCTGTCATCCTCCAGGGGTCGGCAAATTATTCGGTCGGCAATAATTCCCTGTGTGTCGCAAGAGGCGACCAACAGGGTTGGCTGCGGGAAGGGCATCCGCCCATAAAACATTGCTTCAAAAAGGGGACCAGGGTGCCCAAAAATGGCCTTTGGACTTCAATGGTCCTGTCATGATCCCATCACCCGAACATGACCAATGTACAATGTTTCTTTTCTTACCTTCAAAACGACAGTTTCACTTGTGATGTTTGTATTTCTTTTTGCATTCATCATGCTTGCAGAACAGTGGAGAACTTTGGGTCTTCACCAACACCACAGCACACACTCCAGCTGGCATCACAGGGGGAGATCGAGACCCTTTCATTGATGGTCACTCTTCACTCAATGTCTCCTGGGAAAGAGACGCAGAGTTATGCCGAGGAGGTGAGTCTTTTCCACCACTAATGAAGGCACTTTGTTGTTAATTTAATTAGTTCTGCCTTCATTACTCCTTTGTGAATCATGGAATGTACAATGGATTGCAATAAAGCTTATAAATGTCGCTGCCCACTTAACTCGGCTATGAAATCTCATTATTGAAGGAGACACATCCTCTAAATGGACGACGATGAATGAGTGGAATTCCACTCTCGTGTCTCGTGCAAATAATTGCGCTCTCTTTTTCTCCTGTAAGACTAACGAATGTACAAATGCTTTTGCAATATTCCTGTGTAACCCCCGGTGTTATGTTACCTTAATTGTATCCACTTGTGTGAGCAACTAATCAGCTGCTGCGTAAACCTCGGGGCTATTTCACTTGTAACTTTACATTGTTGGGCCCACTTGTTATTCTGGGGGTTTTTTAACGTCCACGGATAAATGCATCATTATTCGTGCCTGAAATTTGTATTTCGAGGATGTTGTGCCGAGAGTGTTTATGATTAAGGGATGGTATTCAAATGATTAAGGGATGCCTGGTGTTGGCTTAGCGGTTAGGGTGCCGGTTTGGGATCCTAGGATCCTGGGTTCGAATCCCGGTCGATCGCTAAATTAACGCCAGGGGGGGGTTCACTCAGCCTGTTCAACCTTCCGAGGTCGGCAAATTGAGTACCAGCTTGCTGGGATGAATGACCCCGGTGTATACCCCAGCCTAGAATAGGTACACCGTATCCCTGCGCATCGTAAGAGCGTGACCAAGGGTTGGCGTCAGGAAGGGCATCCGGCCATAAAAACATTGCCTCAAACAGGGAACCATGATTGTCATGGGGCCCGCAAGGCTAACCCCCACTCTAGCGGGGAACATGGCCTTAAAACGATCATTCATTCAAATGATTAAGGGACAGTATTCAAATATAATTAAAAAGGATTATTTTTCCTGTTTCATGATAATGTTTACTTGTATGTCGAAAATATAATCGTTTGCGTTATTTGGACCGGACCATTGCATCTCGTGTATGGAACTTTTTCAAAACCCCCCAACATTGTGTGTGTGTGTGTGTGTGTGTGTGTGTGTGTGTGTGTGTGTGTGTGTGTGTGTGTGTGTGTGTGTGTGTGTGTCCACCTTCGTGTGTGTATATATACAGTCATAAAGTATTCACACCCTTTGACTTTTTTCACATTTTGTTGTGTTACAGCCTGAATTTAAAATTATTTAAATTGAGATTATTACCCCATAATGTAAAAATGGAATTCATTTTTTAGATTTTTTTACAAAATTATTGAAAATGAAAAGCCCTTTAAAACTTTGAATACCTCAAAGACGCTTTATATCCTTAGGACCACAAATATCCCTCCTAAGACCCATGAAGACCCTTAAGACTTTGAAGACCCCAAATACTCTCAAGACTCTTTAGACTCCATAGTCCATTATGGCCCCTAAGACCATTAAGACCACACAAGACCTCGAAGACCCTAAAGACCCCAAACTACCATAAGATCCTTAAGACTTCGAAGATCGTTAAGACCTCGAAGATCCTTAAGACCCTGAAGACCCCAAAGACCCGCAAGACCCAAAGACATTGAAGACCCGTAAGACGTCGAAGACCCTTTACTACTTCAGAGACCCTTAATGCTCCAAAGACCTGTAAGACCCCTAAAACCCATGAAGACCATTAACCCTAAAAGGACTGGGAGCCATCATGGCCTCCTTCCATGAATTTCGCGATTTCTCCGCAACCACTCGAGATTACACCGCGCCATTTCATGACTTTCTTCTTTCGAGTCTTGCCCATCGTTTGATACCAAAAAAATTAACTGGGTTATTCTTGACTTGCCACATGAAGTTTGAGTAGATTTCATAATTAGTGAGTGCCTCATATTGGAATATTCCTGCAAGTATAGGGATAATTAATTAGCTCGTAATTATTACAATACATTAATTTTACCAAAATTTACAACACATTCTTATAGATTATATTGAGCAAGAGATCACTATTTGCACACCACATTTGGTAACGATCAGACATTCTAAAGCTGAAACCTTGGTGGGGGTTGGGGTGGGCATCATGGCCCCCTGCAGTTTTCTGAGCCTCCGAAAAAGGCTTGTCCCTTTAGGGTTAAGACCCCTTTACCCACCTTAACTCACCATTTTAAATAAACTCACCTGCCCCCCGCCTCACCGGCTCTCTTGCCCCCCCCCCTCTACCCCTGCGGTTCTCCTGCTCCTTTTCAGTTTTTTCCCCTCATCCTTCGGGTCATCGGCTCCCCTGCCCCACCACCCCCCCGCCCCCCGCCTTCTCAGTTTCCCCACTAAGCAACACCTGGTAACCTTGATATTGGTAAATAACTTTCAACCCACAAATGTTTCCAGTTTATGCAGGCCCGTATGGTAGGTTACAAGTCTGTCCATGGTATCGGTAGATGTATTCAAAACATCTGTCAGTATTTTCCTGCAGACTTCTGGCTCGTCTTGAGGAATGTCTATGTGTATCTTGAGTTTGGGGTTTGCCACAGAAACTCAGGACCATGTACCCACTCTGCATTATGTAAGGGCGTGCCAACTATCATACCCCTCGTCTTGAGGCACAATCTGCTGGGTTCGATTTTAAAGAAACATATTTCAATCCATCAGGTTCTGAGAATTCACGTATAACCACAATCCTATTGCCACAAAGGTATGGAACCTTGAAGTGTCGTTTGCGATGTAACGAATTACCGACATATGCTTTAAGCCAAAAAGCATATTCTGTCAATATGATATTCTATCTCTTTCAAGATTGTTTTACGTAGAAGAACTGAAACTATAGCTGTGGTCAATTCCAATCGAGGTATTGTCATCTTCTTCAATGGTGCCACCTGGCTCTTGGCCATTATGAATGAGAAATGAACTCGTCTGGTACCAAGATGCATGTAGATGACAACGCCATATCCTACCTCGCTGACATCAGCAAATACACATTGTTCGCATGATGTGACCGTGCCAAAGTATTTGGGTTTGTAGCATCTTGGAAGCTCTAGTTCAGTGAGGCTGGGAAGATCGTATAACTACTGTTTCCAGGGTTGAAGGGTTCTTCTGTTGACTTTGTCCCATCCCAAATTTTGTTGGAACAGATTCTGGAGGACCACCTTTGTAGAATCTTGGAAGCTCTAGTTCAGTGAGGATGGGAAGATCGGATAACTACTGTTTCCAGGATTGAAGGGTTCTTCTGCTGACTTTGTCCCATCCCAAATTTTGTTGGAACAGATTCTGGAGGACCAACTTTCTTGCATCTTGGAAGCTCTAGTTCAGTGAGGCTGGGAAGATCGGATAACTTCTGTTTCCGGGATTGAAGGGTTCTTCTGCTGACTTTGTCCCATCCCAAATTTTGTTGGCACAGATTCTGGAGGACCACCTTTGCCACAAGTACAAATGGAGAAGCAATGGCAAGTGGATAATATGTTGAACTCAAGGTGGAAAGGATTCCTGGTCTGGGTAAACTGTAGGTGCTTGAGTCTGATGTTATATCCGAGGTGATCTCTTTCTTTACCCCAGATAACATCCAGAGTGTGCTCACGTGGGAGTGCTTCATACTCAAAGTCCAAACCTATGGTCTCTTTAGATCGCTCTCCTGGTGGAACTGTCTTCATTACCACATGACTGCTACTGACCCACTACATTAGATGGAATCCATCTCTCT
The DNA here is from genome assembly GCF_964187855.1 of Myxine glutinosa. Classification (NCBI taxonomy): domain Eukaryota; kingdom Metazoa; phylum Chordata; class Myxini; order Myxiniformes; family Myxinidae; genus Myxine; species Myxine glutinosa. The sequence goes on along the minus strand of NC_136273.1, from coordinate 62,084,176 downwards.
GGCACAGGTTTGTTAGGTCATCAACTAGTTGTACAGCATCTTTGTTGTCAACAACAGTTAAGCAATCATCCACATAAAAGTTATTCTGGATGATTTGAAATGTAGCTTCATCAAAATCTGCTTGGTGTTATCTGCGGTTTGTTTCAGGGCAGCATTAGAGTAGCTATGTGACGACACAGGATTGAATAAGTGGACCAGCATTCAGAATGTGACGGGTTATTGTTGAGCATTTCCATTCAGCCATCAAAATAAGCGAAGGCAGTACCAATCTTTCTTTGGAACTCGGACCTGGTAAAACATGGATTCCATGACCGCCATTAGGAGACGTTCTCTTGTCTGTAGCAAAGGAGGACTCCTAAGAGACTGTTCATCATATCAAGTCCAGGCAAAAGGTTATTGTTCAGTGATATTCCTTTATAAACAGCTGTACAATCAAAAACGACTCTTACCTTTCCCGGCTTCAGTGGGATGATATACACCGTGATGTGGAATATACCAGACTTTACCATCATCACAATTGAGATCAGTGGCGGGTACTTTCTCTGCGTATCCTTCTTCAGTAATGTTGCTCATGAAGTCCATGTAATTCTAGTGGAAGCGATCGTTAGATTGCATTTTGTCTTTCAAGCTCCTCAGCCAGTTTAAGGCTTGGGCTTGATTATTAGGAAAAACCACATCATCGTTTCTGAAAGGAACATTGACATATAAATGCCCATTAGAGAGATGAATCGAACTATTGACCTTTTGTAAGAATTGCTTGTCTACTTGTGAACATTCGCGCTTGTCATCGATTAGCCACTCTGGGAAGTCAAGATTTATGTTTTGCGTCCACAGATGATCAAGGGTTTTGGCTTCTTCAACCTGTTGAATAGCAGCTATCTCCGCTTTGTTTACCAGGCAGATCTGAGGCTGGGTTATTTGATTAGAGCTGACTGAACAGAAGACATCCCATACAATCCATCCGAGATGTGATATTGATGCATATGGACTACCAAAAGAACATCCTTTCAGTTCAAGTGGCGTGTACGCATTATCAACATTGTTCCTTGATAACACTCCAATTTCAGAAATGATCTGTGTAAGATATCGTAATCAGGTTGAGGAGCTGTAATCAGATTGAGGACCTGTAATCAGGTTGAGGACCTGTAATCAGGTTGAGGACCTGTAATCAGGTTGAGGACCTGTAATGAGGTCCTCATGTAATCAGGTTAAGTTTAATGCTTCTAAAACTAAATTTCTCCCCATCTCTCTCTCTCTCTAAAACTCCTCTCAACTCTCTAATTTTCTTTGAAAGCTCCACAATTAGACCATGTGATACAATAAACATACTAGGTATTACCCTAACATCAAATTTATCCTGGAATCCACACTTTACACAAATAGCTAAGTCTGCCTCAAAGAAACTGGGAGCCCTGTTCAGATGTCTCAACAGTTGCTTCAACTATATAAAGGATTGAATCGTCCTTGTATAGAGTACTGCTCTCACATCTGGAGTGGTTCTAGCTCCACATACTTACTGGACAGAATTGAATCCAAAGTAATTCGACTTATCAACTCTCCCAATCTGATCTTAAAACTCGACCCACTCAAATTACGTCGCAAAGTTGGCTCTCTTTCTCTTTTATACAAATTTATTACTTCGGTTTCTGCTCCCAAGAACTTGCTGCTTGTGAAGACCTTCGCCATTAGCGAGACCACGGAATACTCAACAAGCCACTACATCTCATGATTATTGTGTGGCCATTGGCAACTCAAGGGTGGGCCCTTATGATGTTTGTTTCTTCCCCTCCACTGCCAAACTCTGGAACTCTTTACCTTCTCATGTATTTCCAAACACTTACGACCTTCCCATTTTAAAAAAGCAGATTTCTTACTTCCTCAAAAACTTTTAGACTCTTCTCTCTTTCTTCATTTTTCTATCAATGCAGTTCTTTTATTAAAGGCCTGATCTTGATGAGGACTATAAAGTCCGTGACTGGAGCCTTCAACCTTAAAAACAAAAATAGGGGCAATACCCCTGGTGCTCACCTGGTAGAATAAAGCAGGATACCACATGACTAAAGGTATTCTAAACCAATTTCAATGGTTGCTAGAAGACAGGGCAGCATGTACAAACATAACAACGTAATCATAACACCTTAAACAAACAAACAAAAAATACCTTTTGGAGGGGCATTCCCAACCCTCCCCCCCCCCCCCCCTCTCCCGTATACCTCCTCAGTCCCCAATTTTACTAATGGCCTGAACAAACATTGGTACACCAAGGGTAATTAAGGTTGTGGTCAAGTTAGTTTCATTGAAGTTGTGTATGTAGTTTCAGATAAGAGAGGAGATATCTACTTTGTGGGGGGGGGGGCGGAAAACACGCCCTTCCCCTCCTCCTCCCCCCCCCCCCCCCCGCCATTGACCCCTGTAGGGTCCAATCTCCTTAATACTGTGAACAAACTTTGGTGCAACACGGGTGATTAAGGTTGTGGTCAAGTTTCATCACATTTGCCTGTGTTGCTTCTGAAAAGAAAGCAAATACCTATTTTGGGGGGCTCCCATTTTTATATACTTTGTTTACTTGTTTGTTTGATTTGTTTGTTTGATAAATGTTAGCTCTTTCACGAGCCTCGACTCTGTATACAAAAAAAAAAAAACCCCCTCCCCCCTATACACTCCTTTAGAGCCTGATCTTTTTGTTTTGTTTTTGCCGTGAAAAAAACTTTGGTACACCATTGGTGTTGAAGGTTGTGGTCAAGTTTCATTGAAATAGTGTGTGTAACTTCTGAGAAAAAAAAATCAAATACCTATTTTGGGGGGCAACCCCCCATAGACCACCTTAGACTCCGATATTTTTAATGCCAGGAACAAACGTTGGTACATCATTAGTGATGAGCGGACCGTTGTGGTCAAATTTCATCGGAATTTATTGTGTTGTTTCTGAGAAGAAAACAAATACCTATTTTGGGGGGCAACCCCCCCATAGACCACCTTAGACTCCGATATTTTTAATGCCAGGAACAAACGTTGGTACATCATTAGTGATGAGCGGACCGTTGTGGTCAAATTTCATCGGAATTTATTGTGTTGTTTCTGAGAAGAAAACAAATACCTATTTTGGGGGGTCAAACCGGGTTCCACTTTGACCCCCGATAGACCCCTTAAACCTCGATTTTTTTAAATGCCGTGAACAAACTTTAGTCACAACACAACAAATATAAATTTGTGCCAAGTTTGGTCACAATCCCATCAGCGGTTTCGGAGACGTAGTTGCAAGTGTTTAAGGAATTACGGATGGACGACGCGCCATCACATAAGCTTCCCGGAACTTCGTTCCAGGTGAGATAAAAAAAAAAACTTAATGCTGAAACACGTGGTCAATCAAAACACATACATCCCGACACGTAGTAGTAGTAGTAGTTAGTGTATGATATTGTAGCAGTAGTATATGATGTTGTAGCAGTAGTGTATGATGGTGTAGTAGTAGTATATGATGTTGTAGTAGTAGTATATGATGTTGTAGTAGTAGTATATGATGTTGTAGTAGTAGTATATGATGTTGTAGTAGTAGTATATGATGTTGTACTAGTAGTATATGATGTTGTAGTAGTAGTATATGATGTTGTAGTAGTAGTATATGATGTTGTAGTAGTAGTATATGATGTTGTAGTAGTAGTATATGATGTTGTAGCAGTAGTGTATGATGTTGTAGTAGTAGTATATGATGTTGTAGTAGTAGTATATGATGTTGTAGTAGTAGTATATGATGTTGTAGTAGTATATGATATTGTAGTAGTAGTATATGATGTTGTAGCAGTAGTGTATGATGTAGTCGTAGTAGTATATGATGTAGTCGTAGTAGTACTGTATGTATGTATGTGATGTTCTTGTAGTAGTAGTGTATGATGTTGTAGCAATAGTATATGATGTTGTTGTAGTAGTAGTAGTATATGATGTTGTAATAGTAGTATATGATGTTGTAGTAGTAGTATATGATGTTATAGTAGTAGTATATGATGTCGTAGCAGTAGTGTATGATGTTGTCATAGTAGTAGTAAATGATGTAGTCATAGTAGTACTGTATGTATGTATGTGATGTTGTAGTAGTAGTAGTGTATGATGTTGTAGTAGTCGTATATGATGTTGTAGCAGTAGTGTATGATGTAGTCGTAGTAGTAGTATATGATGTAGTCGTAGTAGTAGTAGTATATGATGTTGTAGTAGTAGCATATGATGTTGTAGCAGTAGTATATGATGTAGTCGTGGTAGTACTATATGTATGTATGTGATGTTCTAGTAGTAGTAGTGTATGATGTTGTAGTAGTAGTATATGATGTTGTAGCAGTAGTGTATGATGTAGTCGTAGTAGTAGTATATGATGTAGTCGTAGTAGTAGTAGTATATGATGTCGTAGCAGTAGTGTATGATGTTGTCATAGTAGTAGTATATGATGTAGTCGTAGTAGTACTGTATGTATGTATGTGATGTTCTAGTAGTAGTAGTGTATGATGTTGTAGTAGTAGTAGTATATGATGTTGTAGCAGGTGTATGATGTAGTCGTAGTAGTAGTATATGATGTAGTCGTAGTAGTAGTAGTATATGATGTTGTAGTAGTAGCATATGATGTTGTAGCAGTAGTATATGATGTAGTCGTGGTAGTACTGTATGTATGTATGTGATGTTCTAGTAGTAGTAGTACTATATGATGTTATAGTAGTAGTAGTAGTAGTTAGGTTATTTGTTCCTTTGCAGCCTGTGGATGATTGGCTGCATCATTTTCTGGGGGCGTGGCTGTGCCGCTGATGTAATGCCCCCTTTACCAGCAAGCTGGTACTTATTTTGCCAACCTCAGATGGATGACCAGCTGAGTGGACCCCCGTGGTGTTAATTCAACGGCATGACAGGGGCTTGAACGCAGGACCCTGATATCTCAAGACAGCCACCTTAATACCAGTTAAGCCAACACCTGGCTTGTTTCATACCTGTGATTGCAGCATGAATTTTGACCACAGAATAAAGGTTTGTCGGTGAAGGTGAAGATATCTTCAAAGGAAGAACACGAAGATCTCATCAAAGGAAGAACACGAAGATCTCATCAAAGGAAGAACACGAAGATCTCATCAAAGGAAGAACACGAAGATCTCATCAAAGGAAGAACACGAAGATCTCATCAAAGGAAGAACACGAAGGTCTCATCAAAGGAAGAACACGAAGGTCTCATCAAAGGAAGAACACGAAGATCTCATCAAAGGAAGAACACGAAGATCTCATCAAAGGAAGAACACGAAGATCTCATCAAAGGAAGAACACGAAGATCTCATCAAAGGAAGAACACGAAGATCTCATCAAAGGAAGAACACGAAGATCTCATCAAAGGAAGAACACGAAGATCTCATCAAAGGAAGAACACGAAGATCTCATCAAAGGAAGAACACGAAGATCTCATCAAAGGAAGAACACGAAGATCTCATCAAAGGAAGAACACGAAGATCTCATCAAAGGAAGAACACGAAGATCTCATCAAAGGAAGAACACGAAGATCTCATCAAAGGAAGAACACGAAGATCTCATCAAAGGAAGAACACGAAGATCTCATCAAAGGAAGAACACGAAGATCTCATCAAAGGAAGAACACGAAGATCTCATCAAAGGAAGAACACGAAGATCTCATCAAAGGAAGAACACGAAGATCTCATCAAAGGAAGAACACGAAGATCTCATCAAAGGAAGAACACGAAGATCTCATCAAAGGAAGAACACGAAGATCTCATCAAAGGAAGAACACGAAGATCTCATCAAAGGAAGAACACGAAGATCTCATCAAAGGAAGAACACGAAGATCTCATCAAAGGAAGAACACGAAGATCTCATCAAAGGAAGAACACGAAGATCTCATCAAAGGAAGAACACGAAGATCTCATCAAAGGAAGAACACGAAGATCTCATCAAAGGAAGAACACGAAGATCTCATCAAAGGAAGAACACGAAGATCTCATCAAAGGAAGAACACGAAGATCTCATCAAAGGAAGAACACGAAGATCTCATCAAAGGAAGAACACGAAGATCTCATCAAAGGAAGAACACGAAGATCTCATCAAAGGAAGAACACGAAGATCTCATCAAAGGAAGAACACGAAGATCTCATCAAACGAAGAACACGAAGATCTCATCAAAGGAAGAACACGAAGATCTCATCAAAGGAAGAACACGAAGATCTCATCAAAGGAAGAACACGAAGATCTCATCAAAGGAAGAACACGAAGATCTCATCAAAGGAAGAACACGAAGATCTCATCAAAGGAAGAACACGAAGATCTCATCAAAGGAAGAACACGAAGATCTCATCAAAGGAAGAACACGAAGATCTCATCAAAGGAAGAACACGAAGATCTCATCAAAGGAAGAACACGAAGATCTCATCAAAGGAAGAACACGAAGATCTCATCAAAGGAAGAACACGAAGATCTCATCAAAGGAAGAACACGAAGATCTCATCAAAGGAAGAACACGAAGATCTCATCAAAGGAAGAACACGAAGATCTCATCAAAGGAAGAACACGAAGATCTCATCAAAGGAAGAACTGCATAGAGAATCAGAAAAAAGTCATCCAGTTGAAGAAAGGAATTCCAAAGATCGGAAATAACCGAGTTTGGTTTGAAAATGTTTTTTTTAGTTTTTTTTTACAAGATTCCGGCAATGAAAAAAGATCCAGCGACTTCATAACAAACAGCAAATAACAAAAGATGTAAAAACGGAAACAATTTTCACTTTAATTGCCACTAATGTTGTCATCTTCGTGTGTATTTATGCTTTTCATTAATCCCACGCATTTTATCGTTTCATTAAACTTTAATGGCTGCTTAATGCATTGCTCGACTGAGATATGCAAACTCAGGGTAAGACAAGACGCGCCATGTGTTCGCCATTTAAACCTCGGCGCTGCCTCATCAACTCAGGCGATTCCCTGCGCACACATCGCTCCAGTCGTCCTGTCCGACACGTCTTGTCTCTGTCGTTGTGGACAAATCCATCGGTGTTGTTGAGGGTAGTCGGCAGAAGAAAGAGACTTCAGATCGAGACTGTGACACCTAAACCATTCAATTATTCAAACGATTGCTTCTCTTCTTCTTCTAAATCTTCTTCTTCTTCGGCTTCTCTCTTTACAACTTCTTCTTCTTCTTCATTTGGAAGTCCACCACTCCCTCCAATATCTGCATTTGTTATTTGATTGATTCAACAAATCAATCAAATCGGTTTCTTATTTCGCGATTTTCATTTTGGAATTACATAATTATAAAGAGAAAATGAATAGTTGAGATACCACTAACAGTGAAACAGCTTCCATGTTGATGTGGAGGGTGTCGGGTAGGAGTCGTAGTGTTTATATCTCACATTGTTAACACCTTCTCGAAGCTTCTTTGATTGGTCCGGTCTCTTTAAAAAATCTCGTCCAACACGAAGTTTGAAAAACGATGTCATGGTCATAGTTTTATCCTTGACAAGAAGACTGAATAAATGCGAATGAATCACCGGCACTGAACGCCATGGATCGTTCTGAATGAGTTCAGGTTTTGCGTCACAACTACTCGCAGATGTAAATTAGTCTGGTTTTTACGGTTAACATGTAAAGTACTCAGTTTTGTAAGGTTAACATGTACATACTCTAGTTTGTACGGTTAACATGTAAAGCAATCGGGTTTGTAAGGTTAACATGTAAGGAAGACTGGTTTGTAAGGTTAACATGTAAGGTAGTCAGGTTTGTAAGATTAACATGTAAAGTAATCAGGTTTGTAAGGTTAACATGTAAGGTAGTCTGCTTTGTAAGGTTAACATGTAAGGTAGTCAGGTTTGTAAGGTTAACATGTAAGGTAGACTGCTTTGTAAGGTTAACATGTAAGGTAGACTTGTTTGTAAGGTTAACGTGTAAGGTAGACTGGTTTGTAAGGTAGACTGATTTGTAAGGTTAACATGTAAGGTAGACTGGTTTGTAAGGTTAACATGTAATGTAGACTGGGTTGTAAGGTTAACATGACGTGTAAGGTAGACTGGGTTGTAAGGTTAACATGTAAGGTAGACTGGTTTGTAAGGTAGACTGATTTGTAAGGTTAACATGTAAGGTAGACTGGTTTGTAAGGTTAACATGTAAGGTAGTCAGGTTTGTAAGGTTAACATGTAAGGTAGACTGGTTTGTAAGGTTAACGTGTAAGGTAGACTGGGTTGTAAGGTTAACATGTAAGGTAGACTGGTTTGTAAGGTAGACTGATTTGTAAGGTTAACATGTAAGGTAGCCTGGTTTGTAAGGTTAACATGTAATGTAGACTGGGTTGTAAGGTTAACATGTAAGGTAGACTGGTTTGTAAGGTTAACATGTAAGGTAGACTGGTTTGTAAGGTTAACATGTAAGGTAGGCTGGTTTGTAAGGTTAACATGTAATGTAGACTGGGTTGTAAGGTTAACATGTAAGGTAGACTGGTTTGTAAGTTTAACATGTAAGGTAGACTGGTTTGCAAGGTAGACTGATTTGTAAGGTTAAAATGTAAGGTAGACTGGTTTGTAAGGTTAACGTGTAAGGTAGACTGGGTTGTAAGGTTAACATGTAAGGTAGACTGGTTTGTAAGGTAGACTGATTTGTAAGGTTAACATGTAATGTAGACTGGGTTGTAAGGTTAACATGCAAGGTAGACTGGTTTGTAAGGTTAACATGTAAGGTAGACTGGGTTGCAAGGTTAACATGTAAGGTAGACTGGTTTGTAAGTTTAACATGTAAGGTAGACTGGTTTGCAAGGTTAACATGTAAGGTAGACTGGTTTGTAAGGTTAACATGTAAGGTAGGCTGGTTTGGAAGGTTAACATATAAGGTACTCGGATTTGTAAAACAGCCCAAACTCCGGAAACGTGAGGTTTGAATTGTGATCAGACAGAAACATGGACATGGCGATGCTTCCTCTTCCGTCACCTCCTGATGCAGGTTGTCGGTTCCTTGTCCATGTTGGTTAGGTTCGCACCTAATTGCCTTTTTGTGTGACGTCCTCGTACAAGGCATAGTGAAAGACAGCTGCCCCGTGGGTTTGACACATTTAGAGACTTGAATTATGGAAGTCAATTAAGTTTCCTCCCTCCCAGGCAGTGTATGTGTCAAATGATTTGGGAAGTGGAAGCTTCTTGAATGTAATTGAACTGGGTCGGCAGCGGTTTGCCAGTTTATATCAGTTGGACAGTCAGTCTTTGGATGGGTCATTGGTTGACAATGAGCAGATGTATTTTACCCACTAAACTACAATAATTATGGCTGTGGAAATGACATCATCTGTACTGAAAGGGAGATGACAAATATAACAGATAAAATTCCAAGAAGGTAATATGGGGAAGAAAACACCAAAATCTTCCACCAATTAAACGACGAATGAACACCCATAGAACCATAGACCTTCGGAAATGGTTGGACATCATTAAAGATCTCCAAAGCATCTGAGAATGTACCACTGGCCACCGCAGAAACAACATCATCCAAACAACTGTTTTCGGTGCTTAGCACTTCATCTGGCGAACACCGGCTGGAGACCTTGCATCGCCAAATTCGACCAATTCCTCAGCTATCAAGGAAACCCGATGTATAATTACATTCCCAATTACAACTCTCACCCACAAATTGGCAGGTGTAACTATGAAGAAGTCTCACTTAGTGGCTGAGCTGTTCTGCAGCTGGGATTTAACTACAATCGAAGGTCGATGTCACTGGGGAAATGGCAGAATAAAAGCTCCGCCGCAGCGTGGTCTAGGCTCTAGACAAGCAAGCAGTTGTAGAGCCATAGATAGCATCAGAAATTCAGAAATGGTCATATATACATGGCTCGAAGATCACAGACAGGGGTCAACAGATATTGATTTACCACAATGAGGACTGTTAAGAAAAACAGGTAAGAGGTGTGTGTGTGTGTGTGTGTGTGTGTGTGTGTGTGTGTGTGTGTGTGTGTGTGTGTGTGTGTGTGTGTGTGTGTGTGTGTGTGTGTGTGTGTCGTTGGTTGTTATCTCCATTTGCGGCTTTCAGGAGGTGGAACTGAGTCCTCCCAAGACCTGTAAGGGATCACAATTCATGGACCAAGCTGCTCAACTTTTTCAGAGTTTTGGTCTTTTTAGGATCGCCACCGAACCTCCGGATTGTCTCCAGTTGTAGTTCATTTGTGGTAATATTCCCAGGGATGGTTTTCAAAATCTCAGTGAGGTTCTTCTTTATCATTCCTGTTGCTCCAATTATCACTGGTACAATTTCGATGCTCTTCAGCTTTCCAGATCTCTTGATCTCATTTTTGAGGTCCTGGTATTTGGTCATTTTCTTGATTTCTGCATTGTTTGGGCCAAAATCGCTGGGTACTGATATCTCAATCAGCAATGCTGTCTTTTCCTTTTTGTTCCGGAGTACAATGTCTGGACGCAATGCTTTGTTTTCTATGTTCACGCTCGATGGAATCATCAGGTCGTATGTGAGCATGACGTCCTCATTTTCAATGATTGCCTTTGGTTCGTGTTTCCATGCGTTTTCTGGTACTGGGATGTTTAAATTTTTACAGATAGGCCAATGAGTCACTTTGCATACTTTGTTGTGCCGTTGTGTGTAAAGTTGTTATGATAATAGTTTTTTGCATCCCGAGAGCAGGTGACTAGTACTTTCTGTTTGTCTTGCAGAATCCACACTTGTCCATCTGGCTCAATCCCACCACCTTTTTAAATCCATTGGTGTAGTGTCCTTGATCTTGGGCGGCATTTATTATGTTTTGTTGTAAGGTTGCAATTATTTTGTCCAAACGCTGTGCTACCAAATATTAAGTCTTGGGTGTCAATAATTTTGTCAATGGCATTTCTTTTTATTTTCTGATTTAAAAGGATATATTAAGTTCTGAGTATTTTCGGCTTTTTAAAAAGCTTTGTGAGCCATTTTATGTTACAATCCTTATCTAAAACGCATGATATACATTCAGCCTCCCTGATGAACCTCGTTGTGAGGGGGTTTCTGCGCATGCATGCCGAGCAATGTGGGATGGATTACGTCATTTTGAAATAGAAAGTGTCGTATTAGTGTAGCGCTCGGCCGATTCGGTGGCCTCAACCCCACAGTACTCAATACGATCGTGACTAGTGGACACGTGATCCGGTCAAGGCCACTGAATCGGTTGACCGTTACAGTCGCATTGAGGTCAATGACGGATTTGAACCAGGTAACCATAGAAAAACGCGCGACTACAACAATATAACCAGGACCGAGGAAATTGCAAATGGATTGTGGAGCATCCTGCCCTACCTTTCTTCAATAGGGATATAATTCCCCCACCTCAATCTAATATATGACAGCTGCAAGTTTATGACAGCTTTTCTACATATTTAGAAACATTTCCTCACTTTTGGACTCTTGTGATTCTCATGTTGAAGACTTTTTGAACTCATCTCATGGATTAATGAAATACTTCAGAATTGACAGGTCAGTATCAAATAATTGAAATGGTTTTTCTTTTATCTCCAAGAGTGAGGCTCATGTAAGAGAAAGGTTGAATTGACAGAGGGGTAGTAGGGCAACAATTTGGGCACAGCCAACAAGGGGTTGAATGGACAGAAAAAGAAGGATACACTGAAACTAGCAAGTAAGAGGGTTGGGGTAAGAAGGGTTAATGGGAGTAATAAAGGTCATGAGTCAGGATGGGGGATGACACGAAGTGGTAGTTCATTGCATGCTAGAAACGCTGGAGGGAAGAGTGACACACAACAGCCTCTCGAAGGCAGTTCTATAGATGGAAGAAGTGAGGAACAATGGAGTTGAGGTGTGGAGTCAATCAAGTTCTGGAAGTTTAACCAGGAGGGGGTTACTGGAAGAATGCATGCATTCTGGAGTGGATAGGGAGGGTCTGGAGTATCTAGAGAGCAGAGGGAGCGATATCAAAAAGTAGAAAACATTGAGACCACCAACCTGCCTACAATGTGAAAGCAACAGGCCTTGTGCTTCTGCCTCATCACGAGAGATACTAATAATGTTGAGAGCTTCAGATTCCACAGATTCCAAGAGAGACAGATGTCAGGTTCGGGTGCCAGCCTATGGGAGAGAACAGTACTTCATTGAGCTATGGATAAAACATTGTAGACTGCGAGTAACTTTGATTTTCCAAGGAAACACTTGGATTGATGGAGGATGCTCGGTCTACGCTTGGCTTTGGAGGCCAGCTTTGCTATGTGGTCAGCACAGGAAAGGTCAGGGCTTCTCCCCAAAAAGATGCCAACCCAGGCTTTATCCATGCTCTATCCTCTAACTGCTGAGCGTTAAAGTGGGAAACCAGCGGATACCATTTTCTATCTCCACTACCGAGGGTGGACGCAGGTTATGTTATCGCCCCTGTTTGTTTGTCTGTCTGTCTGCGAGTCGAGTATCTCAAAAGGTTACGGACGGTACGAGGACAAAACTTTGTGTACAAGCTGGGTGTGTGACAAGGGCGAATTGATTCAATTTTGGTGGACATACAGAGGTGGATACGAATTAAAAAAAAAAAATTATCCATTGCATGCGAAGGGAAAAGCGGAAATAAGCAATTGGTTTATGTCCATCCCTCCGTCTGTCTCTATCTGTCTGTCTGTCTGACTTATCAGTTTATGATCGTCACTTTATGATAGAGAAACAAGTTGTTTAAATAAAACTTTGTATTTTGAGCATGAATAGGATGACAAGTCTTTCGTTTTGACGTACTTTCACTCTGAATTTGTCCCGATCCCACATGCGCAAAGTGGAGTGAGATATTTTAAAGTGATGAAGCCACTTCAATATTTGGCTATGTCCTTCCATCCATCCATCCGTCAAAAATGAAGAATAACCTTTGTAACCCACTAGGTTTAATTCCAAAGGTTTCTAAAGTTTAATTCTAGAGGCTTGTAAAGTGTTCTAAAGGGTAATTTTAATTGGTTCAAAAGGGTAATTCTGAAGGGTTCTAAATGGTAATTATATTGGATTTCGTTCGTTTATACGCTTTGCCTATTTCATATTAAAAATGCCAAACTGAACTGCTTCCTTCGGACACGCAATTTTTTCAGTTTGTGCCTGATGGACGGTCAAACAAAATTGAAAATAATTCCAAACAGGAAACTTACTGTTTTTAATGATGTCATAAAGGACACATACATGATGTCATAAAGGCACGAATAACTAATGTTGAGTGTTAGATCGGGTGATGTAGTAAACATTGCGTCAATGGTGGTAAAGCACAGAATATATTTTACAGTGCATTCAGAAAGTATTCAGACCCATTCACTTTTTTCACATTTTGTTATGTTGCAGCCTTATGCTGAAATCGTTTAAATTCATTTTTTCCCTCATCAATCTACACTCAATACCCCATAATGACAAAGAGAAAACAGGATTTTAGAACGTTTTGCAAATTTATTAAAAAGAAAAAACTGAAATATCACATTGACATAAGTATTCAGACCCTTTGCTATGACACTTGAAATTTAGCTCAGGTGCCTCCCATTTCTCTTGATTACACCTCGATTGGAGTCCACCTGTGGTAAATTCAATTGATTGGACATGATTTGGAAAGGCACACACCTGTCTATATAAGGTCTCACAGCTGGCAATGCATATCAGAGCAAAAACCAAGACATGAGGTCGAAGAAACTGACACATGAAAGCCCGCTTGGAGTTTGCAAAAAAGCACCTAAAGGACTCTCGGACTGTGAGAAACAAGATTCTGTGGGCTTTCATGTGTCTTTCACTGAGGAGAGGCTTCCATCTGGCCACATTGCCATAAAGCCCAGATCGGTGGAGTGTTGCAGTGATGGTTGTCCTTCTGGAAGTTTCTCCCATCTCCACACAGGATCTCTGGAGCTCAGCCAGAGTGACCATCGAGTTCTTGGTCACCTCTCTTACCAAGGCCCTTCTTCCCAGATTGCTCAGTTTGGCCGGGTGGCCAGCTCTAGGAAGAGTACTGGTTGTTCCAAACTTCTTCCATTTAAGAATTATGGAGGCCACTGTGCTCTTGGGAACCTTCAATGCAGCAGAGATTTTTTTTGTAGGCTTCCCCAGATCCATGCCTCGACACAATCCTGTTTCTGAGCTCTGCATCCCACCAACTTTCATCCAAATCCGTTTTGAACTTTTCCAGATATCTTGTTCACAAACACACGAACACACACACATCTCGTTTTTTCATTTCTGTTCCTCACAATTCTATCCCTCTCTTTCATTCACAGACACACACACACACACACACACACACACACACACACACACACACACACACACACACACACACACACACTTAATTAATTGTACAGTATCGGTTGTTCCTAAACTTAAATGATTTAGAGGATTGTTGTAAATGATGTTAATTTCACAACATCCCATATTCAACTTTATTTAAATTGTAAACCTCAAATATAGTTTCTCCACCTTAAGCAAGAACGTCAACCCGTAAGCAACTGACGAGTTTCCCGACTGCATGGATCATCAACTGGGCACCGTTCTTCCTCGAGGTTTCAATCCTTTCAGCCCAGGACCACTCCAAACGGCGGATCCACAACCTCGATCATGGATCCACATCAATAGATGGTACATCAGTAGATCCACAACCTCAGTTGCGTCCAGGCAGTCAGTCAACCCATCAATGCAACATCACTTATTCCAACTTTACTTGCAATAGGATTTAATGTGTTATCATGTAGCGGCTACCGCTGGGTATACACAATCGCCTTGCACCTACCGAGGACGCGGCGCGATCACCATGCCGGGCTCGTCCGGGACGCCCGGGCATGCCCGCTCTCGACTTGCCAGGCCTCGTCCGGGACGCCCGGGCATGCCCGCTCTCGACTTGCCAGGCCTCGTCCAGGACGCCAGGGCACGCCCCCTCTCGCCTTTCCCGGGCAAACGCTCCGGGATAATGTGTATATATATTGCTGCCTGATAAACGGGCTTTTCAGAGTACCCGAGTTGATTTGACACAGTAAAGAAACTCGGACGAATTCCAGCTTTTTGTCGCGTCCATTCTTCCGATTTACGTTGGAGCATAGCTCCTACATTGGTGACCCGACATGGACACGGCAGTTACCCTCAAACTGCCTACCTTCTGGGAGGCTCACGTGGCGGTTTGGTTCGCCCGGGCGGACTCCCTGTTCGCCCTGCGAGGCATCACAGCCGACGACACCCGCTTCCACCATGCTCCGCCACCACGGCCCGTGCCCTGAGCCTCCTCGAGAGCCCGCCAGCCGCTGACAAATACGACGTGATTAAAAAGCTCTTCCTCTCCTCGACGCTAACACCCTCTCATCGGCACAATGCGCACGGCGCCTGCTCGACCTGCCCGAGCTCGGCGACACGCGCCCGTCCGAGCGAATGGACTATATGCTTTCGCTGCTTGGCGAGCACTCTCCGGCATTCCTGTTCCGGGAGCTTTTCCTCCGTCAGCTGCCCAGCCAGGTACGCCTCGCCCTGGCAAGCACGACGATCACGGATCCCCGCGCCCTCGCCAGGGAAGCCGACAAGATCTCCGCGGCAGGCCAACGCATTGGAGCAGCGACCTGGAGCCCACCGCCGTCCGAAGCAACGCCCATGGCGCCCGAGCACCCGGCACGGTCGACGACCGAACTGCCGACGCAATTGGCGCCCGCTACTCTGCGCCGACCACCTCCAGCACGACGACCGGGGCCTCCACCTGACCAGGCGTGGTGTTATTTTCATGCCAGGTTCGGACAGAAGGCCCGGACATGCCAACCCCCGTGCACCTTCGGCAAGCTGGGAAACGGCCGGGCCGGCGTTCATTACCAGCCATGAGCGCCGGCCACACGGGCAACTTACTTTTCATCAGGGACAAAGCGTCCGGACAGCGCTTCCTGTGTGACACTGGCGCCCAACTGAGCATCATACCCGCCTCCGATCAGGACAGGCAGTCCGCGGTTTGCGGCCCCTCCTTGGTTGCGGCCAACGGATCGGCCATCCGCACCTCCGGCCCACGCAACGTCACCCTCTGCTTCGGCGGCCAACGCTTTAATTGGACTTTTGTAACCGCAAGCGTGCCCATGGCTCTGCTAGGCGCCGACTTCCTCTGCGCACACGGACTGCTGGTGGACGTCCAATGGCGTCGCCTCATCAACGCCGAGACCTTCAGCTCCCTGGTATGCACATTGAGCAGATCCGCTCCGACCGAGCTGGCATGCGCCCTCCCGGCGGCGAACGAGTTTGCTCGCCTGCTCACGGAGTTCCCGGCCCTCACGCGGCCGACGTTTTCGGCCGTCGCAGTACGACATGGGATCGAGCACCACATACCAACCACGGGCCCGCCGGTCTACGCCAGAGCCCGCCGCCTCGACCCAGCCAAGCTCGCCGTGGCCAGAGCCGAGTTCGACGCTTTGGAACACCTCGGCATCGTGCGGCGCTCCGATAGCGCGTGGGCTTCGCCACTACACATCGTCCCAAAACCAGGGGGCGGCTGGCGCCCATGTGGCGACTACTGCCGCCTTAACGACGCTACCACCCCCGACAGGTATCCGATCCCGCACATCCAAGACTTCTCCGCCCGTTTGGCAGGACGGGTCATTTTTTCAAAGATCGATTTAATACGGGGATACCACCAGGTACCTGTCAGGGCGGCCGACGTCCCAAAAACGGCCGTCATCATGCCGTTCGGCTTATTCGAATTCCTGCGAATGCCGTTTGGCCTCAAGAACGCGGCTCAGGCGTTCCAGCACTTGATGGACGGCGTGCTGCGCGACCTGCCGTTCCTCTTCGTTTACCTGGACGACATCCTCGTCGCCAGCACGTCCCGGGCCGAGCACCTCCTCCACCTCCGAACTCTGTTCGGGCGCCTCAGCGAGCACAGCCTCATCGTCAACCCGGCCAAATGCCACTTCTGCACGACGGCCGTTGATTTTCTGGGCCACCACATCACCAAGAACGGGGCCGTGCCGCTGCCAACCAAGGTCGAGGCCATCACCACGTTTCCGCGTCCCCGCTCCATAAAGGCCCTGCAGGAATTCCTGGGAATGGTGAATTTCTATCACCGCTTCGTGCCCCGCGCTGCTCAACTCATGCGGCCCCTCTACGAAGCCCTCCGGGGCAAGCCGGCCAAGCACGACGTCGTCTGGTCCGCAGCAATGGACGCGGCCTTTAAAAGCTCAAAGCGGGCCCTCGCCGACGCAACACTGCTCGCTCACCCGGTGGTCAACGCTCCCATCGCCCTCACCACGGATGCCTCCGACTACGCGGTGGGTGCCATACATGAGCAATGGGTGAACGGGGTTTGGCAGCCACTCGCTTTTTTCAGCCGGCAACCCCGGCCGAACGAGCTCAAATATAGCACATTTGACCGTGAGCTCCTCGGTCTACACCTGGCCGTTCGCCATTTCCGCCACCTCCTGGAGGGCCGACCCTTCACGGCGTTCGTCAACCACAAGCCGTTGGTTTACGCAATGGCCAAGGTCACGGAGCCGTGGTCGGCCCGCCAACAGCGCCACCTCTCCGCCGTGTCGGAGTTTAGCACGGACATCCGGCACATCGCCGGCAAAGAGAACGCCGTGGCCGACTGTCTTTCTCGGGCCAGCGCGAATGTGGTCCACCTCGGCGTGGACTTCGCGCTTATGGCGGCGGACCAAACCACCGACACCATGGTGCAAGCCCTCCGGGCGGTGGACACGGGCCTCCGCCTGGCCGACATCCCCTTCACGGACACTGTCCTGCTCTGCGACGTCTCCCAAGGCCAGCCTCGCCCCATCGTGCCCGTTACCTGGCAACGCCGCATCTTCGCCTCCCTCCACGGCCTTTCCCACCCGGGCTGGAAAGCTTCCCAGAAGCTGGTGTCGGCGCGATTCGTCTGGCACGGCCTTCGACGGGACGTCCGCGATTGGACCAGCACCTGCACAGCCTGCCAACAGGCCAAGGTCCACCGACACACCCAGGCCCCGCTGGCACCTTTCACCGTGCCCGAACGACGTTTCGACCACGTCAACGTGGACCTGGTGGGCCCCGTCCCCCCATCACGGGGTTTCACACACCTGCTCACCATGGTGGACAGGACCACCAGGTGGCCGGAGGCCGTTCCCCTCGTCTCCATCACCACCGCCGACGTGGCGCAGGCTTTCATCGCCACCTGGGTCGCCCGCTTCGGCGCACCGGCAGACATCTCGTCGGACCGCGGACCGCAGTTCACCTCCGAGCTGTGGGGCACGGTCGCCCGCAACCTGGGGGTCAAGCTCCACCGTACTACGGCCTACCACCCCCAAGCCAACGGGTTGTGCGAGCGATTCCACCGCTCCATGAAGGCCGCGCTCATGGCCGGCCTTCAGAACGGCGGTTGGGCCGACCGGCTGCCGTGGGTCCTTTTGGGCCTCCACACGGCCCCCAAGGAGGACCTCCGGGCATCCACCGCCGAGCTTGTCTACGGCCAGGCGCTACGCATCCCGGGCGAATTCGTGCCCGACGCTACCAGTCCCTGGTCCGCAGCTCACCAGCGCTCGGACCTCCAGGAGACCGCCCGACGGTTTGCCCCCGTGCCAACGTCCCACCACAGTGACCCCCAGTCCTACGTCCCCCCAGCGCTTCGCACAGCGGAGTACGTTTTTGTGCGTCATGACGCACATCGGGGGCCACTCCGGCCGCCGTACGACGGGCCCTTCCGGGTCCTGCGACGGGATGACAAGTCGTTCGTCATCGACATCGGCGGCAGGTCGGACCGGATTGCGGTGGACCGCCTCAAGCCGGCGCACGTGGACATCGACCAACCACCACGGTTGGCCCTTCCACCGCGGCGAGGCCGGCCCCCGTCCACGGTGCCCCCCACTCGACCGCCCACCACCACACCGGACCCCCCCCACGACCCGCCAGGGGTCACTTCGGCCGGGTCATCAGGACCCCCCTTAAATTGACCCTGCTGGTGCAAGTCGATTCTGGGGGGACGTGTGTAGCAGCTACCGCTGGGTATACACAATCGCCTTGCACCTACCGAGGACGCGGAGCGATCACCATGCCGGGCTCGTCCGGGACGCCCGGGCACGCCCCCTCTCGCCTTTCCCGGGCAAACGCTCCGGGATAATGTGTATATATATTGCTGCCCGATAAACGGGCTTTTCAGAGTACCCGAGTTGATTTGACACAATAAAGAAACTCGGACGAATTCCAGCTTTTTGTCGCGTCCATTCTTCCGATTTACGTTGGAGCATAGCTCCTACAATCATATATTTATAACTTTCCTTACACACTCTATAATATGATAATATCATTAAATCATTCACATCTTACCCTTAAATACATCAATCGACCAACCAGCATGACCACACCACCTACCTTTCTATCAAACCGCACTTCGAATGTTCAAACTGTCATTTGACATTTGTTGGACATACGGTCCAACACACACACGGACACGATCGAATGCATTATTCCCTGGCGGGAGTAATTAAAACATATGTAAAACTGAATTAACTGCGCAGGTTATTGTGTTCTGTGATCTCTGTCATTTTTGTGATTCTTGACTATTGGGAGATAGGTCCAAGAACAATATATAGCATGATATAGCACAATGTTGTGGACGAATTCAGACAAAACGTGGTGGAAAGGTTGGACGTGGAAAAATGACGAATTTATTAGGTTTTGGTGAAGACTCAGATCCAGATTCGTATGCTAGAATTTTTGAAGTGATTCTTTACCATTGAGAGATGGATGGGTTATTTATTTGTCCTCTAACTCTCCTTTCTCTCCTCGTTTTTTTTTGTCTGTGGAGGGGTAAAGCTTGCAAATATGTTGTTGTGTGTCTGCCCTGTAGTGAACACCGCAGGGCGACACTGATGAACAAACGAGATTTAACTCCAAGGCGTTCAATCCAACGGCGGACCTTTACTCGCGGGGGATAGGAGGATGACGAACTTACCTGGACGGCTTCCACCCAACGTCTTCAAACCTGATGATTATGAATTCAAACCTGACACGAAATTCAACTTGCAACAAATAAACAGGTTTAATGAAAATAACTGCAAGCAAACAAGAGAGTGCGCGATAAGACTAATATCCTCAAGTGGACGTCAAGTGGAGCAGAGCGAGATATCAAATCGTGACCATTCACTGCCAACGCCAGAAGATGAGAGGAAGTCAAGAGAGGACTCGTGAACTTCGACCGTTCGTTGTCGCATCCCCAAAAATCAGCGACAGCCAAGAGGAGCCAAAATGTCGGGAAGACGACCGCTCCCCACCCAAACCCAGAAAACGAGAGCACGCAAATGCGTCCGCCTTCCACCAACACCTCCAAGATCCGAGAGAGAAAAAAATGTCTGCCCTCCAATTCCTTTCTTCTGAAAGCTCTGACGTCATCCTACTACGTCTCTGTGTCCACTCCTATCAGAGAGTGCCATCTTAGCAGTCCTTGCTTGAACCAAATTCCAGACCAATCACTGCTATTCGGGGCGTGGCCTTATGGACTTCCTGTGCCTGTGTGCTCACCAGGTCGGTGGTATCAGCGGTAGTTTTCAATGTCCTGCTTCCGGTTGGTTTTTATTTAGTGTTATAAATGCGTGATTGCCTGGCTATGTGTGTGTGCTGCTTGTGTCATAAGGAACAAAGGAAAATAACAGAGGCCATTACATACAGGGATTTAATTACTCATAATCCCTAACTAATTAATATAACCCCGCCCCTCGTGATGGGAACGAAGATACGAGCTTACACGACATACGGTCTACTGGATCTCTACTTATGATACATGGGGGTTCTTCTTCTTCACGACAGTTGGAGCACTTTACCTATACAATTCTACCTGGACTAAGGTATTGTCTGACCCCTACAAACGTAACAATATTTTGTGAGGTTCACCTGACTGCGCCTGGATGGGTTTGAGGGTAGCGGAGCAGCAGTTGGATCCCAAATCCTGTCCATGTTAATCTGACGACTCCATCTTTGTATTTTTGTGTTCCTCCTGATACTCTAGTGCTGGATTTGGTCAGTTATTTGATTATGACAAAACTCGGTGGATGAGTTTGGTAGGTGACAAGAACAAGCCGATTAGATTTTGGTTCAGGTCCGGATCCACATCCAGCCTATCAGTGCGATACAAAACGTACACCAGATCACGAAAGAAATCTGTTCATTGGAGTTTAATTGTCGATAACGGGAGAGATCTAAATTATTATACGATGATGCTACTTTACTACTATTACTACAACTACTGACGCTGGTGTTGGCTTAACGGTTAAGCTGGCCTAAGACAAGCTGGTTTACGATCTTCAGGTCTTGAGTTGCAGCCCCTGTCGTGTCGTTAAATAACATCATAGTCAGGTTCATTATGTTCAGATTTATAATTTCGTTCTTTTTTTGTGGAGATTAGCAAACCTATACATTTTTGGAAAGCTTATAGCACCAGGAATCCGAAAAACCATGTTTCCATTTGCGCAAATTTTTCTTTGGCGGCCATATTGGATTTTCAAAATGGCCACCATCGGAAACCTATTTTTCGCGATATCTCAACATCCGAACCACCTAGAGTGCTGATTCCAACACCTATACCCACATTTTTGGGGATGAGGAATCACATGAAGCCATCTAAAATAATCTACACCTACCCTGGGATACCAGGTGGCAGCCTACAGCGGATTTTAAAGATGGCCACTTTCAGGAAACATGTTTTTTTCTGAATATGTATACCACATTGAGTGATGTTTCGCCTCAGTACAGTCATAGTCATAAATGGGATCATTTCAACATGTTCAGTTCATGTACATGGAAAGTCATTATATCAGACCTAATAGTTCATTTAAAATAAACCTCATGAAGCTCACAATTACTTACCTGTTGTCGTTTTATATATTTGCAGGTCTTGAGAGAAGATGAGTGAAGTTACGACTCAGCCCACACAGTGGCAGCACTGCATAATTTGTCAAACCGCTTCAGCAAAATATGGAACGCTTGTCCAGCAGCCCAAACCGGACTCGTTTGAACACTTGCTACAAACCCTTAATGATAGAGCAGCCTACCATGATGGAAAATATGTTAAAATTCACAGTCGCTTAAAGGATGAAACAAGTGAAAGTCTGCAATTCAATAATGCAGTTTGGCATCGTATCTGTTATTCAAATGCAACCAACAAAGAGAAGGTACAACGTGCCAAAGACCGCCATCAATATCACATTTCAGCCGGCTCCTACACAGAGAAAAAACGTGGACAAAAGCGAAAAAGCACAGAACTGGACGAACCATCAACTTCCACCACCAGTCCGTTTACACGTTCTGCAACAGCTCCATTCATTAAGGAACATTGCTTTTTCTGCCAGGAAGATAACGAGCAAAAATTGTACACATTGAGAACAGAAAACGGTGGGAAAGCATTACACGATGCTGTGGAGCTGTCTGGAAATCTCACCCTGCAAACTAGGTTAA
Source organism: Myxine glutinosa (assembly GCF_964187855.1). NCBI lineage: Eukaryota > Metazoa > Chordata > Myxini > Myxiniformes > Myxinidae > Myxine > Myxine glutinosa. The sequence continues at coordinate 62,061,808 of NC_136273.1, read as the reverse complement.
ACACATCCATCTCACCCACTGATGCACATGCAATCGATGTTCAATACCACAAGTCATGTTGGACAACAAATGTATTCCATGTGTTACGTACCAAGGATAACAAGGGAACAACAGAGAGAGGTCATCCGTTTCAAACATCATGTTTGATTGAGTTGATTAGCCTTGTCGACTGTCAAACTCAGAATAAACAATACTTATCCATGGCACATATTGAAACAACATACATCAACTTGCTTGGTGGCACAGATGCATTGGCGCACCACTTCCCTGCATATAGTAGACACTGGCTCAAGGAGAGAATTCTTCTAGAACTACCACACGTAACGTCTGTTAGGCAAAAGGACAGGAGAAAACCTTCTGTTCTTTACTCCCCAGATGCATGCGAATCCGATATGGTTCAGTCTGCCATGATAGAAAGTGAAGTAGACGATCTGAATATTATCTATAAAGCAGCAAAGGCATTGCGCAGAATTATCAAGAACTTCCACCAACAGGAAAACTCATCCGATGCTATACAGGTCACTAGCAGCACAGATGATGTTCCAGCAGCACTCCACGCAATGATCAGATGGGTTATGGTGGGGCCAACAGAAACACTAGAAACTGAAAAACGAACCACTCACGTTAACAGAGAAGTACTCACTGTTAGTCAGATGCTATTGGGTGGATTCAAATCTGACAAGCAAGTGAACTATAGGCCCAAAACTGATTCTGCGACCTTCCGATCAACCAAATCACAAGAAACTCCACAGTCTCTAGGATTAGCCTTGGCAGTTCACCATGACACAAGAAACAAGAAACTCCTGGAAAGTCTCTGCTCTCAAGGTTACTGTGTCTCATACAGTCGTGTTATGCACCTCGAAACAGCCCTAGCAAATGCCATTGTGGAAAACACCCTGAAGTTCCAAGGACTTTATGTTCCTCCATTTTTGAAGAAGGGAACTTTTGTGTTTTTTGCAGCTGATAATACAGACTTTGCTGAAGACAGCGTGGATGGCAAAGGGACAACCCATGGAACAATCATTGCTGTTTATCAAAAACGTGACACTCAAGGAGAAACATTGGCGCCACAACTGAGCATAGCTGACACTACCAGTTTGTCAGTGACCCCGTACCAGGTTCCTATGCTTCATTGTGACAAGCCGGTGCCGAAAACCATAAAGAGAACAGACACATTCCACATCAGCAAGGATGGTATATCACCAGCGTATCACCTTACACATCTAGGATGGTTGGTTGCTTCTATGATCACCAGAATGCAGAAATCAAACAGCACATATATACCTGGTTGGGCAGGATACCACTCATTGCTGTCGGGTAGTCACAGTTTGACACAAGTCGGAGTCTTACCCCTTCTACCTGAAGTAGCACACGAGTGGTCGACTCTTCTGACCGTCATCTCTCAGACAACTCAGCTAAAGAACTTAGTTGTTGGTACAAGCCACCCTACAGTCATTTCCTGGGATATGGCCCTCTATGAAAAGGTGATAAGGCTGCTGGATGCAAGGCCAGACCTGAAAGGTACCGTTGTACCTCGGCTTGGCGAGCTGCATGTGGTCATGGCTGCTTTGAGAGCCCTGGGTACTTCCATTGAGAACTCAGGTATTGATGACGCGTGGATAGAGGCCGACCTCTACGGACCTTCAACAACAAGGCAGATCCTGAGATGTTCGCATTACAAACGCACTCTCCGTGCTCATATTTATTCATATATAGCACTTTATGAAATGGCGCTGGACCTGTTCTTCAAAGATTATCCACAGTTGAAAGCCGTTTGCTCAGATATGTCAGAAGAAATAGACGAGGCATGTTCAGAAAAGGACGAGTTCACCAAAGCCACAAGTGTGAAAGAAGCCAACACAAAACTGTTGAATGTCATCACTACAGCTGATGTTGTGAACATATTCAAGACTTGGGAAACAGAACAATCCAAAAAAGCCATGTTCAAGTCCTTGATGAATTACCTGCATCGAGTGGAGACAATTCTGTTCTTTGTGGAAGCTTCTCGGGACGCAGATCTCAAACTCCACCTCAAATCTGGTGAGGCACTCAGCAAGCTATTTTTCTCCATGGATCGTATCAAATACAAACGTCTTTGGCCGCGATACATAGCAGATATGTATGACCTGAGGAAGACGCATCCGGCCACATACAGGGAACTCGAGAATGGAAATATCTCAGTAACGAAATCTAGCATCCCCTTTGTATCAATCGGTGCAGACCACGCTTGTGAACAGGAAAACAGAGCAATGAAGGTTCATTCTGGACTTCCAGGCATCTCCAATAATGCCAATGCAAGGCAGAGATTCTTTATGGCCTCTCCAGAATTGTCACGGCTGACCAGAGAATTCAAAGATCAGTTCGACACCAAAACAGACAAAGTGACAGAACACCACGAACTTAGTCCGAGGGCAGTGAATCTGAACAATACAGCGGTTGAAAAGATCAAGGCTGCTATCATGAGTCATGGCAATCCATTTACCACAGAAGGAAATAGCATATACAACTTGATCACACATGCCTATGTCCCAGAGGAGCACACGTCACAAATCCTGAATATCGACAACATTGGTCAACACTTGTACGAAGAGTATGTTGACGAAAGAATCAACGGAACAGTCAGCTTATTTGCAGCCGTGAAAAAAGAAAACAACACGATGTACTTGTCTGGTGTGAAGAAGACCAAGATCATGCTCAGGGACAAGTCAGTCGACTTGAAGGAAACAAAAGACTTGTATGGAAGGCTGATGATATTGACAAAATCAAGCCGTGATGTTGACCAGAAAGACGCAATAGGCAACTACGAATTCACCCTTACACCTCGCGCCTTGTTCGCACCAAACGGTGACCTGCTTCCTTGCCTTGACAAGTCAAAGTTAATCCATCTCCTTGTGAAACATGGAGACTTAGCTCCGGGTGACTTAGCTCCGACCTCAAGTCCTCAAGCTCAAGTCCATAACTCTGCAGCTATGAAAATAGCAGTAGTCGACGCCATGGTTCTTGTACAGAAATTGTCGACAAAACCAGCTGCAACAGTAACCGTTGAAGATCTCAGTGTCAGCTTTAATACCAGATTGATGTCACTGACAAGACATTTTGACGAAGTTATCCTCGTGTTTGATACTTACAAGGCCGATTCGTTGAAGCAAAGCACAAGACAAAAAAGACGAGGGGGGCACAATCCAGTCCAGTACCAAGTGAAGGACAATACCAAGATCCAACACATCACCATGAAGCGGTTCTTGTCACACGATCAGACAAAGTCAGATTTGGCAGAATATCTGGCTGAGAAAACGTTGGAGTACAACAGAGATGCCTCCAAGCTGATAATTATATGTGCAGCAGGAAAGGCCAAGAGTAACAAAGGCGTGCATTTTGAAGACAATAATCATGAGGAGGCAGACACTCTGATGATTCACCAAGCAGTGCTGGCAACTCGCCGCAATCCCAACGCAGAACAGCTTACCTTCTTCTCTCCTGATACGGATGTCCTGGTCTTGGTCATAGCTAACTATGATGTTCTGCTCAAAAACACTGCTGTCTCCCTTGTGTCGGGCCTTGTGCAAGTACAACCAATCTGGAACAATCTTGGCGTCGAAAAGGCCAAGGCATTGCCTTGTAGAAAATCCGCTGTAGGCTGCCACCTGGTATCCCAGGGTAGGTGTAGATTATTTTAGATGGCTTCATGTGATTCCTCATCCCCAAAAATGTGGGTATAGGTGTTGGAATCAGCACTCTAGGTGGTTCGGATGTTGAGATATCGCGAAAAATAGGTTTCCGATGGTGGCCATTTTGAAAATCCAATATGGCCGCCAAAGAAAAATTTGCGCAAATGGAAACATGGTTTTTCGGATTCCTGGTGCTATCAGCTTTCCAAAAATGTATAGTTTTGCTAATCTCCACAAAAAAAGAACGAAATTACATAACAAACCTGACTATCAGGTGGGTTGATACAGCCTGTTATCTTTCTGGGGTCGGAAAACTGAGTACCAGCTTATTGATAAGAAGGGGCACTGCATCAGCGGCACGGCCACTTTCCTTTGTTCTAAATCGTCACACATTTCTTTATCCAGAACATTATTTGACATGTAAACACAGCCAGGAATACTGTGGGTGTAACAAACCATTTATATACAAAAAGCAGAATGATTAAATTGAAACATGGTAACTGCTCATCGCACGACCCCTTGAGGAATCCAAGACTTTCACATATTCTGCAGACAACACGTGCATTTAAGTCTGACTTTGATAATTATTTCCCAACTATGTTAAAACCCCAAGAGAACTCCTGCAAGGTGTGTATAAACTTAATTAAATCCAGGTTACATCTGTGCGCACCCTTTCCTCGTGTTCATCTTCATTTTCTGACCACGTCGAGATACAAATGGAGTGAGACTCGAGTCCTCCGCTCCAGATCGTTTGGTCACCTGTCTTAGGCGTCTTAGTGTAGGCTGCTATGTCTTAAAAATGGCTGTCGTGTTTTTTTTTTGTTAAAAGCAAAATTCCACTTGATTCCTTGTCTTTGGGGTGTCACATGTTCGAAAAAATAGGTTGTTAATTTTTTTAAACGGATTAAGGGTGTCAAATCCAAGATGGCCGCCAAAATATGTAAATTCCATTAAAACTGGTATTCTGAACACAGTATGAGGTCCACATTAATGATAATACCCATAATTTCAATACCAAGGAGTTCAAAAACAATTAATTTCAATATGGCAGTCAAATTCAAAATGAAACTATCCTTCAGTATATTAGAGCTACCAGACAACGGGACCTGCTGCTGCATATGGAAAGCACTGAAGCTCTTATCAAGTACTTCTTTGCTCACGACCACCTGAACTATGCACGTTTGCTCCCTTTGTACCTGTCAACAATGCAGCAAACAGAACAAGTTTTTCCAGATGTCTGGGCAGAACTCCTGAAAGGAAATTTCTGTGTGACGAAGGGGATTGCTGCATTCACTTCAATAGGTCCAGATCACGGAATTGAGCAGGAGAACCGCAAACTCAAGGTCATTGGAGGCATTACTGGAATAACCCAAATTGAGAGAGCTCTAGACCGTTTCTTCCTGATTGCACCTGACTTGTCTAATCTAGTAGAGGAGTTTCAAAGAGAATATGGCATGGAAGGTGCTGATACCAGAGACCAACACCACGAGATCACAGGGGGAAAGTCCACCAGAGTAATGAGAAATTCCGCTAGATTGACAGAGGTATTTGTTGTTCATGGAGACCCATTCGTAACCGATGAGAGTGACCTGTGTAACCTTCTTACCAAGAAAGTAATTGATGAAAAGGTAACAAAGGACATAGTAGACCGCGATGCCATCGGACAACAGTTGTTCCAGACATTTGTCAAAGAACGCCTTACAGAAGGAAAACTTTCAGTGTGGGATCCAATGAAGAGAAAGAACATAGGCACTTTCAAAAGTGCCAACACAGTGAAGAAAGTGAAAGCAGGTGACAAACTCATTAAAGTCAAAGAAGAACGAGGACTCCTACAGAGGTTTATAGTAGCATCAAGAAGCCGTCCAGACCTTGATCTAAAGGACTGTATTGGGAAGTATGAATTTGGAATTGTTCCACGTGCCCTTTTCGCTTCGGATGGGTCACTTCTCCTAGCATATGACAAGGCTAAGGTCCTTCATCATCTTTAAGCGCTAGTTACCAAGGAGCAACCTAGCCCAACAGAAGCCACAAGCGATCCAGCTAATGCCATACCGAGTGTTTCTGGCGACCAAGTATTGAGTGAAAACTCCAAAACTGAAGTACCACCCCAAGCCGAGGCGCCTGAAGTACAAGAAGCGCAGCCTGAGCAAGAAGCTTCAACTGACATGTCCGACATGTCTGAGAAATTTAAAGTTGTAGTCATAGATGGCATGGCCCTCGTTAACTCCATCTCCAAGACAGACAAAATGAAAACATGCAGTGATTTTGCCGTGTCATTTCTTGAAAAGCTTATCAGGATTGCAGCTAACTACGACGAAGTAAGACTGGTATTTGACAGATACATCGAAAGTTCTCTGAAAGAGCAAATGAGAAAAAAGAGAACAAAGGGAAACTCGACCTACTATCACATCCAAGATAGTACACTGATCCAGAATATTTCCTTGAAGGACTTCCTTTCAAGTGTCAAAACCAAGGCAGAACTTGTAGAGTATTTAGCTGCAAAGACTCTGGATCACAGCAACAGCTCTGCCAACAAATTGAAGAAGTTCATGGTAACCTTCGGCACTGAGACAAAAGGCAATGTAAGTGTTCCTGATGAATTGGTAAAACACGGTCATGAAGAAGTGGATACGTTACTCTTGCTCCATGCCCTAACAGTTAACGGCGATGTAGAACTTGTAATAGACTCTCCAAGATACCGATGTCTTCTTGCTGATGATCCACATGTATCCACAGCTACCTGCTGAGACATATTTCCTTACCGGAAAAGGAAAACTGAATAGGAAAATTGCAGTCAAACCTATCTTTGAAAAGTTAGGAGTTAACCGCGCCTCAGCTATTCTCGGGTTTCATTCTTTCACAGGATCAGATATGTGTGGCAGGTTCGCCGGCAGGACAAAGGACTGGTGTATGAAGGTGTTCATGTCCTGCGATGATATGATACTGGATTCACTTGCTTCACTTGGCAAATCTGCTGCTACACCCTTTCCAAACGCAATTGACCAACTGGAAAGGTTCGTTTGCTTGTTGTACAGATCCAAAACACACACCAAAGTAAATGCACTACGATGGTTCTTGTACTCAAATCGACAGGCCGAGGGAGAGAGTCTGCCTCCAACCTCTGGATCATTGACACCACACATTCTGCGAGCACATTATATTGCAATGATATGGATGCAGGCATGCGAAAGTCAACCGTCCCTTCCTTCTCCCACTGACTACGGATGGAAGTCAGAGGAAATAGTAAGGGAAACATATGAAAATCTGTTAACGAAATTGTTACCAAAAAATTTCTTCACCAATATGTTTGTAAAGGTGTGTAATAACATGTGTTAAAATGTTGAAGGTCAACTCCCGTGGGAAACCCAGAAAAAAAGCTGTTGAATTCGGGTACCGAAAAATTATTTTCGAGAATTTTTATTTTTTTAAATCGGCCCTTAAGTAACTTATGAGGGGTCAAATAAGGGTTTTTCATGATTCTGAGTTGATTGTTAACATTTATATTTCACCACAGACACTCCTTTGTGGAAAAATAATTTCTAAATATATCTCATTTTCTACTTTGTAGGACATGGAGTCTAGCAATATGGATGAAGACGTTACTCCACCTGTGCTCAATTGCTTCATCTGTGCACGCTCGGATACACCAGCTGAAAGGCTCATACAGGCAACTCCAAAGGGATACTCAACTTTATTGAAACAAGCAGAAACTGTCGAAAATGTTACTGTTGTGGAACGTATGAAGGAGGCTCAAAAAGAAGGAAAACTGAGGTACCACCAGAAGTGTAAAAATGATCTGTACAACAATTTTGTTGCAACCACCAAGAAGTCAGCTCAAGCATCAAAGGCAGAGAAAGAGTCATGAAAGTTGAAGAGAAGACGCACTACTTGTGAGTTCAGTTCATCAACTGGCTGCAGTTCTAGAAGATCACAGTCAGTTGACCTCCTGTATAAGGATGTATGCATTATTTGCAACCAACCAGCCCAGCTCTACAAAAATAATCCAGCACAAGCTAGAAAGAAATACAGAGTGCCAGATAATTTGACTGCAGATACACTGAAGGCAAGCTTGCTGAAGACAGCACGGAGTCACGGGGATGACTGGGGCACTGAAGTCACTGGACGCCTGGAAGGGATCAACGACTTGGTAGCAGAAGAAACACTGTACCATTTGCGATGCAAACTTATGTTTGCGAGAGGTGACAGTTTGTCCAAGACTGATGAGGAAGGAAAAAGGAAGAGAGGACAGAGGAGTATTGATGAGGAGCGAGAGACAGTTTTTATTGAATTCTGCGAATGGTTAGACTCAGAATTAGAGCATGGGGTAATGAACATGGACCAAGTCCATGAAAAGCTGCAGGAGTTTGATCAGTCACCAGAGAAGAGCCTTTCTTATTCAAAGCATTGGCTAAAGATAAAACTTCTAGACAAATACGAAGACACCTTGTATTTCACAACACAGGAAAGAAGGGCAGATGTACTCTGTCTCAAAGATGGCACCGACAATATTCTGCGAGCGCATCATGCTAATCTTGACCATGGAGATGAGAAGACTCAGATCATAAAGACGGCTCTCAAGTTCATATCCAATGATATTGCCTTGATTGATTTAGGTCCAAAGTCATACCCCACCACACACAGTATGACTGACATCGATAGTCAGCTGACACTTGTTCCTGCAAGCCTTCAGATGTTCTTGAGACCGATTGTCAAGACAGACGAAAAAGTTGCCGTTTGGGGGCAGAATTTTATTAAGGCCTGTCGACCTCGGTCTGGAGTATTGCCACACCAAATGGGGCTTGCCATACAACTTGATCATAGATTTGGGTCAAAATGGATGCTCAACAAGTTCCACCGGCTGGGATACACTGAGTCTTACACGGAGACACAAAACTACAAATACTGCTTCCTTAATAGTAGGAGTGGAGATGATGTTCCAGATACTTCTGGCACTCTTGACACCATTGTGGAGGAAACCGATGAACAGATCAATGATGAGGTTGCGGTTGATGCTGCGCTTGAGGATCAATCAGTGATGACAGCCAAAGTGCCAGCCAGTGAAAGTGAATTGTCAAGTAATGATCAGGTGGTCTTTATGGAGGTTGGAGAAACAAACAATGCAGTCACTCAGTTTGTTGGAGACAATATAGATTTAAACATTGTCTCTATTCACGGAAACACTCCCTTTCACTCAATGGGTTGGATCGAAGTCACCTCTCCGGCACCACCTTTGCCTATGTCTCTGAACATATCTCTGTCTCTGCAGCATGTCTCTGAACCCCAGTGACTATGGATGGACAATAGGTGTGCATGGGTATGAGCCAGTTCCAACACTGGACCCCACGGCTCCTGAGGAGCTATTGCAGTTCACGAGCTGTAATTGTCATGGAGATTGCAGCAACCGGCGATGCAGCTGCAAGAAGAATGGGGTCACGTGCATCTCGGCCTGTGGAGTCTGTAATGGCATTACATGCAGAAACTGCAGTCATGATGTTGTTGAGTCTGAAGAAGACATAGACAATGACTGTTGAAACTTCTGACATTGTGAATGAGAAATAACTCTTGAGTATTATATATGTATGTGAAATAAAAGCTACTTTGTGTGTAAATGTAAAAGTGAAAATATAAATGTTAACAATCAACTCAGAATCATGAAAAACCCTTATTTGACCCCTCATAAGTTACTTAAGGGCCGATTAAAAAAAAAAAAAATTCTCGAAAATAATTTTTCGGTACCCGAATTCAACAGCTTTTTTTCTGGGTTTCCCACGGGAGTTGAACTTCAACATTTTAACACATGTTATTACACACCTTTACAAACATATTTGTGAAGAAATCTTTTGGTAACAATTTAGTTAACAGATTTGTGAAATATCTCATAAAATGTCCTTACTAAAAATAGATTTCTTCCGGTGATGTGTTTGAACCCTCCAGCACCAGAGGCCGTGACTAAGCTGGTAAAATGTGGCTGCAAATCAGGATGCAAAGGAAACTCCTGTAGTTGCCGCAGCAATAAACTCCCATGCACAGAGGTCTGTAGCTGTTTGAACTACGGCTGTAGCAACAATGAACAATCAGCTCAGAACATTGTGGGAGATGAACACGAGGACTTGTAAGGTAAAACGGATGATTGTGAGACAGGAATATTTAAATATGGTCAAACAGGAAATTACATTACGCTATCATTGTTATAGCAATGTGGACCTTTGTGTAAAACAGTGGTAGCCATATTGGATTTTCTCACTATGGCTGGCATCCACCGATTTCAACGAATCAGTAACATGTTTCCCCAACGGCCTAGCATTACTTATGTGGGCATTACCACCAAAATGGACCTATTTTATCATTCACAATTTGTGTTATCAAGAACATTAAGTTTTTGTACTGTGGTTATTTAAGAAGTGGCGGCCATCTTGGATTTTGATTTTGATTTTGAACTCCTTGGTATTGAAATTATGGGTATTATCATTAATTTGGACCTCATACTGTGTTCAGAATACCAGTTTTAATGGAATTTATATATTTTGGCGGCCATCTTGGATTTGACACCCTTAATCCGTTTTAAAAAATTAACAACCTATTTTTTCGAACATGTGACACCCCAAAGACAAGGAATCAAGTGGAGTTTTGCTTTTAACAAAAAAAAAACACGAAATGACATCTCAACCTACACTATCTGTATGTTCCCCAAATGTCCAGCAAGCGCAGCCCATGGCTGTTTACCGCAAGTGCAGTTCGCTCATTAAAAGCTCTCTTAATCTAACAAGGAAGCAATTTGCAAGTGCTTTCAAGTAATTACGGAAGTCAGGAACATGAACGGCAAACACATTTTTGGCCGGAACCCCGAACGAGTACAAAGTCTCCCAGATGGAGCCACTGTGATTAGAAACGAGCAGATTAATTTGAAAGTAATGTGTTTGACGACATTTGTGATAATGGGCGAACACTGGCCGTTGAGAATTCTCTGATCACGTGATGACCTGGGCTGCCAAGCACCTGAGCGGTCTCAAACATGGAAAATGGTATTTTGCGGCGAAATGAAACAACCTTGAGCTCTCAACCGTACAAGGTGTGAATGTGAGAGACCTCCAGAGATAGTCACAACTAAATTTGGACGTTTCCAGCCTGCCGGCCATTTCTCGCTTTAAAGGCTGAATTAATAAATTGCTGTTTCTCCTTTGAAAGCCATTTGGCCCATCCTGCCTGTGCTACATCAACACGACCTCAAACTATCCACACTATCTATATTCTATCATATATATATATACATATACATATACATATACATATACATATACATAATATATATACACACCGACACACACACACACAGACACACACACACACCTCTCCCAACCTGAACACTTCAATTCCGCTCAAACCATCCACACTCCAAGCCCTCAAACCCCCTCCCCACCACAACTCCTGAACTTAATACTGTAATCACAATTGGTGCTGCGCATGCGCAGTAGGTGAAACGCACCTTGTACCCGGATATTGATGGTGTATTGAACCGGTTTGAGCGTTTAGTGCGTTTAGCTTCTCTCAAAAAATATACCTGTATTAAATGCAGCTCCATGAAATAAAGTAGGTGATATAATGTGGAATGTGTGTTCTCCAAGATGTAATTTAAATTGTATATTGTTAAACAATAAACATCAAAACTACTAACTACTCAAAGCACCAAAAACTGCTGCCGGTGTCAAAATTACCGATCGTTTGAATTCGCTTTGTCTGAAGACTTTGAAGTTAATTACTCAAAGCAAAACCATGTGAAAGATCGAGAAGGTGAGTGTCCTCGGTGTGTGGAGTTTTGGCATTGATGACGAGGACAAGCCGTTAATCTCGTTCTGCTCTCCTATCACCATTCTTGTTGGACCAAACGAGCAGGAAATATGATGACGTGTTTCCTTTATTTATTTGTTTATTACATTTTTGTCACACCATGGGATTGCTTGGCATTTATTATTCGCGAAGCTCAACATCAATGGTGTTGTTCTTTAATTTAATCAACATCAAAGGCCACTATTATCCCACCTTGTGGGGACGGCCAAGGGAGTCTTGGCTCAAGTTATTCACGAACTGGCTGGCCAGGCCTGACATTCGCCTAGTTAGGGCAAGAATTTGGAATTTTCTATGGTGCTGGTGATAGCTCGACTACTCTTTGCGAAGGACACCATGGGATCTTCAACATCCACAAACCCATGCTGGCAGATGGGACCCCCAGTGTAATGTTCATCCGAGTGACGGCACACACATTGACGAATCACCCTGCCTGTGAAACACCAGGATGACAGTTTATAGCTGGGTCGGGATTACAAACCCAGGCTAGACGGCTTCGAAGCGAGTGTGTACCTCTAGGCCATCCTGTCAGCCTGCAAAGTTCAACATCAAAGGCATAATTTTAAATGCCCAAAGAGTGAAGTTAGTCACATGTGACTTTCTTCACAAATGGTGTGTTCCGTTGGCAAGCAGCTTGTTATCGCTTGCCAATCCAGACGTTCCGTATCGACCGCTTTGCAAACTGCTCGTCCAGTCCCTCGGCAAAGGAGCAAAGCAGTTTCGTCCAGGTAAAATGAGGTTTGACTTTCAACAAATTGCAAAATAATTATGAAATAAAGAATACGAAAACGCTACATGGTTCATGGTATAAGGCACAAATTACATTATGAGTCCCCGTTGGACTTAGTCCGAAATGGGGGCTTATGGATTTGGTCTTGTGGGTCCGTGCGTCTGCAACCAAATCTCGGAGAAGTATGGACCGATTTTGTTAATACTTAGCACAAAGACAATACATGATGGCATAATATGCACATCATTTTCTTTCACGATGCGATCAAAGATGGTCGACTGGCGGCCATTTTAGTTGTAAAAAAACAACGATATTGAACACATCCTCAACCATTTCTCAGACATGCATTTGTCGATGTTGTTCAAACTTGGCACACAGAAAATGAAAGATGGCTTACATATATATTCACGTCATTATCTTTCGAGATCAGATCCAAGATGACTGGCGGCCATTTTGGTAGTTAAACGTGTCTCCAACAATTTATCGGACATGCAGGGTCCGATTTTCTTCAAACTTGGCACAAAGACAATACAATCTGCAATACATATGCAGAAGATTTTGTTTTGTCATTTGACCAAATACAGCCTTGAAATCCGTACAGCAAAATTACAAAAACCACGGTGGGGGCTTCTCTCTGTCTCTCTCTGTCTCTCTCTATATATTTGTATATTATATATTTGTATATTATTTATATTTATTTATTTATTTATTTATTATATATGTATGTGTATGTACATATATACTAGAATAGAAGACCCGTCGCTTCGCTGATGGAAATACCAATCTTTGCTGCGATGGCTAATCTATGGGGAATAAAAACAAAGGATTCCTGGGAGATCCTGCTCCCCATGCAGGGATAACCACCGTTACGTGTTAGCATTTGCAGTTTTCACACGCGTGTCCATGTACCCATATTTAAAAAAAAAAGTTTTTGGATCAGAAACACTCCCGGAAGTTACCTGAATCCACCGTAGTTGGATGTATTGAAATCCGTTAATCCGATGTCAAGTTATAACACGACAACAAACAGACAGACACGGCTCCTTTTATAATATTAAATATTATAGTTATTTATATATATACACACACACATACAGTCACGTGGAAAGGAAAAGTAAGTACACCCCATGTAAAGTTTTGACTTTTTCAACATATTTCAACATACAGCTATTTGATCTTCATTTCAACAATATTGATAGATAAAGGTGATATAATACAACAAATATCATGAAACATTTACATTTTGTAGTCCATTGTATAATTTAAACAAACATAAATGCAAATTTCGCATGTGGAAAAAGTAAGTACACCCTTGGCTCTAATAGGTGGTATTGCCCCTTTGGCAGAAGCAACCTCAAGTAGGCGTTTCTTATAACTGTCTACCAGTCTCTGACATCGACTGGGAGAAATTTTTGCCCACTCCTCCGTGCAGAATTTTTTCGGCTGTGCGATGTTTGAGGGGTTTCTTGCTTGCACAGCTCGTTTCAAATCCCCCCACAACATCTCGATGGGATTTATATCCGGGCTTTGACTTGACCATTCCAGAACCCTCCATTTCTTTATTTTCAGCCATTCCTTGGTGGATTTACTGGTATGTTTAGGGTCATTGTCATGTTGCAAGGTCCACCTTCGGTTGAGCTTCAACTTTCCGACAGATGGCAACACATTATCCTCAAGCACCCTCTTCTACAATTAAGAATTCATAGTGGATTCTATGATGGTGAGCTGCCCAGGCCCTGATGCAGCAAAGCTGCCCCAAACCATAATATTTCCACCACCATGCTTTACAGTTGGTATCAGGTTCTTGTGGTCAAATGCTGTCTTTGGTTTTCGCCAAACATGTCTTCTGGTACTGTGGCCAAATAGCTCTACCTTTGACTCATCTGTCCAGAGCACATTGTTCCAGAAGTGCTGGTCTTTGCCTCGGGGTTCATTGGCAAACTTTAGTCTTGCCCTGATGTTCTTTCTGGACAGCAAAGGTTTCCTCCTGGCACACCTCCCATATAGATAAAATTTGTGCAGCCTCTTTCTAATGGTAGACTCGTGCACTTTGGCATCAACAGTGGCAAGAGCTACCTGTAGGTCCCGTGATGACATTCTGGGGTTCTTACAGACTTCTTTCAGCATATTGTGGTCTGCTCTCAGCCTGAACGTGCTGTGGCGGCCTTGCCTGAACAAGTTGGCAGTTTTTTGGAATCTTCTCCACTTGTAGATGATCTTCCTGACAGTCGAATGATTGATTTCAAATTGTTTGGAGATCTTTTTAAATCCCTTCCCAGACTCATAGGCATCTGTAGCCTTCTTTCTGAAGGCCTCAGAGAGCTCTTTTGATCTGGGCATGGTGACGCCGCACACTTCAACAACAAAGAGCAAACCAAACTAAATGTCTTAGGTTTAAATAAGACAGGTTCCTCCAAGATCCTCTCTAATGATGTTCTAATCATTTGCACGTGAGCTGGTGCACCTGATTCAAATTTTAGGTATTTGAAGTAGTGATAAATGTAGGGGTGTACTTACTTTTTCCACATGCGAAATTTGCATTTATGTTTATTTAAATTATACAATGGACTACAAAATGTAAATGTTTCATGATATTTGTTATATTATATCACCTTTATCTATCAATATTGTTGAAATGAAGATCAAATAGCTGTATGTTGAAATATGTTGAAAAAGTCAAAACTTTACATGGGATATATTTACTTTTTCACGTGACTGTATGTATATATATTGTTGCGGATCCCCGGTTCGTTGACGTACTAAGGGGGGATTTATGCCCTGTTTCCCCCACGAACTCCGATTCGATTGAGGCCGCCAACCGCATGTGACTAGACTCGTGATTGACGGATTGCTAAGCAATTCCGATCGCCAATCTTCCAGCCACGCGCCGAAGAGTTTGCTGGTCAAATATCCCAAATACCTTCAAGACACCAGGGATAGAACCCTCACTTTCACACACCTTATTCAATTGCGTGCCGAGCGGATTTGCACTGTGTGGAAAGCGGCATTACCTTATGTGATTTACGGACCTGATTCAAACTGCCAAATTCGGTCTCGGATGATGCTAGGCCAATGGAGAAAAGAAGTATCCGAACAGGTTGGAATGTAACAACGAAATGTACAACCTTTTATTTTGAAGGCACAGACAAACAGAGACAAAGATATAAGCTTATCAATTCCTTACCTATCATAAACCCCACTGGTGCCTTCACACTCTCACACTCACTCAGGGAATAACACTCTGGTTATTGGTACCGATGGTGCTTCGCAGGGACTGACTCCAAAGTGGCCACGTGGTATGCGCAGTTCGATCCTCACATGCAGCCTGGACGAGGTCAGGCCCGAAGGACGATCCGCAGCCTCAAAGTCGACACGGACGAACTTCAGCGCAGGTTGAACAAGCAAGAGGCGTCGTTGAAGGACAAAGGCAAGAGCAGGAGTGTCGTCTGGTGGAGCCAAAAGCAAGAGAGTCCAGAGCAGGAGGTCGTGGCACAGCAAAATCCCAAAGCAAGAGAGTCGTGTCGTGGGCGCAGCCAAAAAGCAAGAGAGTCCAGAGCAGGAGGTCGTGGCGCAGCAAAATCTCAAAGCAAGAGGCGTCATCGAAGGACAATGGCAAGAGGGTCCTGTCGTGGATGCAGCCAAAAAGCAAGAGAGGTGTGTCGTGGGCGCAGCCAAAAAGCAAGAGGCCCTCGTGGTCGATGGGCGGGGGTATTTACCTGACCCCAAAAACTCCCCGAATGTCCCACAGCCTCCTATTGGCTGAGGTTGGTCACGTGCTGGCCTTCAATCCTTCCTCCTCCTCGGAAGTTTTCAGTCCTCCTTCCCCCTTTCATTCAGGGCTCCGCTTTTGGCCACGCCTTCCTGCACATTAGTAATGGCTTCCCTTAAATCACACGAAGGTTTGAAATCCTGTCTAATCTCAACGCATATTTGGTCTTTATTACAACACAAATGGAAAGGGCTAATCTTTACATTCAATAAGAAATAACTAACTACTGCAGGCTACATGTTGTCGTGCAATTAACTATAGGGGGTTTGCCTTTATGGCAAAACCGCAACAATATATATATATATATATATATATATATATATATATATTGTTGTGGATATGAGAATTGTGTTTTTTTATTGTGTAGTACATTGTAAAATATCACCCTCCTTCCTCCAGTTGTGTATAAAGGTCAAAGTGCGTCCCGTAATTAGGTCATAAACAATCACGTTAGCCAATCATAGATTTCCTCCTTGTTGGTAGTTTATTTCCTTATTCTATGTAGGTTAAGGCTGTGTCTTCCATTAATTGACACTCCATTGCACCGAATTCAAATAGATAGATCCCCTTTTATTCCCAACGCCCCATTCCCAAAGCCTCGATTGCCAACTGCATTCGCCGCAGCTGCTGGGCGGTTTTCACCGCGACTCCATTAGCCACGAGGTGGGCTCGGAGAATAAGGGGGAGGAGCCGCCGAATCCAGGGCGTGGCCCGCCCATCGTCATCAAAAGGGTGGAGCCAGCGAGCCCTGACCAGCCAACCAGGGCTGGGGAAATACCATCACGGGCGTGGCGCGGGTTGATCTAAAAGCGCGTTATAAAAGCACGCGCGCAAGCATTTTGAGAGAGAGGCGGCAGATGTGGCAGATGCGTGACAAGAGCAGTCCATCAGAGTTCAGTTCAGAGGAGGAGAGAGGGAGTTCTGGAAAGGGAAGAGCATAGCCAAGGAGCACAAGGCGAATGAGAATCGGCACGCCCTGCTCGCGGTACCAACCAGCACTCGAAGGAACAGCAAGTGCAGGCACGCGAACCTCGACATCCCGTGGTCCTCGGATCTCCCTGTCGCCCATTCTGTGAACCAGAGTGCGAGGAGCCGGAGCTGTCACCTCCAGCCCTGCCGTTTGCACGGACCTGACCCTGCCTCTCCCTCCAGCATTCATTCCTGCCATTCCATCCTTCTTGTGTACGTGAGTTTGTTTTGTTTGTCTTGTCCCTGGTTTATAATTAAGACTGTAGGTAAGCTAGCGTTGCACTGTGTCTCCTTGATTCCTTCTGTCTTTATTTTATTATCTTTCCTTCTTCCTTGGTTATTTTGGTCCTGTAAATAGTAATAATAAATAATAGTCGTATTTCAAACCTTTTTGCCTTCATCTTCCTCTCCTTCACATCCGTGTCGTCTTTGTGATTTCTCCATTGGGCACCTGTGGCACGATTTGGCCAACGTTTCAGGATCGGGTCTAGTCTTGGTAAACGGCTCACGCCGCGGTTCGCTTCGCTCGGTGCAACATCTATTATGCTGTGGCCGTGAGCGGGGGGTGTTCCTTCGCGTACCGGGAAGCGCTGGTATTTAGGTCATAGGACTTGTGGGCCTAAAACCCTACCCAGCGCCGACCGGGCGTGGCGTCATACCCCCGGGACCACGTCGGCCAGTAACAGACGAGGGGCATAATCCCCCCTCGAAGGGGAACCATAGGCCGACGTCGGGTTCCGTAACAATATATATATATATATATATATATATATATATATATATATATATATATATATATATATATATATATATATATATATATATATATATATATATATATATATATATATATATATATATATATATATATATATATACAGTATATACGTATATATATATATATATATATATATATATATATATATATATATATATATATATATATATATGTATATATATATATATATATATATATATATATATATACAGTATATATATATATATATATATATATATATATATATACAGTATATATATATATATATATATCTATATATATATATATATATATATATATATATATATATATATATATATATATATATATTTTATATATATATACATATATATATATATATGTATATATATATATATATTAATATCTGTAGTTTGGTACTCCAACCTAATGAGCGAACGTCATGACGTCACCACCACGTATGTCTGCATTGCCTGCCAAGCTCCGGGGGAGCCATCTCGCAGTGCGTCATTATGGATGTTAATTCAGTTTCTGTCACAAGTATATAATGCAAAACTCACAGTTACCGACCTGGTTTCGCCCTGTTGGGGCTTCATCAGGGCAACGCAGTGAGCCTTCCATACATTTGTGACTCTGAAAATCTTTCGGTTATGTATCAGTCAGCATACTGATATATAACGCTACAGCCTACAATGACATTCTAGACGATTGTGTGCTTCCAACTGTGACTCCACTCTCTGCCGCTCCATTCCTCATCCCTCAGATCGGCAGTCTGCAGCCTCCTCACTCTCTGCAGACCTGGACAAAATCACAGACTGGTCAAACAAGTGGAACATGTCTTTCAATCCTGACAAATCTCACACTCTTGCTATGTCTCTCCGAAAAGACCGACTGGAAAACCCTCCCATCTACTTTCTCAACAATCCTCTCCAAGAAGTTCTGTCGCTCAAGCTTTTGGGTCTCACTATCTGCCATGATCTTTCTTGGGAAAACCACATTTCCAAGCTGGCCTCCAAAGCCAGTCGCCGAATGGGCATCCTCTGCCGTGCGAAGTCCTTCCTTGGCACACCTGAGCTCCTCACCACATACAATAATAATAATAATAATAAAGGAGTCTTATATAGCCCCATCAAGCAGAGATAACGACCCTCGTGGCGCTTTAATACAAGGCTTTCACCCGCAGCTCAATGGAATACTGTTCCCCCCTCTGGGGCGGTGCTCCTGCCTCACACCGAGCTCGGCTTCACGCTGTTGAAACCAAAGCTTTCAGAATCATTGGAATCTCCTGCGATTAAGCTAACTCCGAGGGCCTTTCACTCACTCACCGCAGGCAGGTTGGTGGTCTTTCTGTCTCCTACCGACTCCTTTCCGGCCTTGCTCCCCCAGCTCTCTCTGTGCTCTGTCCCCCAAATATTCCTACAGGTCGCACAAGATCTGCCAGCAACCCTCTTATGGTTAAACTGCCAAAATCTAGGCTCTCTGCTCACCTTCACTCTTTCAATTCCCCTTTTCTCCCGCCTTTGGAACAAACTCCCCCTCTCCTTTCAATCCCAGTCCTCCTTCCAGGTCTTTAAAACAGCTGTTTACCACCATCTCTTATCTTCCCCCATACAAAACCTTGATCTTTTCTACCCCCGCTAATTCACCCCAGATACACTTTTTTGAAATTCCAACTTCTTTCCTGGAAGTCCTTGCAGTGTTCATATATGTTATACCTCTCCCACCTCCCCCCAAGCCCTCCCCCGCCCACATTTCTCCCAATGTCCCTGCTCTCAAATGTTGGGTTTGTGTCCTTCCCCCTCTCTCCCCATCTTGTCTACCGCTCCCCTTATTTTGTGTTGTGTGATTAATGTTCGCTCTTTCACGAGCCTCGATCTTGTATACCAAAAAACAAACAAAAAAAACAAAAACTTTGTGGCAACAGTTTGGGGAAGGCCCTTTCCTGTTTCAGCATGACAATGCCCCCGTGCACAAAGCAAGTTCCATATAGAAATGGTTTGTCGAGATCGGTGTGGAAGAACCTGACTGGCCTGCACAGAGCCCTGACCTCAACCCCATCAAACACCTTTGGGATAAATTGGAACGCTGACTGCGAGCCAGTCCTAATCGCCCAACATCAGTGCCTGACCCCAGTAATGCTCTTGTGGCTGGATGGAAGCAAATCCCCGCAGCAATGTTCTACAATCTAGTGGAAAGCCTTCTCAGAAGAGTGGAGGCTGTTATTGCACCAAAGGGTGGAGCACCTCTGTATTAATGCCCATGATTTTGGAATGAAATGTTCGATATTCGGGTGTCCACATACTTTTGGTCATGTAGTGTATATATATATATATATATATATATATATATGTGTGTATATATATATATATATATATATATATATATATATATATATATATATATATATATTGTTATGTCGGTGGGGTAGCAATATGTAGAGCCAGATAGATCTGTGTAGGTAGGTATTCGTCTGTCGTGGTAAGGAATCTGACCTGTAATAAGTTCTGTGTGTTTAGGCGATTTGTCGGTTAAGATGTATACCTGTGGACATACCAGGATGTTCGTGTGTTAAATAGAATAGGAATTAAAGAATAAAGCCCTGTGTGTCACACCTGGTAGCTAAACCTTTGTCCCTTATGGCAATGCACACCTGTAGACATGTAGTTAGGTCCCTAGTACAACACTAAATAAATCCCTTACCTGACATGACTTTGGAAGACGGACAGGCAAGGCGGGGGGTGGCGGGGGGGGGGGCACGGGGCGCCACTGCATGGACCGCGGCCAGCTGCACCTACAAGTTACGATCACGCTACACGCTCACAGAACTCAAATAGACGTAGAAGACTATGCAGGCCGCTGTGTGGCCCCTCCGCCGCAACGCGGCAGCCATTTTAGTTAGCGCAAGACACCTCCGCTTTCTGCGTACAGATAGGCCTATTGTTAACATGAGCAGTGTGAATGTTCAACAAATATCAGCAATATGCCTTCTTGTGCTGCAATAAACTGTACAAATCGACTTGTGAAAGGTTCTGGGAAAACATTCCACAGGTAAGTAATTTATTTTTCTTAATTATGAAGAGTTTACTCGCCAAACTCTAGTTAAACTTTCACGTTATGCACAGATGTAGTTTTTCGTTTATGTAGTCCCATCTGTTAGTTTGTGTGTGTTTGTGTGTGTGTGTGTGTTTGCGGATTTGTCAGTGCATTTTGACTTGAACCAAAGGCCGTGCCTTTGCTTGAACTTAAGGACTCTAGCTCTTAATCTCTTCTCTCCCAATTTTGTTGAGCCACACACAATTTTGGGCTGTTAGGAGATGCATAAACATGTTCAGTTATCAAGGATCTAGGTTAACATTTGTCGTCTAATTAGACTAATAGGGTTGTATTTTGTAATCGCTTTCTTTATCGTTAGTAATTGTTACTTTGTGGAAAATATTGGTGTGACGCGTGAGTGAGTGCAATCTGTGCCCATTTGCCCTAGTTAATCATAATGTAGGGTGAGAGCCAAGATAACATTACGAGTTTAACTGATAAAAGAAATAAAGCTTGATAAAGTATTTCCCTTGCTGTGTGTACAATGTCGCCAAGCAAAAAATATTGGGGGCTAGAGTATGGTCTAGTGATTGAATTTTCGGACACTGTACCGTATATAGAGTGTAGAAAACATGTGGGGGGCAGGCGCGTAGGAAGCAGTTTTGGTTGGGGGGGGGGGCAAAGACCCAAGGGGGCTCACAAATTTTGTCTTTTCTTTTGAATATAGATTTCCCAAGGATGGTTCAACCCTTCAGAAAGAATGGCTCGTAAAGATGAGGAGGGACAAGTGGACACCCAGCAAGTATGCCAGCCTATGCTCGGATCATTTTGATGCTGAGTGCTTTGACCGTACTGGCCTGATAACCAGACTTCGCCAAGGTTCAATTCCAACCATTTTCAACTTCCCAAATCATCTCCAAAAGGTAAGTAAAATTCAGAATTCTTGCATTAGGCCGGTTTACTAACTAAAGAATAGAGGCCAAAATAAAATAAAATAAAATTTTCCTTCCAAACTTTCTGACAACCAAAAATATATATCATAATAAATGAATGAATGAAAAATACAAAATAAACATTTTTATCAATCTAAAGTTCCGATGAAGTTTAAGCTACCATTGAAATGCAGACAAATTGTCTGATCCATTCCAAAGGCAGTAACACATACATGTACTATACATATATAATTTGTGAATTTTGGGAAACTGAACTAGTCTAGTTATACATTTTCTTTTGTTTATTTTTATCTTTGTCACTTTTAGACTGTGAAACAGCGCAAACCACCTCGTCCAAGAACCAGCCAGAACGACTCTCCAACTTCGTCTTCAGAAACACCACAGTGCTTGGCGGGTTCATCCAGCAAGGCACTGCCTACATCTCCAATCAAGCAACATCATCATGACCACACTTACTTTGTTTCGGATAGTCCAAGGGGTGTGAAACGTAAGCTGGACAAAATGCAAGATATTGTCATCTCTCATCAAAAGCGACTCAAAAACACTCAACGTAAATCTCGTAGACTTCGGAAAAAAGTCGACACTCTAGAGACCGTGGTAAACACCCTGAAACAGAAAAATCTTATGTCAGAGCAAGGACTAGACATGCTTCAAGCATCCTGCAGATAAGAATCATGTGTACATTCTCATAAAGCGTATTGCTTCATCGTACGTCAAGATCCGAATGCATCATCTTGCCCGATTGAAGAATGAGAAGTTGAGTGGACCATTTGTAAGAAAACAATTATCAAAATTAATCTTGTTCAAACACCAGTGAGCTTTTATACAGAGATTTCTTCGGATGGCTTGTGAAAATGACATTCACATGTTGTAATGGCATCATTATTGTTTGTAACACTTACAATGTAACACTTACATTACAATGTAACACACATTGTAATGGCATATGTTTTTAATGCTTTTTCTACGGGAAATATATATATCTGTATTGTATTTTGACTGAATGGAAATATTGGAAAATACATTACTAGAAAACTAAGAAAAATATTCATGTTTGTTCTTGTGTTTTAACGTGCATATTAAATTGCATTCATCATTATAGATTCATAGAATAGATTTAAAGAATTAACAAATAGTAGAAAGAGAGAGGGAGAGAGCATATAGTAGAAAGAGAGAGCGAGAGAGAGAGAGAGAAAGAGAGAGAGAAAGAGAGAGTGAGTGTGTGGGGGGGGGGGGGGGGGGGGGGAGGGAGGGGGAGGAAGGGAAGATGTAAAAACATGACCAGAAGGGGAAGATAGTAGAGTGAGAGAAGGGAACAGGAATGAGGGGGAGGAGGGGGGGGGGTGTAGTGGAGAGCAAAAAAAGTCAAGTTCTGTGATGGAGAAACTATCATACTGAGAATTGGCATGAGAAGGGAGTGGAAAGGGGGAGAGAGAGAGAGAGGGGGGGGGGGGGGGTTGTGTGTTTGTTTTTAGAGCTGGAGAGACAATTATGTTGAGAACTGGAAAATAATAGAGGAAGAGAGGAGCAGGAAAGAGAAGGAGGGAGAGAGTGGTAAAAAGTACATGAGAAAGGAGCAATAGGCAGAAAGAGAAAGAGAGGGAGAGGGGGTACAAGAACCAGCAAATAGTAAGGAGTGAGAGATTAGCAGCTAGAGATGAAATGGAAAACTACCGGGGAATTCGGATAAACTATGTCAAGATGCCAGGAAAATGCTTCGACAGAGATTTAAATTATGAATAGAATTCATAAAATAGTGTTTAAAAGCAACACAACACCGTCCAATATAAAAATTCACGTCCACTCATCCACTTCCACTATAGTCTAGGGCGATTAGTAATTTCGTGTTTTTTGTTTGTTAAAATTGATTTAGCAATGGATTCTGCTTCAGAATATTATAGAGATGTAAAAAAAATAGGGTTCCATTTTTTCTTTTACGTCTAATAGGTAGTAATTCGAAGAAATCCAAGATGGCCGCCATAAAATTTGGAAAATACACTTTTGTGCATATCTTTGTATCTAGATATCATATAAACATGAATAATATGTCCTTTTATATGTTTTCAGACCCAAGGAAGCCATTTCTGCCATTGTTTTTACAGAAAAATGCAAGGAAATTAAAATAGTGGGCAATATACCAGCCAAAATGGAGACGGCCGTCGTGAAATCGGATCGTATAATTTCCCAATTAGAATCGATTCAATAAACAATCTTCACTGATAACATTTATTTTGAATACACACACACGCACACGCACACACACACACACACACACGCACACACATACACACACACCTAAACATAAACGATGAATGAACATAAACGATCACATAAACGAATGCCTCATTCATCCTCATCCATATCTATCACACGCGGTTCATTACCTTCGCAAAAGCGGAAGGTTATGTTTTGATCGCTGTGTATTTATTTGTATGTCTGTGTGTGTGTGTGTGTGTATGTTATTCGCATAACTCAAAAAGTATTCAACCGAATTGCATGAAATTTGGTGGGATGATTGGTTATTATACGGGACACATTTGATTAGATTTTGGGAGCAATCGGGTCAAAGGTCAAGGTCAAGGTCACGAAAAGGTCAAAATCGTATTTTTACCATAGCGCGGTCAATTTTTATCCAATTGGCATGCAACTAATGCCAAAATGTTCAGAATTCAATGCCCGATCTTGTGATATACGACATGACCCAGTGAAGACATTACCCTTGTTAGCGGTTGGGGGTCAAAGGTCAGGGGGGTCACGACCTTGCAAAATGTGCGTTTTTTGTCATAACTCGGTCAATTCTTATCCGATTTGCATGAAATCAGCACCAAACTGTTCACTGTTCTGTTCCCTACACTCCCATGCCAAGTACAGAACAGTAGCTGCGGCGAAGGTATGCGCTCTACCGAGTGCCCGTTCTAGTTGATGTTTGCTTTGTTGTTACAACTGTAACCCACACACCCACAAACTTCAGTACAAGGAATATTGTTATTGCGACAGCTACATCTTCCCATACACCCTTTCTTGCACCCACAGTTCACGAGATTCATTATTGCTTCTGGGGCTGGAGGATTCAGGCATCGACTTGGGGCATAAACCCCATCATCCGAAAGTAACTGCCAACCATACTCGACAGGTGATGGAAGGGACGGATGGCTTTCTGCTGCCTTTCTCCATATCATTACCTTCGCAAAAGCGGAAGGTTATGTTTTGATCGCTGTGTATTTATTTGTATGTCTGTGTGTGTGTGTGTGTGTGTGTGTGTATGTTATTCGCATAACTCAAAAAGTATTCAACCGAATTGCATGAAATTTGGTGGGATGATTGGTTATTATACGGGACACATTTGATTAGATTTTGGGAGCAATCGGGTCAAAGGTCAAGGTCAAGGTCACGAAAAGGTCAAAATCGTATTTTTACCAAGTACAGAACAGTAGCTGCGGCGAAGGTATGCGCTCTACCGAGTGCCCGTTCTAGTTGCGATATAATGTGCTCGCTGAACGTGTAACTTTAGCGAACCAGTGGTAGGTGGAAGACTCTCTCCCTCAGCAGCACGGTTGGAGAATAAGAACCAGCGAAGCTCGTTTACTTTCGTGTGAACTTTAGACTTGTACAGCAGACAGACGAAGCGTTCCAGCTGGGAACACACTTCTGGTGACGGATCAGTTTGTCCCAAAGACTCCAGAGCCTCCCATATCTTGTTGTCACATGTCATGAAGACCTTAAAGCACCAGTCCTTGCTCCTGCTGCCAGCGAACCTTCCAGACATGTCACTTCCCGTGAATGCGTGGAATCCAAGTATTGCAGACGCACGTTTCTCTCCTAGCATGCCATGAATAGGTTGGACTGCAATGCTCCTCCTCAACTTTCCCTTCCCAGTGAGAAACCTCGTAGCAGGTGGTAGATCGTGAAATCTCTGAATCAGTAGGAGGAAGATATCGGTATCTGGCGAATCAATGATAACTTCTGCATCTTTGTCGACTGTGAGAGCATGCAGAATTAAGAGTGTATCGGCCTCTTCTTGGCTGTGCGTGAGTAGACTGTCTGGAACTTCAGTGTTGCCCGTGGTCTTAGTTCCTGATGTCACCATGAACTTCTTCAACTTGTTTGGATGAGCCTTGCTGTAAGATAGACACTTCACAGCCAAGTACTCTGTAAGCTCTGCCTTGGTCTTCACATTGGAAAGGAAATCTTTGAGTGAAATCTTCTGGATCAATGTACTATCCCTGACGTGATAGTATGTTGATTTCCCCTTTGTCCTCTTTAGGCGCATTTTGTCTTTCAGTGAGTTATCGATGTATCGGTCGAATACCAACCTCACGTCATCATAATGCACGGCAATATTTTCGAGGCGTTCAATGAACGATTGAGCAAAGTCACTGCATGTAATCATTTGTTCTGTTTTGGAGATCCCGTTAACAAGAGCCATGCCATCAATGATTATCACTCTATGGCGAGAAGTAGTCTCGTTTTCATTGATCACTCCTGATCTTGTGGTTGTGTCTGGGTTTTGGCTGATCTGAGAGGGTTCCTGCAAATTTTGGCTTGAGATTTCATAGTCAGTTGATGGGTCATTAGTTTCTTCCCCAGCGTGTGCTGCTGCATCATTCAAAGCGGCAATTCCCGCGTCTTGATGCTCATTGATTTCTGTCGAAATAGGTTCTCCTGGTGGATCATGTACATCCTGCTCTTCAGGCTCAGCCAGATGCTCAAGTTGACGAAGGATTTTTGCCTTGTCGTATGCCAACAAGAGGGATCCATCAGATGCAAATAAAGAACGTGGAACGATGCCAAATTCATAGGTGCCAATACATTCTTTCAGGTCGAGCTCTGGTCGGCTCCGTGAGATAACGATGAACCTCTGCAACAATCCTCGCTCTTCTTTGACTTTGATCAGCTTGTCGCCCGATCTCACTTCTGTTGTGGCATTCGAACTCTTGAATGTTCGAAGTTTTCTTTTCGTCATTTTGTCCCACACAGAAAGTTTTCCCTCAGCTAAACGATCTGTGGCAAATTGCTGGAACATCTGTTGTCCGATCTCGTCGCGCTCTAAGATGTCGCTGGACACTTTTTCATTCATGACTTCTTTGGTGAGCAGGTTGTAGACCTCGTCTACTTCCTCTTCCATAAATGGATCGCCATGTTCACGGAACACCCTAGAAAGCTTGGAGGCATGGCTCATCACCCGGGAAAGCTTTCCCCCCGTGATTTCGTGGTGTTGTTTTCTGCTCTGGTTTTCACCAAGACCATATCCCTCCGCAAACTCGTGCAGTGACTTTGACAGCTCAGGTGCAATGAGGAAGAACTTGTCAAGCACCTTCTCATTTTGAGTTATCCCTACGATTCCTCCAATCACCTTCAGTGTACGGTTTTCTTGCTCAATGCCATGGTCTGGGGCTATTGATGTGAAGCCTGCCAATCCTTTTGTCACACAGAAGTTCCCTTTCATGAATTCCCTCCACAGTTCTGGGTGCTGCTTTTCAGTCTCCTGCATTGTTGAAATGTAGAGAGGGAGCAACCGAGCATAGTTTAGATGATCGTGAGCGAAGAAGTACTTCGTGAGAGACTCGATGCTCTCCATATGCAGCAGCAGATCACGTTGTCTTGTACTTCTAATGAACAGAAGGATAGTCTCAAACTGTTTCATGTAGTTCAGGATGAAGCGCTGTATCTTGTTTGTGCTGACCTCAAATTGTTCCAGTTTTTTGGTCATATCTCTGGACTCCATCATGGCCAATGTTTTTTTGAGAATGTCGCATAGATTCTTCTCTGGCTCCATGCTCCCGCTGATGTCTCTCTGATATGCCTCTCCCAGACGAACAGATGACTCGTTCAGATAGGCCCTTTCTTCAGGTTCCATTGCCAGGAATCTCTGGAAGTACAGGTTGTACAAAGCGATCAGTGTTACCATGTGTGCCTCCAGAGCTCGATACAAGTGCCTCCCATTTAGTATTTGGCTCACTGTGGTTGGCGAGAAAAGTCCAGCCTCGACCCATGCCTGATCAATTCCACTCCCTTCCACGTATTTTCCTAATGCAGCTAAGGCCCAAAACACAACATGTAGCTCACCAGGTCGGAAGAGGAATTGCTTCCTGATGTCCTCGCGTTCCACCCACAGCTTCATCGCCAGGTCGTATAGCTGCAAATCGAGAGTCATGACTGTGATTGCCTCACTCCCCATAACACGAGTTGTGATGTTGTGAGCTCTCATCAGACCCGTGTACAGTGTATCATAGTCTGTAGGAGGCGACCTTATCAACGGAGGAACGAGAGCAACATTGGTCTTCTCACTGGACGAAGATAGCAAGGAATTGAAGGCTCCCCACGTCCCCGGAGCTGTGAGTTTGACGTCAACTTCTCCTTCTTCCTCGAAGTTCAGGCATCCAATCATCCAGGTCATATCGGTTTTCTTGTTCTTGTCTGTCTCGGGTTTTGATGTGAGCAGCTTGCAGTCGCTCTTTCTCTTCTCGGGTGCTGGCTTCTTGCAGGTCAACGTTTTACAGCCAACTGCATCATGTATCGTTTGAGCTTTTGATGACCGGTCAAGTTCAATTGGTGGTATCATGGGTGATTTCTCCGGTGATACAGGCTGGTAGATCGCAATTGCTGTACCATGAAGGGTATTCATCCCGCAAGGAGTTGACTCTAGAAAATCGATGTTGTCCATGGCAAACCAGACGAACGTGTCCTGAACCAACCATGGTGGTAGACAGATGCCTCCGGTGGACTCCATTTGCTTCAGTACGGAGTTGGCAATGCTGGTCTCAAACTCCATGACCTTTTTGTAGGAGATGGCGAGGTCCAGATGTGCAAGTTTCTCTACAAGCGCCTTGGATCGTGTGTTTTTGTGTATGTCGAGAGCTAAGCCCACACTCAATGGAGTTTCAAATCGTTGTTTGAATGATCCATCCTCGCTTCTTGGTTCGTACGATACCTGTCGGTCAGATTTATAAGCACCGACAAAGTGCTGCGCCAACAATGATGCACTCACACCAATGGAGTCCTCCCTGTTGCTATTTCCTACTTTCCTTGTTCCCATGACTGCATGCTTGCAGAAGATGTTGAGCATCGGGGGTGGCTTGTAATCAGCAAAGGTTCCATTAAATTTCCATGCTGGGGAAGATGCGATGTCTTTCCTCAATATTTTCGCAGCTCGCAAAAGTACTTTAAAATCGTCTTTGATGCTGTCTGCTGTAATTGTGCTTGATATCATGTGGTCTTTGAGCTTTGTGGAAAGAATCTGCTCTGGCTTTGTTTTGTTTGAGGGCCGGCTGAAATGAACATCGGCAATGTTGTCTAGGATCAATTGTTTCAGGTATGGCTTATAACTATGGTTGTCTGAGACCGGAAAGTCGTGCTCCTTAAGTAAATTGACATAGGTTACATGAATTTCATTCATATTCAGCACAGCATTTTCAGTAGTATCATTCAACGCAGTTTCAACAATTTCAATGAGTTCAAGGTCTGATAACACCTGACCAAAGTTAACATTGGTTGTTTCTGTTTGTTTTTCCGTCTTAACTATAGCACGGTTGGCCTTAACTACACATGGTAAATGATATTTCATGTCCTCAGCCATTGCTTGCAATGGGTCAGGCGAACTTATGACACTGTTCAGTCTCACTTTCAGATTGTCATTACTTGTTTCTTGGCCAATGTTTCTGATCTGGAGTCCCATGTTCTTTGTTGACACATTGTGTAGTTCACTTCCTCTGTCTTCCTGGCATATGACACATCTGAGCGCGTCAAATGTCTGTTCTCGGGAACACCTTCTGGATGTTGACGTGCTTTCCCCTAGATCACTAGAACTTGGTCGTCCTCTCTTTTTCAGTCGGATTTCTGCGGCACTGCCTGATGTTGTTCCTTTCTCAAACCTAGCCTTTGCTCGATCAATGTGCATCTTATTGGTAACATCTTTGTAACAAGCTTTATGGTAGCGGAGACCTTTTGCGAGCAATTCTTCAGCAGAGGAATATTGCAAACGTCTATTCAATGATGCAAACTTTGTTTCACCATACGTGTACTGTTCCTCAGCACCTGCCATCAGTTTCTCGACAGAGGAGAGTTTTGGTTTCATTACAAAGGTTGTATAGTCTGTTTGCCCTATGGCCATTTGGCATACAAAACAAAGTCCGAAATCTACTGACTTCTCAATCTTCCTGGGTGGTGAGTCACTCATCTTGAAGGTAGGTGTAATTTTCTAGACACTCTTGAACTGTCGTCGGTCCTGCAAAGATAGATACTACTATTCAGATTCACATTTCGTCAACACAGTCAAAACCAGACCTTAACTAGATGGTGGAAACTTAATTAACCGATTTCATGCCGGCCGACCCCACTTTGGCTGGTATATGTCCACTATTTTATTTTCCTTGCATTTTTCTGTAAAAACAATGGCAGAAATGGCTTCCTTGGGTCTGAAAACATATAAAAGGACATATTATTCATGTTTATATGATATCTAGATACAAAGATATGCACAAAAGTGTATTTTCCAAATTTTATGGCGGCCATCTTGGATTTCTTCGAATTACTACCTATTAGACGTAAAAGAAAAAATGGAACCCTATTTTTTTTACATCTCTATAATATTCTGAAGCAGAATCCATTGCTAAATCAATTTTAACAAACAAAAAACACAAACAATATTGTTATGACATATGGGCCTGCACTACTAGGCCTAGCTAGCGCACACGTTCGCCTATTCAGTTCTTGCGCTAACTAAAATGGCGGCGTGAGCGCGCGAGCGGGGCCACCGCTGTGTGTGTGTCGTGAACGGGCATAGTTCTTCTACGTCTATTTGAGTTCTGTGTACACGCTACGTGCTATACCACGCCCAGGAGGGCTGTGATCGGTTGGCGCGAATGGACGCGGAAGGCGCGAAGCGGGTTGACAAAGGGCGGGAAGTTACGAGGCTCTGGTTGGTTGCCGCGCCGAGGCTGACGTCACCGCCAGAGTTATAAAAAAAAAAGAGTGCGCGGAACTCTGCGTGCAGATTCCTGGAATCCTGGCCCTGGCAGACGGCAGTCCCGGTGCGATTTTGAGTGGAGAGAGTCCTGTCCCTGGTTGCGTTGGCTGGAAGTCTTGGCCATGGTTGAGTTGGCTTGAGAGTTGGCTTATCGATCGTGTGTGAAGATCGACCTCGTTGTGCTTGGAGCTAGGAGCGGTGCTCGGTGCTGTGGTGCTGGAGCGGGGGACCTCATGGGTGCATCGGGGCTGAACGGAGCCGTGTTGGTTCGGCAGCCAAAGACAAGACGACAGGACAGATAAGGCCAATCTCCATTACATTTTACACGACGAGACAATTATTTTCCTTTAATCCATTCCTGTATCTGTTGTTGAGTCTGGTGTGCGGGATCCCGATTTAGGACATTTTATTACCGGCGCGTATTTTCCTGTCCCTGTCTTTATTTGTAATAAACCCTTGTATTATTTTCCCTTCCCATTCAAATCTTGGTTGTTCGCTTGAATTAATTTCCCTACAGGATCGAAGCTGCCGTGGGTTCGTTGAAGGTAAGCGCTTGCGCAGCCTTCCATTTTCCTTCTTCCTCCCGCACTACCGCACTATACATATATTTGAACACACACGCACACACACACACACACACACATATATATATATATTGTGTGCAGTCAGACCCCAAAATTAATGGGGTCCGCGTTTTCGCAGTTGATAAAATACAACCTGCTTCTACATTCGTAGCCCGTGTCCTGCGTATTCGCGGTTTTTTGTGGGCGCAAAAAAAAATTCCTGCCTTCCCACGGCCTTACTTGGTTGATTATCCTTTTTTCACCTATGGGTAGGAATTTGAGGTTAATATTGTTATTATTTTCTGTTTTAGGAAAAAGCCTAATTCACAGATATGATCGCAAACTGCTTCGGATATGAAATCTTTCCTCTTCTCCAATGGCTTGATCTCTGATAATCAATTTGGTTTCAGACCAGGTCACTCTACTCTGGACATGCTGCTTCTGCTGTCTCAACAATGGATGGAGGTCCTCAATGCCAAACAGGAAATTAGAGCTCTCTCCCTCGATATATCACGTGCCTTCGATACGGTCTGGCACCCCGCCCTGCTCACCAAACTCTCCTCCTTTGGTATCGATGGAAATCTCCATGCATGGCTGGCGGACTTCCTCTTTAGTCATAGTCAACGTGTGGCCCTGAATGGGTTTCTGTCATCTCCTCTTCCTGTTCAGGCTGGAGTTCCCCAAGGCAGTGTTCTGGGCCCTGTGCTTTTTCTGGTCTTCATCAATGATCTCTCCGACTCTCTTGAAAATCCTCTCTATCTCTTTGCTGATGACTCCACTCTCTGCCGCTCCATTCCTCTTCCCTCAGATCGGCAGTCTGCAGCCTCCTCACTCTCTACAGACGTGGACAAAATCACTGACTGGGCAAACAAGTGGAACATGTCTTTCAATCCTGACAAATCTCACACTCTTACGATGTCTCTCCGAAAAGACCGACTGGACAACCCTCCCATCCACTTTCTGAATAATCCTCTCCAAGAAGGTCCTCAACGCCAAACAGGAAATTAGAGCTGTCTCCCTTGACATTTCACGTGCCTTCGATACGGTCTGGCACCCTGCTCTGCTCACCAAACGCTCCTCCTTTGGTATCCATGGAAATCTCCACGCATGGCTGGCGGACTTCCTCTCTGGTCGTAGTCAACGTGTGGCCCTGAATGGGTTTCTCTCATCTCCTCTTCCTGTTCAGGCTGGAGTTCCCCAAGGTAGTGTTCTGGGCCCTGTGCTTTTCTGGTCTTCGTCAATGATCTCTCTGACTCTCTTGAAAATCCTCTCTATCTCTTTGCTGACGACTCTACTCTCTGTCGCTCCATTCCTCATCCCTCAGATCGGCAGTCTGCAGCCTCCTCACTCTCTGCAGACCTGGACAAAATCACAGACTGGGCAAACAAATGGAACATGTCTTTCAATCCTGATAAATCTCACACTCTTACGATGTCTCTCCGAAAAGACCGACTGGAAAACCCTCCCATCCACTTTCTGAATAATCCTCTCCAAGAATTCTGTCACTCAAGCTTTTGGGTCTCACTATTTGCCATGATCTTTCCTGGGAAAACCACATTTCAAATCTGGCCTCCAAAGCCAGTCGCCGACTGGGCATCCTCCGTCGTGCGAAGTCCTTCCTTGGCACACCTGAGCTCCTCACCACATACAAGGCTTTCATCCGCAGCTCTATGGAATACTGCTCTCCCCTCTCGTCTGGTGCTCCTGCCTCACACCTAGCCCGTCTTCACGCTGTTGAAACCAAAGCGTTCAGAATCATTGGAATCTCCCGCGATGAAGCTAACTCCAAGGGCCTTTCACTCACTCACCGCAGGCAGGTTGGTGGTCTTTCCGTCTTCTACCGACTCCTCTCTGGCCTTGCCCCCCCAGCCCTTTCTGGGCTCTGTCCCCCAAATATTCCTACAGGTCGCACAAGATCTGCCTGCAACCCTCTTATGGTTAAACTGCTAAAATCAAGACTTTCTGCTCACCTTCACTCCTTCATTCCTCTTTTCTCCCGCCTCTGGAACAAACTCCCCCACTCTCTTCAATCCCACTCCACCCTCCAGGTCTTTAAAACAGCTGTTCACCACCATCTCTTATCCTCTCCCATCCAAAACCTTGATCTTTTCTACCCCTGCTAATTTCGGTCCCCTTGTGTTTTATACCTCTCCCCCCCGCCCCCTCCCCTTCCCACGCCTCCTGCCCCCAAGCCCTCTCCCTCCCACACTTCTCCCTGCTCTCAAATGTTGTGGTTGTGTGCTTCCCCTTCTCTCCCCATCTTGTCTTCCGCTCCCTCTTTTTGTATATTTTGTTTGTGTGGTTGATTTGTTTGTGAAATAAATGTTAGCTCTTTCACGAGCCTCGATTCAGTATACAACAAAAAAAAAGAAGAAAAAAAAAGAAAGAAGTTCTGTCACTCAAGCTTTTGGGTCTCACTATCTGCCATGATCTTTCCTGGGAAAACCACATTTCAAATCTGGCCTCCAAAGCCTGTTGCCGACTGGGCATCCTCCGTCGTGCGAAGTCCTTCCTTGGCACACCTGAGCTCCTCACAACATACAAGGCTTTCATCCGCAGCTCAATGGAATACTGTTCCCCCCTCTGGGCCGGTGCTCCTGCCTCACACCTAGCTCGTCTTCACGCTGTTGAAACCAAAGCGTTCAGAACCATTGGAATCTCCTGTGATGAAGCTACCTCCGAGGGCCTTTCACTTACTCACCGCAGGCAGGTTGGTGGTCTTTCTGCCTTCTACCGACTCCTCTCCGGCCTTGCTCCTCAAGCTCTCTCTGGGCTCTGTCCCCCAAATATTCGTAAAGTCGCACAAGATCTGCCTGCAACCCTCTTATGGTTAAACTGCCAAAATCAAGACTCTCGGCTCACCTTCACTCTTTCATTCCTCTTTTCTCCCGTTTCTGGAACAAACTCCCCACTCCCTTCAATCCCACTCCTCCCTCCAGGTCTTTAAAACAGCTATTCACCACCATCTCTTGTCTTCCCCCATCCAAAACCTTGATCTGTTCTACCCCGCTAATTTCACCCCAAATCCTCTTTTTTGAAATACCAACTTCTTTCCTGGAAGTCCTTGGCGTCCTTGTGTTTATACTTCTCCCACCCCCCCCCCCCCATTCCCACGCCGCCTCCCCCCCCAAGCCCTCTCCCTCCCACACATTCCCGATGTCCCTCACAAATGTTGTGTTTATGTGCTTCCCCCTCTCTCCCCATCCTGTCTGCCGCTCCCCTTTTTATATACTTTGTTTGTTTGTCTGTTTGATTTGTTTGTGTGATAAATGTTAGCTCTTCCACGAGCCTCGATTATGTATACAAAAAAAAAGAAAAAAAAAAAGTCTGCATGGGGAGGAGAAGGAGGAGGGAAGAAGCTAATAGCTGGGATGTGACGTGGGGAGTGAGGTTGCATCATTTATTTCATAATTAATGTTGTACCCCGTTCCTTTCCTATCCCATCTCCAGGCGCTGCATGACATCATCGCAGGGCACTGAAGGGGGCCCGGCGATGACGCACGCTGAAGGGAGTACTCAGTTTTCTTTTCCGGTTTCTTGCTTTCTTTCTTTCTTGTTTGTTTGTTTGTCTGGGCAATATCTCAGCCATCCTTTGAGCTAGGAACCTGAAATGTTGGCACAATAGTGTGCACGTGCTTTGGCAAAGACGGTATTTTTTGTTTTTTTACCATTCAATTAAATGATTAATTACTTAATTATTATCGTTTTTTTAATCACTTATTTATTTCCTTTCTCATCTGGGCAATATCTAAGGCACCATTTGAGCTAGGAAGCTGATATTCGGACACCGGTGACCAAGTGATGTGGCTATAAATGATATTTTTGATTTATTGATTGATCAATAAATCGATTTATTACTTATTGATTAATCAATTAATTATTTATTTTTTCATTTAATGACTTATTTGATCAATTTTCAAAAAGTTACAGCTTCAGATGAAACACTGGTGGTTTTGGCATGCTATTATCAAATTGAAGAAAATATTTTACGATTCTCGTTTATTGATTTTGATTGTGTAATTAATCAATCAATTATTGTACACCTTTCCCTCCCAATACCATCTCTATGTGCTGCACGGCAGCATCGCCGGGCATCTCAGGCGCCCCAACAATGACGCACTGGAGGATGTTATTTATTTATTTGGCATGGGGGCAGTGTACTTTGTATGTATCTTTACTTGTCATTTATTTTTGATCGGGAACCACGAGTGGTTATTTAATTATATATCTATTGCTTAGTTTTAAGTCTCATGATTCCTTTAGTCTGCACACAATTAATGTGTAACTCTTCCCTGTAATATGGTGGATAGAGAGGGGAGGCATGGATAGGTTGATAGAAGAGGTAGGAGAAGGGGGAGTAGGAGGAGAGGGAAGGTGAGGGATGGTAGGGGGATTTGAGGGAGGGGGAAGGGTAAGGGAGAGGGAGGAGAGAAGGAAGGGAAGGAGGAAGTTATTCCGAAAGGCATAAAACCATTCTCGGTAAGGGGCGAAGGAAATGTGAGAAAAAGATAAGGATAAAGCAAAACAAAATAAAAATAAATGAAGAAAAAATAAGAAAACATCCAAGATACAGGAAGTAGCAGAAGTCAAATGATTAGAAATGCTTAAGAGATTAGACCCTTTCGACCCTTTAGACCCGTGGTTCTTAACCTGGGTTCGACTGAACCCCAGGGGTTCAGTGAGCCAGTCTCAGGGGTTCGGCGGGGTCCTCCAAAAAGCATTGCAATTTGTTTTTTTTTTTTTTTTTTGTTTTGTATCAATTTTGAATCTATGTGTAATTACGCTTATTATTAATATTATTATTATTTTGCTATGTATGTTACGAACGAAAGGAAATGTTATTTGTAATTGTATTTCCATCCCATTCATGGTTTCTCTGGTCTGTGTTTAAGATAAGTTGTTTCACACTGACTGACTGATAAGCCCTGGTGTTGGGCTAGCGGCTAGGGTGCCAGCTTAGGATCCTAGGATCCTGGGTTCGAATCCCGGTCGATCGCTGAATTAACGCCAGGGGGGTTGACTCAGCCTGTCATCCTTCCGAGGTCGGCTAATTGAATACCAGTTTACTGGTAATTCCCTGCTTGTCGTTAAAGGCGGCAAAAAGGGTTGGCGGCAAAAAGGATTGGTGTCAGGAAGGGCATCCGGCCGTAAAACATTGCTTCAAAAAGGGGACCAAAAAACAACAACAACCACGGTTCCCGAAAAAGGCCAAGCCTTGCTTTGCGGGGAAAAATGGCCTCTAAAGGTGGTTATTTTTTTTTTTACACTGACTGTAGTAAGTTGAATTAATGAGCAACTTGCTAATTATTCTGTTGATGGTGCTTACTTGCTTACTTACTTACTGGATTTTGGACTTTGCAGGAGTTCGGAAATTCCAGTGAATAGCCTCGATTAGCTTGCCGTGCGTCATTGGTCGCGCCTTACTTTGGAGATACTGATTAATTGAAAAGTAAGTTGGAAATGTTTGTGGATATGCAGGGCGGGTTCAGAGTTATATTAAAGTCAAAAGTAGATGGTGATTATAAAATATGATTTTATTACTCAGAAAATTAGGTGGAGGTGATATAACTCCTTTAGTCGCAATTCAAAACTAACAATTCGCAGTTTTCTATGTAATATTATAATAGGATTTGAGATGACATGGAGTTGAGTAGATAATAAATCCCATCATCGTAACTATAAGTTATGTTTTCTTCGTTAAAATTTCTCAGTTTTCAGAGGGGTACTGATTATATTTAAGCATGTTCCTTTTTTAATTTTTGTCATATAATTATTTGCCCGAACTCAATTAAGATCACTTTGTTACTTTTTTTTTTTTTTTGCAGTATGTCAAGCAAAAAAAGGAAGTGGTCGGAGGATTACATGCGGTATGGGTTCACGTGTTTGACGGAACGGGACGGAAGTCAGCATCCTCAATGCATGCTTTGCAATGTCAAGTTGAGCAACTCCAGCCTCGCACCAGCAAAACTACGGGAACACTTCAAAAAACTGCACGGCGAGGGGCAGTACAAAGACGCAACACTGGATGAATTCAAATTGAAGAGAGTCCGATTCGACGCAAGTGCTACCTTGCCCACTCTCAGCTTCGTTCCAATTAACAAACCGATCCTCACCGCGTGTATGAAGTTGCGTACCTGATCGCAAAGCAGGGCAAACCGCACACCGTTGGCGAGACACTCAGCAAACCATCCGTGTTGAAGATGGCCAACATCATGCTGGGAAAAGCTGCTGAAAACAAGTTGTCTCTTGTTCCACTCTCAAATGACACCATCAGATGCAGAATCTACGACATGAGCGACGACATCCTCGCCCAGGTAGTTGCAGATTAAGTCGCAAGCCCGACGAAATTCAGCCTTCAACTCGACGAGACCACCGACGTTTAGAATTGTTCTGCAAGCCTCTCAAAACAACGACGAAGGCAG
Organism: Myxine glutinosa; assembly: GCF_964187855.1. Classification (NCBI taxonomy): domain Eukaryota; kingdom Metazoa; phylum Chordata; class Myxini; order Myxiniformes; family Myxinidae; genus Myxine; species Myxine glutinosa. The sequence continues at coordinate 62,024,137 of NC_136273.1, read as the reverse complement.
CTGACGTGAAGAAGCTTGTGGACGACTTCTTCAGAAGCAACGGCCTCTCATGGAACATGGTGTCTGCAGTTTGCTGGGACGGAGCTCCAGCCATGCTGGGATGCAACTCCGGTTTTGGAGCGCTGGTGAAGGCCGATGCACCACACATCATCGTCATGCACTGCTTCATGCACAGACACGCACTGGCATCAAAAACCCTGCTTCCAAAACTGGCCAATGTTCTGAAATTCGTCGTTGAAACTGTGAATTAAGTGCGAAGCCGTGCTCTGAAGCATCTCATCTACAAAGAGCTGTGCAATGAAATCGGCTCTGAATTCGAAGTCCTTTTCTCCCACTCTAACGTTCGATGGTTATCACGAGGGAAGGTAGTGAGCCGTGGTTTTGCCTTGCGTGTAGAATTAGCCCTGTTTTTGCGAGAACACCAGCATTGCCATGCAACGCACTTCCAAGAGTCAGAGTTCATCCTCGCCTTGGCGTACTTGGCTGACATCTTCGACGCACTCAATCATCTCAATTGCCAGATGCAGGGTGGTGGAGTGAATGACATCAAATCTGAAGAAAAGCTGAGTGCTTTCCGAAAGAAGTTACGGTTGTGGAGGCGGCGAACAGAGAATGACAACTTCGCGAACTTTTCGCTACTGGACGAGTGTGTGAGCAAGATCGAAGATGAATCTGAAGTTGGAGGCACTGCTGTATAGGGGGAGCTGAAGCAAGCGATTGCCATGCACTTGGATGAACTGGGAAAGTCATTCGACGGTTACTTCCCCGACCAAGAGCAATACCCAGCATGGGTGCGGCAGCCGTTTACTTTCGACGTTGCAACGGCAGATGTCAACGACCAATACCTCAACGACCTTATCGAACTTCAGCAGAGCCAGACTCAACAACAACTCTTCGGCACAACAACGCTCTCAACGTTTTGGTGCCGCCAAATGGAAGGGTATCCTCACATCGCTAAAATTGCCCTTGAGATCCTCACGCCGTTCGTTGCAACGTATCTCTGCGAGCATGCGTTTTTGAAACTGGTGGACATTAAAACAAAGAAAAGGAACAGGCTTGCATGCGAAAATGATTTGAGGGTGGCCCTTGCCAAAACAAAACCACACATTTCCCAGATCGCCTCCCGAAAAGAAAAACAGAAAACGCATTAAGATGCAATTCTTAATTTTTTGGTCAAATTTGAGGGGTTCCGACGGTTCCGTGAGTGCTCGGTGGGTTTCGTTGGGGTTCGGCGCCTTTAAAAGGTTAAGAACCACTGCTTTAGACCATAACTATTATTGGAATGTATGATTTAGACCTTCAGACCATCTAGAGCAGTGGTTCTTAACCTTTTCAAAGGCGCCGAACCCGAACGAAACTCACCGAACACTCGCGGAACCCCTCAAATTTGACCAAAAAATTAAGAAGAATTGCATCTTATAGTCAGGTTCACTATGTCAATAAATTATATTTCGTTCAAAATCATGGTAGATTAGCAAACCTATACATTTTTTGAAAGGTTATAGCATAAGGAAACTAAAAATCAATGTTTACATTTGGAGAGATACCTGTATGGCGGCCATTTTGAAAATCCAAAATGGCCACTGTAAAATACATATTTTGTTCTATTTCTGCCTCGAATTACCCTAAAACCTTTTAAAATATGCTAAACCTATATTTTCAGGGACAAGGAATCCAATGAAAGTATCAAATTAGTGCTATGGGGAATGGTAAGACACGAATCAAAGGTTTTGAATTGCAAAATACTGTCTTTATATTTGCGATAAGTTGCATAATCAAATACATGTTATCATTTTGTACAGGCAGTTAATAACATCAAAATGTGTCACAATAATTCATATCACCAAACACACACAGGCAGTCAGCAAAATCATATATACACATGCAGTCAGTATAACTTCACATCTACACAGGCAGTCAATGACAAAATATACACAGGCAGTCAATGGCATCAAACATACACGATTACAGAATATGCCATTTAGAGTTCGTCATCACTGTCCTGTGTGTCGTATCCGACAATATAGTCCGCATCATTTTCACAGTCCGTTCCACACAAGCAAAGGTCAGTCAAATTGATTGGCAAATCGAATTGGTCGAATGGTCAATCGAATCGAATTCGATGAATCGAATCGAATCGAATCGATCGAATTGGTCGAATGGTCGAATGGTCGATCGAAGCGATTGGTCGAATGGTCGAATGGTCGAATTGGTCGAATGGAATTGGTCGAATTGGTCGAATCGAATTGGTCGGAATTGGCAAATGTAAACATTGATTTTCAGATTTTCCATGTAATAACGTTTCCAAAAATGTATAGGTTTGCTAATCTACCATGATTTTGAACGAAAAAACATAGTGAACCTGACTATTAATGCGTTTTCTGTTCTTCTTTTCGGGAGGCGATCTGGGAAATGCGTGGTTTTGTTTTGGCAAGGGCCACCCTCAAATCATTTTCACATGCAAGCCTGCTCCTTTTCTTTCTTTTAATGTCCACCAGTTTCGAAAACGCATGCTCGCAGAGATACGTTGTAACGAACGGCGTGAGGATCTCAAGGGCGATTTTAGCAATGTGAGGTTACCCTTCCATTTGGCGGCACCAAAACTTTGAGAGCGTTGTTGTGCCGAAGAGTTGTTGTTGAGTCTGGCTCTGCTAAAGTTTGATGAGGTTGTCGAGGTATTTGTCGTTGACATCTGCCGTTGCAACGTCGAAAGTAAACGGCTGCAGCACCCATGCTGGGTATTGCTCTTGGTCGGGGAAGTAGCTGTCGAATGACTTTCCCAGCTCATCCAAGCGCGTGGCAATCGCTTGCTTCAGCTCCCCCGGTAGAGCAGTGCTTCCAACTTCAGACTCATCTTCGATCCCACTCACGCACTCGTCCAGTAGCAAAAAGTTCGCGAAGTTGTTATTCTCTGTTCGCCGCCTCCACAACGGTAACTTCTTTTGGAAAGCGCTCAGCTTTTCTTCAGATTCGATGACATTCACTCCACCGCCCTGCATCTAGCAATTGAGATGATTGAGTGCGTCGAAGATGTCAGCCAAGTACGCCAGGGCGAGGATGAACTCTGACTCTTGGAAGTGCGTTGCATGGCAATGCTGGTGTTCTCGCAAAAACAGGGCTAATTCTACACGCAAGGCAAAAACACGGCTCACTACCTTCCCTCGTGATAACCATCGAATGTCAGTGGTAGAGAAGGACTTCAAATTCAGAGCCGATTTCATTGCACAGCTCTTTGAAGATGCGATGATTCAGAACATGGCTTCGTACGTAATTCACAGTTTCAACGACGATTTTTAGAACATTGGCCAGTTTTGGAGGCAGGGTTTTTTATGCCAGCGCGTGTCTGTGCAGGACGCAGTGCGTGGCGATGTATGGTGCATCGGCCTTCACCAGCGCTCCAAAACCGGAGTTGCATCCCTGCATGGCTGGAGCTCCGTCCAAGCAAACTGCAGACACCATATTCCACGAGAGGCCGTTGCTTCTGAAGAAGTCGTCCACAAGCTTCTTCACGTCAGCTGCCTTCGTCGTTGTTGTGAGAGGCTTGCAGAACAGAAAGTCTTCCTTGATCTCATCTCCTTTGACATAACGCACAAATAAGATGAGCTGGCTCAAATTCGAAATGTCGGTGGTCTCCTCGAGTTGAAGGCTGAATTTCGTTGGGCTCGTGACTAAATCTGCAACTACCTGGGCGAGGATGTCGTTGCTCATGTCGTCGATTCTGCATCTGATGGTGTCATTTGAGAGTGGAACGAGAGACAACTTGTTTTGAGCAGCTTTTCCCAGCATGATGTTGGCCATCTTCAACGCGGCCGGTTTGATGAGTGTCTCGCCAACGGTGTGCGGTTTGCCCTGCTTTGCAATCAGGTATGCAACTTCATACGACGCGGTGAGGATCAGTTTGTCAATTGGAACGAAACCGAGAGTGGGCAAGGTAGCACTTGTGTCGAATCGGACTCTCTTCAATTTGAATTCATCCAGCGTTGTGTCTTTGTACTGCCCCTCGCCGTGCAGTTTTTGAAGTGTTCCCGTAGTTTTGCTGGTGCTAGGCTGGAGTTGCTCAACTTGACATTGCAAAGCATGCATTGAGGACGCTGACTTCCGTCCCGTTCCGTCAAACACGTCAACCCGTACTGCATGTAATCCTCTGACCTCTTCCTTTTTTTGCTTGACATACTGCAAAAAGTAACAAACTGATCTTAATTGAGTTCGGGCAAATAATTATATGACAAAAATTAAAAAAGGAACATGCTTAAATATAATCTGTACAACTCTGAAAACTGAGAAATTTTAACGAAGAAAACATAACTTATAGTTAAGATGACGGGATTTATTATCTACTCAACTCTATGCGATCTCAAATCCCATTATAATATTACATAGAAAACTGTGAATTGTTACTTTTGATTGGTGACCAAAGGAGTTATATAACCTCCACCTAATTTCTGAGTAATTCAATCATATTTTATAATCACCATCTACTTTTGACTTTAATATAACTCTGAACCCGCCCTGCATATCCACAAACATTTCCAACTTACTTTTCAATTAATCAGTAACTCCAAAGTGTTACGGATTCGTCACTTCCGCTGTTGTGGTTTTCCTCCACTTGAAAGATTTCTGATTCTATTTACTATTATTGTCTTCCAAAGGTTTATTGTTTATGAACAGTTATTAAAAGTTAAAAAAGTTACCTTAAAATGATACAGGAACCCGAACTGGAAGACAAGGAGGTGAAGAGGAGGAGGCGGTGAGAAAAGTTGGAGAAGATTCTGGTTGCTTTGCGTTCTGGATCGTACATTGTCGAGCAAGAGACACGAGTGAACTTTGGGTTTCCTGGAAAGAGATTCCGCGATAGAGTTGGTATCGCTGTGACTTATCAAACCTGCGTGTCAGGTTGGCGTTGGATTCGGAGGAACCATCGTCGTGTGATTACGTCTCAAGTACGAGCCGTCCGCCATTTTGACTCGTGCGCTTCGTGCGTCGAGCAAACTTTCCTTGCTTCATCAACCGTTTCCACCGCGTTCAGACGTATCTGTGGTGTGTGTGTGCACCGAGGCTTCTGACGATTACTTTGCGGCTCGCTGACCGTGAACAGTGAAAGTTCGTACCTGGAGGAGGCCTTTGGATTTCCCAGTCGCCGTGAGTGCACCTTTGTGCCACTTTAACCATGTGACCCTTTTCTCCGCTTTGGGCCGCGTGCGCCTTGGTGCCGTTTTGGGCGGCGTGTCTGTGCCTGCCCTCGGAACGAGATTCTGGTTTCGAGTCGACATCGTTCCGTTGATCACTGGAGGGGACCAACTCTGAGCTCAAAGACGGGAATATAGAGACATTGGGGAAGGTTCTTTCCACTCACTTGGAACACTGTGAGTTAACTTATGCATGCTCGCTGATGGAATAGAGAGTGCACTCTTAATTGTCATTTGTGGTAATGTTATTCCTGTGTGATTTATAATATATTATTGGTTTGTTCATAACCATTGGTGTGGTTTCCTTATTGATTTCGACACGGAATAATATATTTTTCTGCCGTGGCCCCTCCCGGGGTTCGGAGGTATACCGAGACCAGGAGGTCGGGGAAGAACACGTAACAGAAATTGGGGGCTCGTCCGGGATCTAAAATTCCCTAAATTTCGTCAGGGAAAGAATTCCCTAACATTCCCAGAATTCCCAAATTTGGAACTTGTTCCAACATTCCCAAATTTTTCCAAAAACAACAAAAACAATTTTTTTTAATTTTAATTTCTTGTGTGAAGGTTAACAGGTGTTAACAATAGTCACCATGGAGTTTGATGCAGAGAAGTTTGCAGTGACCCCTAGTGAAGCACAGTTCAGAGCGTTAGTAAAATCGGACCTCTTGAAATTGGCCAAACATTTTAGCTTGGAGGTCCGAACTAATATGAGGAAGGCAGAGATGCAGACAGTGGTGATACAATTTATGGTGGGATTAGGAACATGGGAAGAGGTAGCCTGGTATTGGTTACCCGAGGAACCAGAAGATGTGGAGCTCCGGAAACTGGAGAGGCAATTACTGAGCCAGGAAAGGTTAAAAGCAGAGGAAAGGAAAGCAGAAAAGGAAAGAGCAGAACAGGAACAAGAACTCCAGGAAAGGTTAAAAGCAGAGGAAAAGAAAGCAGAAAAGGAAAGAGCAGAACAGGAAAGAACTCCAGGAAAGTTTAGAAGAGAAAAAAGTACAAGAAAGAGCAGAGGAAAGAAGAGTTGAAAGAGAACTCCAGGAAAGGTTAGAAGACAAAAAAGCAGAGGAAAGGAGAGCTGCAAGGGAACTCGAAGCAGAGGAGAGAAAAGCCGAGAGGGAGTTAAAGGACCGTGAAATGGCGCTTCAGCGGGAAATTAGACTCAAGGAGCTGGATGTAATGAAAGAACGGGGAGAGGTATCATCCATGCCGATTGGTTCGACACCTAGTCAGAACACCTGGGATGTTGGCAGACATGTGAGGCTGGTTCCACCCTTCAATGAAAAGGAGGTAGCCAATTTTTTTCACACTTTGAGAAGGTGGCTCAACTGCTAAACAGGCCTGAGGAGTCCTGGACCATATTAGTGCAAAGTGTTCTGGTGGGTAAAGCTCAAGATAGTTATTCGGCTTTACCGATTGACCAATGTGCAGATTATGAGGTATTGAAGAAAAACATTCTCAAAGCCTATGAATTGGTCCCAGAAGCTTACCGACAAAAATTCCGGAATGCCAGGAAGAGGGAGAGTGAGACCCATGTGGAGTTTGCCAAAATGAAAGAAACCATGTTTGATAGGTGGTGTGATTCAAAAGGGGTTGGGAAAGACTTCGAACTATTGCGACAATTGATCCTGGTGGAGGTATTCCAGCAGTGTGTCCACGAAGACATTAAAGTACATCTGGAGGAAAGGAAAGTACCAAAGCTGTATGAAGCAGCAACCATGGCAGATGACTATGCCTTAATACACAGGATGGGGTTCCACAAACCCAACTTCTCGCCTAGACCTAGCCAGGGGAGCTATGGAACATCAGGGGCGGAGAACGAAAATTCATGGGGGCGGCCTCGAGATGAAAATGAGGACCACTTTGATACCACGACTTCTAGAAATCCGAAGACAGCAGTTCCAAGGCAGACTTATTCTCCGGGGGGCTCGCGACAAACCACGAGGTTCCCCTCTGGGCCTACTTGCGCTTTTTGCCATAAACCTGGACACTTGATGTCCCACTGTTATTCTCCCGGAAAGGAAAATCAGGAGCGGAGTTCGACTAGTACAACTCCGAATGCAATGGCCAATGTGAGAAATCGCCCTCAACAGAGTTACCAACCATTTATTTCAGAGGGGTTGGTGTCACTCGGTGGAGACCCGACTAACTGGAGACCTGTTAGGGTGTTGAGGGACACAGGAGCACATCAATCTTTAATGCTTGAAGGCATCTTGCCAGTGTCAGAGGAGACGGCAACTGGTGATAGTGTTCGTTTACAGGGGATTGGTGGCTGTGTTAGAGCTCCACTTCATGCCATCCATTTTGAGTCCGATTTGGTGTCAGGACCGGTCACCTAGGTTTACAAGCCACTCTTCCTGTAGAGGGAGTATCTGTTGTTATCGGGAATGATTTGGCTGGTGGTCAAGTTTATGGTAAACCGATGGTTGTTAAAAAGCCCAGTATGGAAAATAACACCACCCCAGTTAGGGATGGCGACAAATGTAGCAAGTTATTTGTAGGTGGACTGAACTTCAAAACAAAGGAAGAAGTTCTGACCTCTGTCTTCAGCAAATATGGACCGCTTTTGGAAGTGTGGTTGGTAAAAGACAGGGAAACGCACAAGTCAAGAGGGTTTGGCTTTGTCACGTTTGAAAGCACAAAGGATGCCAACGAGGCAGAGAAGAATTGGAATTGTAAGGATTTGGAGGGTCGGACCATAGCCGTAGAGAAGGCAGGCCGTAGGCGGCGAGGGGGCTCAGAGGAGGACCATGGAGTAGTGGTGGTGGCCGCAATCGATATTATTATGGAGGCTTCCAGAGTTATGGCAGCTCCCGAAGGAAGGATTATCCGAGCAGTGGCCGAGAAGGAGACCGCTATTCATGTGACTACCGTGACAAGTGGTCCAACCTTGATTGTTAGGAAAGTTAGAAAGAGTTGAAACACTGAATGCTGCGGAGCAGCCGAGCCAAGATTCCTACACGGATTAACTGTGAACGCCACGTTCCTAAAGGTGTCCACGTAGTGAACTTCCCTACATGGACTAACCGTGAACTCCACGTTCCTAAAGGCGTCCATGTAGTGAACTTTCCTCCACAGACTAACCGTGAACTCCACGTTCCTAAAGGCGTCCATGTAGTGAATATGTCCAGGCCTCACCACCCAACCACCATGGAACCTGGTCTGGCCCTCAGCTCGGCCTCCCGGAAAAAGTGCTATCAATTTGCATGACTTTAGATTTTTGATCAACCCCTTAACCTTCATTCAAAAGAAACTAAAAGTGAAAATCAGAGGTTGAGGAGATGGAGTTTGGCTTTGCAGGGGTTCAACTTGGAAATTGAACATGTAAAGGGCAGGGACAATGTCGTGGCTGATGCTTTGTCCAGAGTGAATTAACTTTGGAAATCCCTGTGGGTTGTGTGAAATTTTGTTGCTTTATTTTTGAGATGTTGATAATTGTTGCTCACGGGAATTGAGTATTTGGGTTGTGAGTTTACTTTTGTTTGTTGAAAGAGTTTGTCTGCAAAGAAAGTTTTTGCTGTGTTCAAACTTTCTTTCTTGAAGTGGGGAAGTGTTACGGATTCGTCACTTCCGCTGTTGTGGTTTTCCTCCACTTGAAAGATTTCTGATTCTATGTACTATTATTGTCTTCCAAAGGTTTATTGTTTATGAACAGTTATTAAAAGTTAAAAGGGTTACCTTAAAATGATACAGGAACCCGAACCAGAAGAAAAGGAGGTGAGGAGGAGGAGGCGGTGAGAAAAGTCGGTGAAGAAGCTGGTTGCTTTGCGTTCTGGATCGAACGTTGTCGAGCAAGAGACACGAGTGAACTTTGGGTTTCCTGGAAAGGGATTCCGCGATAGAGTTGTTATCGCTGTGACTGATCAAACCTGCGTGTCAGGTTGGCGTTGGATTCGGAGGAACCATCGTCATGTGATTACGTCTCAAGTATGAGCTGTCCGCCATTTTGACTCATGCGCTTCGCGCGTCAAGCACACTTTCCTTGCTTCGTCAACCGTTTCCACCGCGTTCAGACGTATCTGTGGTGTGTGTGTGCACCGAGGCTTCTGACGATTACTTTGCAGCTCGCCGACCGTGAACAGTGAAAGTTCGTACCTGGAGGGGGCCTTTGGATTTCCCAGTCGCCGTGAGTGCACCTTTGTGCCACTTTAACCACGTGACCCTTTTCTCCGCTTTGGGCCGCGTGCGCCTTGGTGCCGTTTTGGGCGGCGTGTCTGTGCCTGCCCTTGGAACGAGATTCTGGTTTTGAGTCGACATCGTTCAGTTGATCACTGGAGGGGACCAACTCTGAGCTCGAAGATGGGAATATAGAGACATTGGGGAAGGTTCTTTCCACTCACTTGGAACACTGTGAGTTACCTTATGCATGCTAGCTGATGGAATCGAGAGTGCACTCTTAATTGTCATTTGTGGTAATGTTATTCCTGTGTGTTTATAATATATTATTGGTTTGTTCATAACCATTGGTGTGGTTTCCTTATTGATTTCGACACGGAATAATATATTTTTCTGCTGTGACCCCTCCCGGGGTTCGGAGGTATACCGAGACCAGGAGGTCGGGGAGGAACACGTAACAAAAGTAAGGCGCGACCAATGACGCACGGCACACGGCAAGCTAATCGAGGCTATTCGCTGGAATTTCCGAACACCGGCAAAGTCCAAAATCCAGTAGGTATGTAAGCAAGTAAGCATCATCAACAGAATAATTAGCACAGTCAGTGTGAAACAAATTATCTTAAACACAGACCAGAGAAACCATGAATGGGATGGGAATACAATTACAAATAACATTTCCATTCGTTCGTAACACACATAGCATAATAATAATAATAATCTATCTATAATTCCAGTAATCTCTGTACGTCTGTACGTTTGTACGTCTGTACGTTTGTTTGTCTGTGACCGCTGTTTCTCGACAACCACGGGTCCGATATACTTTTAACTTGCCAGGTATATTGCTGGGGACCCGAGGATGTGCCTTTTCAAGGTTTCATATTAATCGGACAATTACTTACCGAGCTATGTCCAAAAAACGATTCAACCAATCAGAGAGCAGCGAACGATCGCGTGTGCCGAACGTGGAGGACACACTCTGCCTCGGATGGCACATTTGAGAGCGTATTCATTTATTTCACGTTTGCAAACTATGTTGGCGTTAAACTATATTTTAAAACTATAAAACTAATAAAACCGAATTTGCGATTCATTCGCTTTCCTGCGCGTTTGTGCACGCGATGGCGATTTCTTTACCAAACTCCGGAAGCCGTTCGCTTTGGACCAAACCATTGCATGTAGAGGGGGGGGATTGTCACCGTACTCGCAAGCCGTTCGCTTTGGACCAAACCATTTCATGTAAATAGAGGGGGGGGATATAATTTTAGATATAGATATAGTACGGGCAATGCCCTAGTATTAATAATAAGCGTAATTACACATATTCAAAATTGATATAAAACTTTAAAAAAAAAAAAATTGCAATGCGTTTCGGAGGATCTCCACCGAACCACTGAGACTGGCTCACTGAACCCCAGGGGTTCGGTCGAACCCAGGTTAAGAACCACGGATCTAGAGCCTTTTTGGTGTACACCAAGCAAACATCTATAGTCTTCTTGCAGGTGAAAAGAGACTATACTTTTTCAGGAAGTAACTTGCAAACTCTACCCACCCAAGGGGTAGGTACTCTGCGACTTATTTAATACTGCTGCTTTCATATGGATCAGAACCCAAAACCTCCAATGTTCTTACCAATAAGACGTGTGATTTGTGTGATTTTTCATAGTTTCCTCCAGGTCTAGGATTAACTGTTTGTTTGATAGCTCGTGACGAGTTTTAACCACGATTGGATTGCTTTGCCATTGGCCGGTTAATAATTCTACCTGTTGGACGGTTGGTGAAAGCTGTCGAGGCTGCGTTGTGCAACAGCTACCTTTGTGACCGACAAATCAACACGTGAAGTCCAAAACATCCTTTAGTTTTCGTTGCAAATCTTTTATGTCTTGCACACAACAGTCAAATCCAAACGTCTGAGGTGGTCTATCTGTTGTGCTCAGATTAAACCAAACTTGTCGCACACTTTGGGAGTATCCAGACAAATTACTTCTGGGCATGAGGGTCTTGCCGAGCACGGGTCGTGTTGTGCTGCGCACGGGTCGGGCCTAGCGCGGTTCGGGCCTAGCGCGGGTCGGGCCTAGTGTGAGGCATACTGCTTGCGATGTGCCAGTGACTCGATCGGTAAACGAGCAGCTACCTCGTCGCACATACATCCCTGATGCCGGTCTCGCACTGTCAGCTCGACGTTCCACCGGCACCTTGGCTGTAAATAAAGCCCAAAGGCTTGTAATTGTTGGTCGTGTCGTTCGTTCGACCCCAGCCTCTCGGGTCGATCCCTGTTTGATTAAATTATGCACAAGGATTGGCGTGCAGTGGGGCGGATGCCTGTAATGGACTTGTCAAACGCGGGCTCCCCAAGCGTGGCGGCGAGTCGAGGGACCTCCTCAGAATGGAAAAGCATCTTTGCCTCAATCTGCTCTCACTGTGCAGAATCTCTTCTCGAGCTCCCGGCCTACTCGAGCCGTTTAGGTCCAGTGATGCAGGTCGTTGCGCCACCATTTTAATAACCGAAAACCCACATGCTCTGCACTATGAACCTGTGGTTGCTTTGATGGGGTTTATGAGCTCAACATGTTCAGAAGAAGCTCCAAAATAGGTCACTTTTTGCTTACATTCGGTGAGAGTGGCCCTGCATGTAAAATATGCCAAACCTGTATAATATTATCGTAATAAAACATGAGTACGCTAACAAAGAACTTCGACCAAGGAAGCTTTTTCCTGCGATAGTGTATCCGTCTTATGCTTGTCCTGTCTGTTCTCTATCATCTTAATGCTGAGCGTCTAGCAAGGAAGCAGTAGGTACCATTTTAAAGTCTTCCGGTACCATTTTAAAGTCTTCCGTATGACTAGGACCAAGGTTCAAACCGCCGACCTCCTTGACTCAGAGCGGATGCTCTCACCATGATTCCACTGAGTCTGGTATGCTTCATAATTATTGAGGAACCACCTAAAGCACAGGAAGGCCAGGTTCCAGTCAAAGTAGCAAATGAAAGAAGCGATTATTAAATGAATATCTTTTGTCTAACATTCCCAGAGCGTGAGATTGAAATTATGAAGATTCATTACCTCCGCCACCAAAGGTGGATGGAGGTTATGTTTTCACCCCTGTCTGTCTGTCCGTTTGTCTGTCTGTCTGTTCGTTTGTCTCTGTCTGTCTGTCCATTTGTCTGTCTGTTCGTTTGTGAACAAAATATCTCAAAAAGTTATGGACGGATTTAGACGAAACTTGGTGGACTGGTTGGGTGTCTCAAGAGGACGATTCGATTCGATTTTGGTGAAGATCTGAATATGGATTCGGATATGAGAATTATTTAATTTTTTGAGTGATTCTTCACCATTGGGTTTTGGGCCAAAAACGATACATAGCAGGATATCTCAAAAAGTTATCGATGGATTTGGACGAAGCTTGTTGGGCAGGTTGTGTGTGTGACAAGGAAGACTCGATTCAATTTTGGTGAAGATCCGGATCCAGCTGGTAGAATTTTTAAAGTGATTCTTCACCATTGAGTGATATGGCCAACCAGGCGGAGGTTTGCTCTCTACTGAGTGCCGTTCTAGTTTAACGAAGTACAACTTCGGTCTTATGCTGGTTGCTGAGGAGAGGGTGAACAAAGAGACATCGAAACGAGATGCTCACAATAGTGTAAGAAATGCTCACTTTTTATTTTATTTTTCAATACGCCAGTAAATATAATGAAGACTATTTTCCCCCAATAATTCTATACATTCATTGGGGAAGTTCCAGGGACCTGTTATGGATCACGAGCGGAGACTGAAGCTTCAGGATTGATCACCAAGTTTCAAATCTACAAGAATTTTGTCTACGCTATAAACAGCACAATTATCATTTCTATTTTTTTTGTGTGTTTTTGGCTTTTCGAAGATGGAGGAATGAATTCGGAGAAATCAATGTTACTGAAAGGGAGACATGATGAGGAGACGACTGTAAAATATCCATTACTGTCTAACTGTTCATTCACACCTTGCTCTCTTAGAGCCTTGGTAGCCAGTGCATCCCTCTTATGGCTCAGGGCTATTCAAAGGACCGCTCAATGACATATGTTCCATCTCACGTCTGACAGTCTAGGCCAGACAATGTGGGCCAAGCAGGCAATACTCGTTCCTCATAATCTGGATCCACTGTCCACGTGGTGTCCCCACACTTTGTGTTGCTTTTTCATGGAAAGACGGTTGATGGTTTAGTTCAGAGATGGCAAACTCACATTTGAGTCTGTGTCATATGCAGGTGGCACTACATGAAAAATGTCATGATGAAGCTGAGTCACTGGTACAACACTCAAGCATGGTGTTGTACTGGCGAGTATGCCTTCCTTTGGAGAGATCATTAAGATGTCTCATCCTTGATGGACTTAAATATCCCATGGGTACCCTTTGAAAAAGGAAGGCCATTGTGTCATGGTTTCCAGACAAATACGAAATTATTTCCCGAATCTATGGGGGGAGTGGGATTATTATCACTAGCTTCATTAATGATGCAACTAGCTGACTAATTAATAATTGAATAGGCATTCGGGGGAGACACAGAAATAAAGATTTTTTTTTTAATTAGAAGGAAGTAAAATTGCAACTCATGTTCATGTGACGTCACATTTAATGCCACGTCACATGAACATCGTACCATGGCTTGCTGACTTCCTCCACTCTCGTAGCCAACTTGTGGTTCTCAACGGAATCCTTTCATCTACTCTCCTTGTCCAGGCTGGCATTCCCCAAGGCAGTGTTCTGGGCCTGGTCCTATTCCTGATCTACATCAATGATTTATCTGACTGAAAAATTCTCTTTATTTATTTGCTGATGACTCCACCCTGTGCCGTGACATACCTCATTCTTCAGACAGGCTTCAGCCTCTTCCCTCCCTTCAGACCTTGAAAAAAATCACAAGCTGGTCAATGACCTGGAATATGCCTTTCAATCCTGACAAATCTCACACTATCTCTATCTCTCTGAAAGGAACGTCTGGCAAACCCTCGCCTCTACTTTCTCAACAATCCTCTTGAGGAGGTTCAGTCATTCAAACTCCTGGGTCTCACTTTCAGCCATGATCTTTCTTGGGGAAACTGTATTTCAAAATTGGCCTCCAAAGCCAGCCGCCGACTTGGAATCCTCCGTCGTACAAATTATTTGGCACACCTGAACTCCTATCCACCTACATGGCTTTTATCTACAGCTTGATGCAATACTTCTCTCCCCTCTGGACTGGCTCCCCTGCCTTACATCTCACTCAGGTTGACACTGTGGAAACAAAGGTCTTCCAGATGATTGGAATCTCCTGTGCTGAATCTGGGTCTATGGATCTATCAATACACCATCACAGAAAGGCTGGTGGTCTCTCTGTCTTCTACCGCTTCCTTTCTGGTCTTCCTCTTTCCATGCTTTATCCTCTTTCCTCCTCCTCTTTCCTCTTTCTCTTCTCCTTCTCTTCCTTTATCCTCTTCATTTTCCTCTTTCTTTCCTCTTTCTATTTCCATGCTTTCCATGCTTATTCTGGTCTTTCTCTTTCTCTCACCCCTGGATTCTGCAGGGCTCCCATAGTTCCGCTATCAACACGGTTCTGGTGAAACTACAGAAATACAAGATCACTGCTCACCTCCACTCTTTCATTCCTCTTTTTGTCCCCCATCGCACCGCGGAGCGAACGGGGGACTATGGTTTTCCTCTCCGTCCGTGTGTGCGACCGTCCGTGCGTCCGTCCGTGCGTGCGTACGTGCGTGCGTAAGCGAAGGACCGAATTCTAATTTGGCGTGTGGGTGCAACCCACGTCAAAATCCAAGATGGCCGCCGCCATGTATGCCTGAATCTTGTGAGCGAAATATCTTGAAAAATAAACGAACTACTAACTTCTAATCTGGTGTGTGGGTGTATCTACACATAAGGGAGAACGCTATTGAAAATTGGGTCGCCACGTCAAAACCCAAGATGGCCGCCTTGCGTCTTCCACTTGGTCAACTCACATCACTTCACCGACGGGGGACCTAGGCGTAACGCTTTTTTCACACCTGTGAAATCAACTTCCTCATCCACTTCAATCTCATTATTCCCTCCTCTCATTATTCCCTGCTCCACCCAAATCCCCCCTCCTTCCAATTTTCCAGTTTTCCCTCTGAAGTTTCCTTCTGTGTCCATCTTGTCCACTCCATGCATGTGTGTTTTGCATCCTGTTTACGCCATTGCATCCTGATCCGTTCAGTGCACTAGCTCTTCCACAAGACTCGACTAGGTATACAAAAAAATGTATCAGCATGTGAATCTTCAAACCTCTGCTCGCATTGAAGGATTCCTCCTGTGGCTGCACTCACGTCCTTCTGCTCGCAAGTCACGGTAGAAACTGCAAGCTTTTGCATGAATAACTAGTAAGATCAAGGGCACATGATGCTGGTTCATATCTTCAATCCACATTGAAAGCAGTCTCTCCATGTTTTCCAACACCTGACTGCGACAACTAACACACCTCAATTATGCTCCGCCATGTGGCAAGTAAAGCTCCGCCATGCCACGCAACTCAAACGTTCTTATAGTTGAACAAGCCTCTTTCTATTTTTTTTATAGTTGAATAACCAGGCCTGTGCAACAAACTTGCATGATGCACAGGTCATGGACAAAAACATGGAAACACCAACGTGACGTCACTTAATAGGGCGTTGGGCCACCATGTGCAGCCAGTGCGGCCTGTATGTGCCATGGCATAGAGTCCACCAGTGTCTGCAATTTTGCAGGAGGGATGTGGCATTATTCTTCCACAAGAAAGTCAACCAACTCACACCTGTATGATGTAGGTGAAAAACGCTGTCTCAGGTGTCATTCCAGAATATTCAACTATATAAGAGATGTCTGTCTGTCTGTCTGTCTGTCTGTGTGTCGCCATTTTTCTCAGAGATGGCTGAATGGATCTTCGTCAAACTTTCAGAGGTTCATCAGTGAGTGCCTGGGAGTGTTTAGGCCCAGAATTTGTTTTTTTTCAAAGTTCGTTTTTTAAAATTATTTTTAAATCGCTCTATAGTACTTAAGCCTATTTGATTAAGGACAGTTATATACAAGTATACATTCACATAAATAAATACAAAACAATCACCAGACATTTAAACACAAATAATCTATCTATAATTCCAGTAATCTCTGTGTGTATGTATGTATGTATGTATGTATGTATGTATGTATGTCTGTGACCGCTGTTTCTCGACAACCACGGGTCCGATATACTTTAAACTTGCCAGGTATATTGCTGGGGACCCGAGGATGTGCCTTTTCAAGGTTTCATATTAATCGGACAAGTAGTTACCGAGCTATGTCCAAAAAACGATTCAACCAATCAGAGAGCAGCGAGCTATCACGTGTGCCGAACGTGGCGAACAGACTCTGCCTCGGACGGCACATTTGAGAGCGTATTCATTTATTTCACGTTGGAAAACTATGTTGCCGTTAAACTATGTTTTAAAACTAAATAAAACTAATTTGCGATTCATCGTAACTGCGATTTGCGACCTTCCGGACAGTGAAGACTTCACTTCCGGCAGCCAATCACAGAACGCGTTGTTGCGAGCCGAGCCGAGCGCGTGCGCCATTACGGTTCGTAATTCGATTTCTTCCGGAGAAAATAATAATTTCTCGATTTCTTATGCGCATTATTTCTCCCAGAGCGAAGGGCGGAAGCGAAGAGCGTTGTTTTTTTTGTTTACGGGCGTACGGGCGTACGGGCGGGGTAGAGCGTACGGGTAGCGTTTTTTTTTTTTTTTGGCAAGGAACGGGCACCCACGTACGGGCATGCCCTAGTAATAAAAATTCCAGAAGCGGTCGACGTTGGTGGTAAGGCTTCTTCTTCTTCCTGCATGTCATCATACTTAACTCAGAAACGTGATGAACGGCACATTCACCAGCATATATTCCACAAAAAGGTAAAATGATGATTTCACATTTGTGATCGATTCTGATTTTGATGTAATAATTGCTTTTCCATTATATTTGCCCTCATTTTAAATATGTTAATGTTTCTTTTTGGCTTGAGCAACGCCAGGTACTCCAGTTATAAACGCTTGTATACTTAACTCGGGGTACAAATACAAATACAACTTTGTCTGGGGGGTAACATAGGCTATGTGGCCGCAGCCTCATTCGGGGGTGTGGGGGACCAGGAGAGGGGCATAAATTCTCCATGTAAATGTGTACCGTGTAGCAACACCTGGTGATGGTGACAGAGGGTATTACAATTTCCTTTCTTTACCTGTGCAACACTGAGGTTAAAACACTTCTTTGCACAGGAAAAATTTTCCTCCTTCCCTTCCCCCCCCCCCCCCCTCCTCCCCCAAAATGGAGGGGTCTGTCAAAGCCACCCCACCCCCAAAAGATGTATATGTAGCATATCTTAACCCCTTCCCCTTCCACTCCCCCCACTCCCTTCCTCACCCCTCCTTCTCCTGCCACACCTCCTTGAATAAGGAGATGAATAAGGATAATAATAAGAATAACAATTATAATAATAAGAATAATAAATGTAATAAGAATAATATAAGAATAATAATAAGAATAAGAATAAGAATAAGATAATAATAAGAAGAATCTAAGGATAATCTCTAAATAATAAGAATAAAAAGAATAATAATACTTCTTCTCTTTGAATAAGGAGAATAATAATCACCCTCACCCCTTGCAATGCTGGGTACTCCTGCTAGTATCCCATAAATGCTCGATTGGGTTCCAATCTGGTGACTGAGGAGGCCATGACGTATGGATAGGATCAGGTGACCACACGTGCTCTGTGGATGGGAGCATTGGGGGGGGGGGGGGGGGAGGGGTCTCCTCTTGCACCCATGCTTGTCATAAATATAGGCAACCAGGCCTGTGCAACATTTTATACACAACCCTAAGCATACTGGGATGCTATTTGCTTAATTAACACATGGGCCACATCTGTGTGGAAGCCTTTGCCTGGTGTCCCTCGTTTACCCAGGTGTTTCCATTTTTTTGTCCACTACCTGTATATCACACAAAAGGTAGTAATTGATCAATGGCGTTCAACTAAAATAACAGTTTTATATCTGTCCTACAAAGAGCTCGGGCTCTATATCCCAGGCTCACCTGATGATCAAATTACCCAGCCTCTCACTGTCCTCAAAAGCCTGGTGGAAACTGGTCAGATCTGTGTCTGGTACACATTCCCCTTCCATTTCCTTTTCTCCTAAAGTATTGAGTCATGCTGGCCATTGCTCAAGAAAAGCAAAAAAAAATTGTCAAAGCCCCAAATCGGTCCCTTCCTGTCCCTCCTTGCCACAATGTTCTATGCAGCTGTGTCGTCTTCTCCACTGGCATATTGGAGAGGTTTCTTACCCAGCTCGGTACCTCTTCTGGCAACTGATTCTGATGGCATGAGTGCTCTCATCCTCAGGAACCGTGCTTCACTCCTATTATACCCTATCTCTTTCAGAGGTCCGTCTTGGATGGGGAACTTCCTCCTCCTTGTAAAGTTTCAAATATCACTCGTATGCACAAGAAAGGTTCAGACTTCAGAAAATGGACTCCCCCAACTACAGACCTATCAATGTGCTTCCCATAATAAGCAAAGTAATGGAGTGCACCATTCCAGCCAACCTCAAACACTATCTCTTCTTTTTACTCACTCATTATCATAAATTCGTATGCTGGTTGCATCATTGCTGGGAGCATGGCTGTGCTGCTGATGCAGTTCCCCCCTGTTTCCAGTAAGCTCAGACTCATTTTGCCAACCTCAGAGGGATGACAGGCTGAGTCAACCCACCAGGTGTTATTTAACGGCATGACAGGGGCTCAAACTCGAGACCCTAGAATCTTACGCCAGCCACGTACAGTCACGTGAAAAAGTAAGTCCACCCCATGTAAAGTTTTGACTTTTTCAACATATTTCAACATACAGCTATTTGATCTTCATTTCAACAATATTGATAGATAAAGGTGATATAATATAACAAATATCATGAAACATTTACATTTTGTCGTCCATTGTATAATTTAAATAAACATAAATGCAAATTTCGCATGTGGAAAAAGTAAGTACACCCTTGGCTCTAATAGGTGGTAATAGGATGTTTCTGCTTTGGCAGAAACAACCACAAGTAGGCGTTTCTTGTAACTGTCTACCAGTCTCTGACATCGACTGGGAGAAATTTTTTCCCACTCCTCCATGCAGAATTCTTTCACCTGTGCGATGTTTGAGGGGTTTCTTGCATGCATAGCTCGTTTCAAATCCCCCCACAACATCTCGATGGGATTTAGATCCGGTGTGGGAGGATAGAATCGCTCCCCAGGATGAAATCACTCCCCCTAGGATTTTAACACTCCCCCTTGCAGGATCAAATGACTCCCCAGGATTATAACACTCCCCCTATATATTTTGTGATTTAAACAATATTTATTGCATGGTAATGACATAAAACCATGACAAAGTTAATGAATATGAACATAAAATGATAAATGAATTGATAAACAGGGTAGAATGATGTCCTTTGTAAACGTCTCTCCCTAAAAATAAAAATACAATGTTTTTCGCATCCCTGTATTAAACTGGGTAAATCAAATAAAGAAAAGTATAAATTTAACATTCAAATAACTATATATTTTGATATTAGGGCATTCGCAGTAATCATTACGATACATTTATGATGTTTTATACTGAAAGGATATTTTCATTTCAACATATAATATGTCATTTTAAGTTACGTTCTATAACTTTACTGCACTTTTAAGAAATATTAAATACAGGTTTTAAAATGTTACTCAAATGTTTGAATATTGGCAAAGGTGTGTTCACGTACCGATAACCAGGAAACAAGCGCTTCTGAGCAGTTCCGAGAACTGGACATAGGCGCTATATAAATGTATAGTATAATAATATTCACATATTTCACAAAATAAAGTCTAATCTAATAGATTTAAGCTATGTTCAATGACTATGTCTTAACTCAACACTTACAATATTTATTGCATTTCCGTACTTTAAACGTCCCAATGTTGTAGTGCTCATTCCATTCATATGTATTTCATTGACATGTTTGCACTGTACATTTGTGGAAATAAATATTGTTTCAATAATTTCGATAAGAATCCAAGAATCGAACTAAGTATATTGTCAAGAGCATATATAGTGTTCCCATGGGTGTACAAAAGAAATCATATGTAGATCCGAAGATATGTAAATATTACCCACATCACACTGAATACACTCGGAAGAGTGTACAAAGGTATACATACAGATATGAAATGAAGTACACTGCATGATATTTTTAAAACCACAACAAAGTATAATAACTCTCATGTGAATATAAATGAACGGGAGTATTGATTAAATATACGGGGAAAACGGGACTCATGTCAACTTTTGTTGTATTGAAATAACTAGGGCGTGCCCATACGTGGGTGCAAAAAAACATGCGTGCAAACAACAACAACAAAAAAAAACTTTGAAACCACGTGGCAGTAACGACCACAGAACCCCCCCCTCTATTTACATGAAATGGTTTGGTCCATTCGCAAAGCCAAAGCGAACGGCTTGCGAGTACGGTAGAACCCCCCCCCCCCCCCCCTCTATTTACATGAAATGGTTTGGTCCATTCGCAAAGCCAAAGCGAACGGTTGGTAAATAAATCGCCATAGCTCGGTAACTACTTCTCCGATTAATATGAAACCTTGAAAAAGCACATCCTCAGGTCCCCAGCAATATACCTGGCAAGTTTCAAGTATATCGGACCCGTGGTTGTCGAGAAACAGCGGTCACAGACAAACAAACACACAGACACACACACACACAGAGATTACTGGAATTATAGATAGACTAGGGCGTGCCCGTACGTGGGTGCAAAAAAACATGCGTGCAAACAACAACAACAAAAAAAAACTTTGAAACCACGTGGCAGTAACGACCACAGAACCCCCCCCCCCTCTATTTACATGAAATGGTTTGGTCTATTCGCAAAGCCAAAGCGAACGGCTTGCGAGTACGGTAGAACCCCCCCCTCTATTTACATGAAATGGTTTGGTCCATTCGCAAAGCCAAAGCGAACGGTTGGTAAATAAATCGCCATAGCTCGGTAACTACTTCTCCGATTAATATGAAACCTTGAAAAGGCACATCCTCAGGTCTCCAGCAATATACCTGGCAAGTTTCAAGTATATCGGACCCGTGGTTGTCGAGAAACAGCGGTCACAGACAAACAAACACACAGACACACACACAGAGATTACTGGAATTATAGATAGACTAGGGCATGCCCGTACTATATATATATCTAAAATTATATCCCCCCCCTCTATTTACATGAAATGGTTTGGTCCATTCGCAAAGCCAAAGCGAACGGCTTGCGAGTACGGTGACAATCCCCCCCCCCCCCCTCTATTTACATGAAATGGTTTGGTCCAAAGCGAACGGCTTGCGAGTACGGTGACAATCCCCCCCCTCTATTTACATGAAATGGTTTGGTCCAAAGCGAACGGCTTGCGGAGTTTGGTAAAGAAATCGCCATAGCTCGGTAACTACTTGTCCGATTAATATGAAACCTTGAAAAGGCACATCCTCGGGTCCCCAGCAATATACCTGGCAAGTTTCAAGTATATCGGACCCGTGGTTGTCGAGAAACAGCGGTCACAGACAAACACACAAACACACAAACACACAAACACACAGACACACAGACACACAGAGATTACTGGAATTATAGATAGATGATGGGCTCAAATATAGTACATGTATTCAACAATTGAATATTAAGATCCGACAATATGATGCACATGCTCACACGGTATACACTAAAATACATAGTAGAAGCTCTGTTGATCATTGCAACGATATCTAACATCCTGTGAGTTGTATTTCCAAAGTAACTAAATATATCTTTCCATTCTTTCTGGGTGTGTACCCTGGTTAGAATAGGTACACCGTATCCCTGCGTGTCGTAAGAGGCGACAAAGAGGGTTGGCATCA
The DNA here is from genome assembly GCF_964187855.1 of Myxine glutinosa. Taxonomy (NCBI): domain Eukaryota; kingdom Metazoa; phylum Chordata; class Myxini; order Myxiniformes; family Myxinidae; genus Myxine; species Myxine glutinosa. The sequence continues at coordinate 62,001,874 of NC_136273.1, read as the reverse complement.
GGAAGGGCATCCGGCCATAAAAACATTGCCTCAAAAAGAGAACCATGACAATTACAACTACATATGGGCAGGGTACAGCCCGAAGTGGAGATCGGTTTCTGAGGTTTGGGATGTGGAATGTAGGGACAATGACAGGGAGATCAGGGGAAGTGGTGAAAGTATTGATCAGAAGAAGAGTGGACATATGTTGTGTGCAAGAAACGAGATTGAAGGGAAGTGGTGTGAGAATGGTGAAGGGGAGGCAGGGACAGAAATACAAGTTTGTGTGGCAAGGGTGCCCGGAGGGCGTGAATGGTGTTGATGTCCTGTTTTCTGAGGAGTTTGTAGACAGTGTGGTGAGTGTGACTAGAGTGAGTAATAGGTTGATGATGGTGAAAATGATGATTGGAAAGCTCTTGGTGAACGTCATCTCGGGATATGCTCCGCAGGTTGGTCGGAGCGATGAAGAGAAGGACAAGTTCTGGTGTGCGATAGAGAAGCTGATGGAAAACGTGAAAGATGAGGAAGTTGTTGTGGCATGAGGAGACCTAAATGGACATGTGGGAAGGAGTATGGACGGTTTTGAGGGAGTTCATGGGGGTTATGGATATGGTGTGAGAAATGGAGAAGGTGAAAGGATTTTGGAGTTTGCTGATGGAGCTGATTTGTTGATTTGTAATACTCAGTTCCAGAATGGGGATAATAAGTTTGTTACATACACGTCAGGTGGGTCGACGCAACCGTTGACTACCTGATGGTGCGTAGGCGAGATAGGGGGCACCTCCGGTACACAAAGGTGATCCCGGCGGCGGAGGCTGTTTCACAGCACCACTTGGTTGTCTGCGACATAAGGGTGAAAGGTGCGAGGAGAGTTCGGCTGGTGAAGTACCAACCGAGAATGAAGGTGTGGAGGTTGAAAGAAGTGACAGTAAGGGAGGCATTAAAAGAGAGGCTGAGTAGGGTAGAGGATGATGTGGTTGAGCTTGAACGTGGTTGGATGTCAATGAAAGATAGTCTGTTGGGAGCTGTTGGTGAGGTATGTGGATGGACAAAAGGACCACCGAGGCACTCGGAAACATGGTGGTGGGATGATGAATTTGGAAAGACGATTGACAAGAAGAGGAAGACGTTCAAGGAGTGGCAGAAGGCGAAGGGTATGGGAGCAGAAAATGCAGAGCATGAAAGTTATAAGGCAGCCAAGAAGGCTGCAAAGAAAGAGGTAGGAAAGGCGCAGGAGGCATGTAGGAAAATGTTCAGAGAACGCTTGGATTCGGAGGAGGGCCAGAGAGCGGTATTCAGGATTGCAAAGCAGATAGCGAAAGAGAGGTGTGATGTGATGGAGGTGAGTTGCTTGAAGGATGAAGTGGGACAAATCGTTGTGGACCCAGATGGAATTAAAGGAAGATGGAAAAGATGTATGGAAATGCTGTTGAATACAGAGAATGAATGGGATGTCAACATAGAGAGTAGCCCAGTTTTAGGACCGGCAGAGAAGATAACTGAGAATTTAGTTGAGGAAGCGATAAAAGCAATGAAGAGTAGAAAAGCGGGAGGGCTGACGGGAGTTGTGGGAGATATGTTGAAGGCAGCAGGAAGTTGGGGTGTGAAGAGAATGACAGAGATTTGTAATCTGGTGGTGAAAGAAGGCCGCATTCCAGTGGATTGGGAACTGAGTACCCTCGTCCCTCTATACAAGGGGAAAGGTGACCTTCTGGAGTGTGGCTCGTACCGAGCGATAAAGTTATTGGAGCATGGAATGAAGGTATTGGAAAGGGTGTTCGAGAGGAGGATAAGGAAGAAGGTGAAGATCGACGAAATGCAGTTTGTATTTATGCCAGGAAGAGGAACGATAGACGCGCTCTTTATTGTGAGGCAGTTGCAGGAGAAGTACATGGAGAAGAGGAAGAAGTTGTTTCTTGGGTTTCTTGATCTGGAGAAAGCATTCGATAGGGTTCCTCGCGAAGTATTGACATGGGCATTGAGGAAGTTAGAAGTGGAGGAATGGTTGATCAGAGTAGTAATGGCAATGTACAAAAGAGCGCGCACAGCTGTAAGGACGAAGGACGGGAACAGTGGTGAGTTTGAGGTGAAGGTGGGAGTGCATCAGGGGTCGGTACTAAGTCCACTACTATTTGTAGCTGTGATGGAGGTGCTGGCTCAGAACGTAAAGGAGGGTTTACCGTGGGAGTTCTTGTATGCAGGTGATCTGGTGTTGATTGCGGAAAGTATGGATGGACTGAAGGAAAAGATGAACAAGTGGAAGGAATGTATGGAGACAAAAGGTCTGAAGGTGAATATAGGAAAGACGAAGGTGATGGCAAGTGGTAAAGCATGTGGTGAGGTGGAAAGAACTGGGAAGTGGCCATGTGCTATGTACAGGAAGGGTGACGGAGTGAACGCCATTCAATGTACAATGTGCGCTGAGTGGGTTCATCAAAAATGTAGCGGTCTGAGAGGGTCATTAACCAGTGTGGCAGCTACATTCAAATGTAAGGTGTGCACATAGGGAGCTGCAGATGGGGGAAATGTTGAGTTGGATCTTGGAGACGGCGTGAAGCTGGAAGGTGTGAAAACATTTTGCTACCTCGGAGACATGCTGAATGGAGAAGGTGGATCAGACTCGGCAACGGTTGCTGGAGTGAGATGTGCATGGAAGAAGTTTCGGGAACTGAGTGGCGTGCTGATGAGGAGGGGAGTGTCGTTGAAGCTGAAGAGAAAGGTGTGTGCTGCATGTGTGAGAAGTGTTATGATTTATGGGAGCGAGACATGGGTCATGAATGTAGAGCAGCAACAAAGGCTGGAAAGGGTGGAAATGCGAATGGTTCAGTGGATGTGCGGAGTATCGTTGAGAGAGAGGAAGACAAATGATGAATTGCGAAAGATGATGGGAATTGAGCCTGTGATTGATGCTATGAAGAGGAACAGGTTGAGATGGTTTGGTCATGTGTTGAGGAAGGATGAAAGTGACTGGTTGAGAAGAGTGATGGAAATGAATGTAGAAGGAAGTAGAGGATGGGGAAGACCGAGAAAGACTTGACGAAAGATGGTGGAAGAAGAAATGCGGGCAAGTGGGTTAACAAGGAGAGATGCAGAAAATAGGGCAAAATGGAGAAGATTGTCATGGGGACCGCAAGGCTAACCCCCGCTCTTGCAGGGAAAATGGCCTTAAAATGCATGTTGTTGTTGTTGTTGTATTCTTTCTGGGGGATTGACTTTATCCAAAAGGGGAGTGCTTTGATCCTGGAGGGAGTGTGTTGATCCTGACAGGGGGAGTGATTCTGTCCTAGGATAATTACACTCTAGAGTCTAGAGTGATTTTATCCTCGGACAGAATCACTCTAGAGTGAGATTTTAGTGGAGTGAGAGAATCCTGCTACACCGGGCTTTGACTTGGCCATTCCAGAACCCTCCATTTCTTTCTTTTCAGCCATTCCTTGGTGGATTTACTGGTATGTTTAGGGTCATTGTCATGTTGCAAGGTCCACCTTCGGTTGAGCTTCAACTTTCCGACAGATGGCCTCACATTATCCTCAAGCACCCTCTGGTACAATGAAGAATTCATAGTGGATTCTATGATGGTGAGCTGCCCAGGCCCTGATGCATGCAGTAAAGCTGCCCCAAACCATAATATTTCCACCACCATGCTTTACAGTTGGTATCAAGTTCTTGTGGTCAAATGCTGTCTTTGGTTTTCGCCAAACATGTCTTGTGATACTGCAGCCAAATAGCTCTACCTTTGACTCATCTGTCCAGAGCACTTTGTTCCAGAAGTGCTGGTCTTTGCCGAGGTGTTCATTGGCAAACTTTAGTCTTGCCCTGATGTTCTTTCTGGACAGCAAAGGTTTCCTACTGGCACACCTCCTATGTAGATCAAATTTCTGCAGCCTCTTTCTAATGGTAGACTCGTGCACTTTGACATCAACAGTGGCAAGAGCTACCTGTAGGTCCCGTAATGACATTCTGGGGTTCTTCGAGACTTCTTTCAGCATCTTGCGGTTTGCTCTCGTGCTGAACTTGCTGGGGTGGCCTGGCCTGAACAAGTTGGCAGTTGTTTGGAATCTTCTCCACTTGTAGATGATCTTGCAGACAGTCGAATGATTGATTTCAAATTGTTTGAAGATCTTTTTAAATCCCTTCCCAGACTCATAGGCATCTGTAATCTTCTTTCTGAAGGCCTCAGAGAGCTCTTTTGATCGAGGCGTGGTGACGCCGCACATTTCAACAACAAAGAGTAAACCAAACTAAGTGTCTGAGGTTTAAATAAGACAGGTTCCTCCAAGATCCTTTCGAATGATGTTCTAATTATTTGCACCTGAGCTGGTGCACCTGATTCTTATTTTAGGTATTTGAAGTAGTGATAAATGTAGGGGTGTACTTACTTTTTCCACATGCGAAATTTGCATTTATGTTTATTTAAATTATACAATGGACTACAAAATGTAAATGTTTCATGATATTTGTTATATTATATCACCTTCATCTATCAATATTGTTGAAATGAAGATCAAATAGCTGTATGTTGAAATATGTTGAAAAAGTCAAAACTTTACATGGGGTGTACTTACTTTTTCACGTGACTGCAACTGTTTAGCCAACACCAGGCTTTTTAACTCGCTAATCTTTGAAAACCAGTTTAGCTTCTGAACTCACCTTTCCACCTTCCACATGCTACTTCCTCTGACGCAACAATGGATGGATGCCCTGAACCACAAGCAAGAAGTTCCACAAGCAAGAGTCTCCAAATCTCTTGAAAATCCTCTCTATCTCTTTGCTGATGAGTCCACTCTCTGCCGCTCCATTCCTCATCCATCAGATCGGCAGTCTGCAGCCTCCTCACTCTCTGCAGACCTGGACAAAATCACTGACTGCGCAAACAAGTGGAACATGTCTTTCAATCCTGACAAATCTCACTCTCTTACGATGTTTCTCCGAAAAGACCGACTGGACAACCCTCCCATCCACTTTCTGAATAATCCTCTCCAAGAAGTTCTGTCTCTCAAGCTTTTGGGTCTCACTATCTGCCATGATCTTTCCTGGGAAAACCACATTTCAAATCTGGCCTCCAAAGCCAGTCGCCGACTGGGCATCCTCCGTCGTGCGAAGTCCTTCCTTGGCACACCTGAGCTCCTCACCACATACAAGGCTTTCATCCGCAGCTCGATGGAATACTGCTCTCCCCTCTGGGCTGGTGCTCCTGCCTCACACCTAGCTCGTCTTCACACTGTTGAAACCAAAGCGTTCAGAATCATTGGAATCTCCCGTGATGAAGCTACCTCCGAGGGCCTTTCACTTACTCACCGCAGGCAGGTTGGTGGTCTTTCTGTCTTCTACCGACTCCTCTCCGGCCTTGCTCCTCCAGCTCTCTCTGGGCTCTGTCCCCCAAATATTCATAAAGGTCGCACAAGATCTGCCTGCAACCCTCTTATGGTTAAACTGCCAAAATCAAGACTCTCTGCTCACCTTCACTCTTTAATTCCTCTTTTTTCCTGCCTCTGGAACAAACTCCCCCACTCCCTTCAATCCCACTCCTCCCTCCAGGTCTTTAAAACAGCTGTTCACCACCATCTCTTATCTTCCCCCATCCAAAACCTTGATCTGTTCTACCCCCGCTAATTTCACCCCAAATCCTCTTTTCTGAAATACCAACTTCTTTCCTGGAAGCCCTTGGTATCCTTGTGTTTATACTTCTCCCCCCCCCCCCCCTTCCCACGCCGCCTCCCCCCCAAGCCCTCTCCTTCCCACACATTCCCGATGTCCCTCACAAATATTGTGTTTATGTGCTTCCCCTTCTCTCTCCATCTTGTCTACCACTCCCCTTTTTATACACTTTGTTTGTTTGTCTGTTTGATTTGTTTGCGTGATAAATGTTAGCTCTTTCACAAGCCTCGATTATGTATACAAAAAAAAAAAAGGGTTTGGGCCATCTTTGGATATCTTTCGGGCCTTTGATACTGTCTGACATCCAACCTTAATTTCTAAGTTGTCTTAATTTGCTATGCAGCTGTTTAAGTGGTTGTCTGATTTCCTCCATGAGCAGAAACAGCAGGTGTCCCTTATTGGCGTCCTTTCCCATTGTATTTTCCCTCAGGCTGGGGTTCCACAAAGCAGTCTCTTCAGTCTATATCAATGATCTGTCTGAATCACTTGGACACCAGCTTTACCACTTGCTGATGACTCCACCTTGTGCAGAATAATACATTACACTCGTGAAAGACTGGCCACGGCTGAATCCCTTTCGTGAGACCCAGACAAGGTAAGCCGCTGGTCAGCTTCCTGGAATGTAACGTTCAATTCAGGCACCTTGCATGCTCTCACATCAGGTCTCCACAACGATCGCTAATTAAACTATCCAATCCACGTCTCTGGACAGCCAATGGAAGTGGTGCAGTCACTGGACCTCCTTGGCCTCCTTATCTGCCATAACCTTTCAAGGAAGGATCATGTCATTAAGCTGGCATCAAAGGCTAATCACTGTTTGGGTGTTCTTTATCGAGCTATGGCATTTCTGAGACCCAAAAAGTTCATCACATTTTCATACAGAGCTGCGTGGAGTATTCCCCCGTGTCCACTCTGGATTGGTGCTGCACATCCCATCTCGTTTCCTTGAGATGGTCGAAAACGAGGCTTTCTGCATCATCGGTATCTCGAGGCAGGAGCAGAATTCCCAAGCACGGTCATTCTCCCACCAGCAGTAAGTTGATGGGTTCTCTATTTTATACAAGCTTGTTCCTCCTGCCCCATCCTACCTCTATTTCCCCAAGTCACTCCAGGTTACACACATTCCTCTATAAATTTCTCTCATCTGTTCACCCTCCAAAAGTCCAGATTCATTGTCCACCTGCATTAATGCATCTCATTATTCTACCAGTTGTGGAATCCGGTTCCTGTGTCCGTTTTCTTGTCTTTCAAATGTGCTCCCAATAACTACCTCATGCGCTTACCCACACACATCCATGATCTCTTCCACACACACACTGATTATTTCTCATTCTGTTTCTCTCTGGGTCATTGTTAGTTGTTTTTTTGTTATTCCTCCTTTCCTCCTTTTGTTTCAACCCCACCCCTAGATCGTCTGTCAAACTGCTTTCCTTTGTAATTCACCTCCTCCATGAGCTTAAACCATTGTATAAGAAAAATACAGGTGAATGCACATTGTGAAGAGTGTTGTTAGGAAGACCCATTCAGACATAATGGCTATTTTGGGTCCAATCCATTTACAAGATTGCAGTCTAGCATTAGGAACCAAAATGACCAAAAAAAGAAGGCCTGTTTATATTCAACCTAAACCGTCAATGGTTCCTCCCATGTCGACTGCTCTCAAGCATTTATTTAAATCCTCATAAAGGGCAAAACTGGCAGAAACCTTATACGTACAATTTGCAAAGCCTAGGAGAAGGAGAGGCCCAGCAAGGCTAAGGTGGCTTTCGTCATCACGTTTGTCTACTTGTCAAACTTACGTTTGTAAACTAAAGGTAACATGGCAAGCGCTAGCAAGGACAGCTGCTCACTACATCACTGCAAGCATACCTGCCCCCCCCCCCCCCCCTCGCTTTGCCTGGCTCTGCTTGGCCGATTGGATCAATCTAAAAATGTCTGGAATTGAAGAACCGAGTGGAAGAAGTACTGAAGTCAAAAAATAACACCATGCAGGATTATTACCAATATGGATTGTTACCATACTGTAGATGGAGTTCCTGGTTCTAACTCACTTTGCCCAATAATGTGATTTAAGAACTTCTTCCACTCAGGTCTTCAATTGCCAACCAGGTTACTTGCGAAAGAGCAAAGCATTTATAAACATTAAGCATCCAGATAACCTTGTTCCTCAGAATTCCATCATTTGTACATATTACTCTTCACTTATCTGTCAATCGTTGTACATATTACTTATCGTTGTAATCTCACTCTGTCATCATACTCTGATCACGAGGTTTGAGTTAGCTCTTGAATGCCTTTAAGGCAAGTTGTGACGGGAACATAAGTGCTGTCCAATGCTGCCCACACATCCCACCTTTTTTTAAAATATTGCCCCGCATGGGTGAAACAAGCGGGGTAAGCAATTGCTTCCCTTTTCTTATTAACTGTCAATGTCGAGGAACAACATGATTTCAATTGAATGTTATATTTGAACACGAAATGGAACATGAATCGGAAAATGAACCTGCAGTTTAGCAGTACTTTGGCTCTCAAATTGTCCCGATTGCGCATTTTCAGAGAGAAGTGAGGTAATATTTTTACTCATCTGTCTGTCTGGCAGTCAAACAAGATTGAAAATTATTCCAAACAGGAAGTTTAATGTTTCTAAGGACGTTATAAAGGACACAAACACCAGGTACGAAGAACCTGTTTCATAAAATGTTGAATAACGTGGTGTAAAAAAACACTGGGTCAACGGCGGTAAAATTCCGAAAATTGTTTTTTTCGACAACCTTTAAAATCTTTATTTTATTTCAATTTAGCAGTATGGGACAAAATATTACAGCATTTGATATCATCTCGACCAATGAAATTTTCTGCTCATGGATCCCGCTCATGTTCCTTTTTGCTATAGACTACATGTGGCAAGGTGATCTATGAACTCTAGTTACCTCTGACACTGAAGGTGGATGGGGTTTATGTTTTAACCCCTGTCTCTCTGTTTGTTTGTCTGGTTGTCTGTGTGAACTGGATATCTCAAAATGTGCACGTATTTGGCTGAAACTTGGTAGACAGTTTGGGTGTGTGACAAGGACGAAGTTATTAGATTTTAGTGAAGATCCGAATTTGGATCCAGATAATAGATTTAAAGTGGTTCTTCACCATTGAGAGATCGGGCGAAAACCAATATATATATATATATATATTGTTACGTGCTCCTCCCCAAACCCCGGTCACGGTGTACCTCCGAGCCCCGAGAGGAGTCACGGCAGAAATATGTGTTATTCTGTATGTCAAAGATCAATGGTGAAACCACACCAATTGTTACCAACAAACAAGTATTGTATTAAGGTCACACAAGAATAACAGTACAATAATAATAGTAATCAATTGTACAACCAATATATCATTCCTATGATGGTACCATCAGTTTCGTACAATATAACTCACTGTGCTCCAAGTGAGCGAAAATAACATTCCCAATGTCTCTGTCCCAGCTTCAAACCAAAGTCGATCGACGCTCCAGTGATCGTCAGAACAATGTATCGAGACCAGAATCCCGCTCGGTTGACAGTCACACTGCCAAAGATAGGCAAAAGTGTCCTCAAGAGGCGGCTGGGAAATCACACCTTTGGGTATGGACTTTCAACGGCTCCCAATCGGCGAACCGCAATTTCCCACTCAAAATCCACGTTACACACACACACCAGGTTAACGGCTGGATGCGTTGAAATGGTTGAAGCGAGGTGAAAAACCTGGAGTGGTGCGAAATCGGGCGCGAGGTAAAATGGCCAATGGTCCGTTCTCGAGACGTAACGGCACTCCAATGATTCTCTTCAGAATCAACCGCAAAACCTGTCACGCAGGTTTATCTGTCACAGCGATAACAACTCTGTCACAGGAATCCCTTTCCCAGGAAACCCAAAATTTCGCTAGTGACCTCCGTTCGCCAGCGTTTGCTCATGACCTCCAAGCAGCGAACTCGATCCCGCGCTCCATTTGGCATCCCTCAAGTTTGTTACGCTTTGGGCTACCCACAGCAGTTTGTTACGCTTTGGCCGCCAGCAGCGTTCGCTGCCCTTGGTTTCGCTCGATACTAGCCAAGTAACCACGAGGTAGGCCTGAAAAGGGGGAGGAGCATGAGGGTCGAGGTGTGGCTGCATCAAGCAGCACGTCAGAAGGCGGTGACGGTAAGGGCAACAGCCAACCAGACCTCGGTGGGCATGGGGTGATAGGGCGTCGCAAGAAACGTCTGGTGAGTTCCAGAGGGTTCGCTGGGCAAGGCTATATAAGTCTACACACAAAGCTCTTGAACAGGACTGGCCAGGAGAACTTCTTTGTACAAAGATGAGATGAGAAGGGAGAGGCGCTTACAACGGACTTGCAAGGAGGACTTGTGTGTGAGAACTGCATTAAGAAGACTGGCGTGCGCACAACAGTTTCGAGCCTTGATTGAGAAGCGCATTGCTCATGTTTATTGAACTATTACGGACTGTCCGTTTATTACGTATGCAGCTGGGCTGCAAGTGTGACCGCCAAAGCCAGCCTACCGTTTGCCCTACCGATTCGCTCTATAATAATCCCGTGCACGCCAAACGACACGTGGAGAGCTCCTGGCCGCTGGGTTCATCTCCTTTGCGGTGCGAGTTGGGGACCGGAGGATGAGCTGCCCGGACGCCATTCCTGGACCATCGACCTGTTCATCTGCAACCCCGAGTGAGTGTGTCTGAGTGTGACGGGCCCGTTTGTCCATGGATAAGTTAAGACTGTTTAAGGCTGCACTGTGTATTCTTCTTCTTCTTTTTATTGTACAAAGTGTAAATAAATCTGTTATTCCTTTTCTTCCAAAATTCGACCGTTTCAGTCATTTCCTCCATTGGGTAAGCGTGGCACGATTAAGAACCGCTCGGATCGGGTTTAGTCATTGATAACGGCTCGGGTCACGGGTCGCTACCGCTCGGCGTTTCCACTAACTCCCGTGATTCTGGCAGGGATTATTTACTCGTTTCCAGTCAGCGTTAGTACTTCGGTAATAGCGAATTCATAGTCCTAAAACCCTATTTAACGCTGCCCGGGAAGGACGTCATAGGTCCCGGGTCCCGTCGGCTAGTAAAAGACAAGGGGACTAACCCCCCCTTGGTAAGGGGAAAGGCCGGCGCTGAGATCCGCAACAATATATATATATATATATATATATATATATATATATATATATATATACATACTAGCATGACTCTGCGCGCTGCGTGCACCTCACCACACGTCGTTTCAGAGAGATAGATATCTTTGACCATTTCGATGTCTTTTGTGTCTTCAGGGTCTTTGGGGTCTTCAGGGTCTTTTGGGTCTTCGGTTTCTTCAGGGGATTTTGGGTCTTGAGGATCTTTTGATTCCTCTGGGTCTTTAAGGGTCTTTGAGGTATTTTGGTTCTTTGGGGCATTTGATGGTTTTTTGGGTCTTCAGGGTGTTTTGTGTCTTTGGGGTCTTTTGGTTTTTCCGGGTCTTTTGGTTCTTCTGGGTCTTTTGGTTGTTCCGGGTCTTTTGGGTCCTTTGGTGTTTTGGGTCTTTGGGGTGGTTTGGGTCTTTGGGGCCATTTGGGTCTTCAGGGTCTTTTGGGTCTTCAGATTATTTGGGGTCTTCGGGTTATTTGGGGTCTTCAGGTGATTTGGGTTCTTCGGTTTATTTTGGGTCTTCGGGGTATTTTGGGTCTTCAGGGTCTTTAAGGGTACTTTGGGTCATCAGGGATATTGGTGGTCTTAAGGGTATTGGGGGACTTCAAAGGGTCGTCACAGGTGTGAGGTGTCACTGACTAACCTCAGTTTTAAGAAGAAAACGTTTTGGTCGCATTTAAAGAAACATAACCAATAACCATATACGTTTGCTTTATATATACAGTATATATATATATATACATACATATATATACAGGGTGCCCCAACACCTTGCCCCCCCCCCCCCCCCTGCCCAGCTCTACTGGGTCGCCACTGTACAATGGCGGGCATATAGCAGGAAGGATCATTTATTTGACATCTCAAAGACCAAATTTCATAATGATCTAATGAGCCTTTCTTGTTCTGTTGCAGATTTTGTGAAGTGATGTCGTGGTCGGGTGATTCCGAGAAGAAAAGGTGGATATGCCGCATCATGGCTATCGCGTTCCGAGTCGCCAGGGATCAGACGCCGGGAACCATATCCCGATCCTGGGTTGCCAAATACCTGAACAGGTCTGAGGACCTGGTCAAACGCAATTGGAACCGTCATCCATTCGATTGCGAGATGGACAGCCGGCCCGAACAGACAGCACAATGTTTGTCTCAGGAAAGCAGGGATATCATCATTGAGTCGCTTGCCAAGGAGAAGAAAAGCATTCGAGGGCTCCAAAAGGAGATTGAACGGGTTCGAGGGAAGAAGAAGAGCTTATCAAGTATCCACAGGTTCCTTCAGTCCATTGGCGGAAACGCTTTTCATCAAATTCCAGCACCGAAGCTGGCGGAGAAGAACGTCGAGGATGGAATGTGGGTTTATGAGTTTTTGATCGAGTGGACCTCTGATGATTTTATTTTCCTGGCCCCTTCCGATGAATTTTTCATTGATGAGGCTCGACGTCCCAACTTCCAGAACGACAGAATTTGGGCTCTTCACAATGATGACATACCACAAGAACTCAAGATTCGAGAGAAATTGAAGACAGCACGGTGCGTTGGCGTCTTCTTGATGTTCACAGCGAAAAGGCTGATGTGGGTCATCAAAGAGCAAGGACAATCATGGGACAGCAAACACCAAATACCTCCTAGTATAAATACCTCACCACCATGTAATTAAAAACACCTCACCACCATGTAATTCAAAACATCTCACCACCACATAATTCAAAACACCTCACCACCACGTGATTTAAAACACATCACCACCACATAATTCAAAACACCTCACCACCATGTTATTCAAAACACCTCACCACCACGTAATTCAAAACACCTCACCACCATGTAATTAAAAACACCTCACCACCATGTAATTCAAAACACATCACCACCATGTAATTCAAAACACCTCACCACCACGTGATTCAAAACACCTCACCACCATGTAATTCAAAACACCTCACCACCATGTTATTCAAAACACCTCACCACCACGTAATTCAAAACACCTCACCACCATGTAATTAAAAACACCTCACCACCATGTAATTCAAAACACATCACCACCATGTAATTCAAAACACCTCACCACCACGTGATTTAAAACACATCACCACCACATAATTCAAAACACCTCACCACCATGTTATTCAAAACACCTCACCACCACGTAATTCAAAACACCTCACCACCATGTAATTCAAAACACCTCACCACCATGTAATTCAAAACATCTCACCACCACATAATTCAAAACACATCACCACCATGTAATTCAAAACACCTCACCACCATGTGATTTAAAACACATCACCACCACATAATTCAAAACACCTCACCACCATGTTATTCAAAACACCTCACCACCACGTAATTCAAAACACCTCAACAACCACGTTATTACAAACACTTCACAACCACGGAAATAAAAGTTTGAGGTTCAGTGACAACACAGACGCTGCCCACATATGTAAATATATAGATGACTGTACCTGAGTTGCTGTTTTGTCATGGTTTACACCAATCATAATACAAACAATTATTTTGCACAATGTATTAGAAATATACGTGATATTACATTCTATAAACAATTGAAGATGTAAGTTAAAAAAAACATTTTTTTATTTTAATTTTCCAAAAAAAAAAAATCATTTCTGAAAATTTCTAAAAAATATACTCTTTGACAAGACAGACATACAGTATATATATATATATAATTATATATATATGTATATATATATATATATATATATATATATATACATATATATATATATATATATATATATATTGTTACGGACACGGCTAGGATGTTGTTTGCCGAGCGGATGGCCGCCGCGCCCGAACAGTTACCCCGACTAACCCGATTCCTGAACGTTGGCCAAAATCGCGCCACAGATATTCAATAGGGAAAAGACAAAGGTGACACGGATGTGAAGAAGAAGAAGGAGACAAAAAGGTTTGAAATACGATTATTATTTATTACTATTTACAGGATTGAAAGAAACCAAGAAAGAAGGAAAGATAAGAAAATAAAGCAGAAAGAGGGACGGCCCAGAAAGACACAGTGAAAATACTAGCTTATCTATTACAGTCTTAATTAACCCAGGGACAAGACAAACAAAGACGGACTCACACGGGGAATTGCAGAGTGGATTGGCTGGAAGGAGGTGGGTGGCTGGAGGGGGAGGAAGGCACGGAGCTGGCTGGAGCTTGATCTCGCACGGGACGTCGGGCTGGACCTCGACGGCCGCCGATGCCACCGATCCTGTCGTGTGCGTGGGGTAACAGGTCGGAGCTGTTTGGTGGAGCCAACGCTGCTGGTGGGGGGTCTGGCGTGACGGGTTCTCTCTCCCTCTCTCACAAACTCCAGGACTCTTTCTCTCTTTGCTTCGCTTCGCCCCTTCTCTCCTCTCTCTTTCTTAGTCCAACCCAGTCCAACAACTTCCTCTCTTGCTTGGTCCAACTCTTAGTCCCACTCAGTCCAACTCTTAGTCCAACAACAACTTCCTATCTTGCTTCCGCGCGCGCTCTATATAGCGCCTCAGGCGATCAAGCCGCTGGTGTCCAGGACACGCCCATCGGTCAACTCGCCTCGGCCCTGATTGGTCGGCACGGCCCTCTGGCTCCGCCCTTGATGACGATGGGTGGGCACGCCCAGGAGTCGGCAGCTCCTCCCCCTTCTTCTCCAAGCCGACCTCGTGGCGAATGGAGTCGCGGAGGGAACAGTTGGCAATTGTTGGAAGGGGAATGTGAATGAAAGGGGACCTACTCTTATTTCACTTGGTGCAATGGAGTATTTCAATTAATGGAAGACACAGCCTTACACTAATACACATAATAAGGATATAACTACTGAACAGGGATATATGGTGTCCTTCGTGTATGTTTTATGGAATTAACTACGGGAACGCCCTTTGACCTTTATACAACAGACTGGAGGCAGGAGGGTCCAGAATAAAGCAATAAAAAAAACAAAAAAAAAACACAATCCTCATATCCACAACACTGCACCCTCCTCCCCTTAGGCACGTCCCGGGCCTATGAACTTTTACCTTAGTGTGGCACGTAGGTGTAGTTCCCTCTCCATTTAACCTGACCCTGAGTGTGACAGTTTTAAAACATAAATAAATATGTCCCGCTGCTCCATTGCACCCTGCCTAACAGAATCACGCCCACAGCTAACCGAATTGCGGAATTGTCTTCAAACTATACATTTACGGTGGGGGCGCATTATTTACAATGGCTCTGCTTTATTTACAAAATGCAACCCAGGACCTGTGATCGTTATTTTGGGGGGGGGGGGGGGGGGAGACAGTCTGCCCTGCATCGATGCACCATGAAAGCACCCAAAAACACACCCTCAAGCACCAATCGGTGCACAGTCACCACAGTTCAATAAAAAATAAACCGACAAACCCTGCTGGTGGTCTCTTGCTCTTCGGCTCCCTCTGCTGGTTAATGCTATCTTCCAGGTGTTGTCATCTTCTTTGCTGGCGGCCTATTTGCAATAATAAAATGCACCCAACGTGTCCATTTTTATTTATTTATGGCCCACAGGGCCGACTAGTGTGGTTCACCTGTGGGGCATAGGTGCCCTGTGACCAAGGTCCACCAGCAAGATCTCGGGCCTTCACGGCCGGTTCCAGCAGAGGGGCCATGCCCCAACCCATGTGGTCCATCAGTGGTGCTCAGCCACAGACATGTGGTCCAAAGGTGGTGCATCGATGCAGACAGCTGGTTCTGGGAGTTCCGGGCGCACAGTCCTCATGTGGGAGACAAAAGGGGGAAAAGACAGATGAGCGAGGGGTAAGGTCACAAGGGTACACATCAATACAAGCAATGCAAGGCGAAGTGCATACGGAGAGCAAAGTGAGAAAGCTCGTCCCTACCGTACGTCACCCCCCCTGTCACCTACTCTACCCTTGCCCTTACCCCATATTTACAAAATCTACACTTTTACAAATTCGTCGCTAATGTCACGCCTTCCCCATATTTCCCCTATACCAAATTCGTCTCCACAATCCCTCTATCCAAAATTTGCCATCACCCAATTCATCATCAATCCTCATAAGGAGGGAGAGATGGAACAACAGCACAATGTCACACCCACGTCATGATGCGTCTCACATTCCAAACATTTGCATCAAAATAATAAAAACCAACAAACCATGGCATGGTGTGGAGCTTTGTCACCTCAGGTGAGTGGATGCAGATGGTGCGAGGAGATCTCCATCCTAACTATCCTCTCAATGACATTAACACACTTTACACTACCCGGGGTCTTTCCCTGCCAAACCATTGGCCATCTTACTCTATGCAGTTTTAAGAACCAAATTCCCATTGACCAAACTGTGGTGCTTCATCAATTTGGGGTCTCACTCCCCGGATTCATCTCCCGGTGCCCTTGCACAATTTCTGGGCTGAGTCGTGTAGCTCTCCCAGCAGGTCTACCCACCTGCACACCTCCACCACTGTAGTTGCCACCCGAGCTTACCTAGCTCCTCACCCTAACCTATCTAACTGGGGAAGGCCCCTCCTGGCTCTGTCACCCCTTGGTGCCCTCTGGCACTGGGCTACCCGGGTCCATCCTCCGGATCCTCGGGCCCCATCCACAACAACTACCGGCTCCCAGAGCCCACCTGCGGCCTCACCTGGCCGACATCCTCAGTGGTGGAGTGCCCAAACCAACTACACACACTAACAGGCTACACGCCCAGCCATTTCCACAACACTAATGCACCCATCACTACACTCCTGTGCAACTACCTGCACCACAGATGCCAATATCCAACCACAATTTACCTGTACCCTCTACCTAACTCTTACACTACCCTCCCCGGGTATTCGTGATGGGGTCCATCCTCCTTTCCCCCATCCACACCTTCGCACCATCCACTCCACTCCACAGTTTTCACCATACTCACTCCACGACCATCCATTCCAATACTCCATATATCCCACACTCCATGTCTTCCACACAACCATTCTCCATACACCTGTCGTTGCACACCTGTGCAATCACACCTGGTGCCACCTGAACCCTCCTTCCTTCCTGGACCATTTGGTCAGCACAATACACATCACTATTACTCACTCAAACACTGCTCCATACACCTGTTCAGTTGCACACCTGTGCAATCTCAATACTACTCACAATCACAATCAGTTACTCATACCCTGCTCAATACACTTTCGATCCTCACACACACGGCATCATCTCATCTAACTACTCCCCTCTGGAACTTGCGCTTCCCAGTCGTCCCTTTAAACTATTGCGCTCCCTCGTCATTATAATCCACACTAATCTACCTGCGTCCCCACTACAGGTACCATTGTCACTACCTAACCTTACCGTTACCTAAGGTCGTTCTTTTCTAGATCCCTACACACAATATCCTAACCCTCCCGGGCTAGTTTTCACTGCCAAACCCCATAAGACTATTGCTCCTTTGCCCCCACTATGAGGGGTGGCAGAGTTGCCAACCCCTCACATCGGGTATCTCTCACTACCAATTTTGCTCACCAAATTCCAGCCAATTAAAAAATTTGCCAATCACTACCAATCATCTGCCAATCATCACTCTGCCAATCCTTTGCCAATCATCAAATTTTGTTTTTCTAATTTCGGGTCCAAAACACTATCCTCATCACACGTCTACTCACTAGTGCCTCTCGGTGTGCCAATTCATCTCCAAAGCTCGGCTTCGCAAAGCCGAGCAATGAATGCGGGTTGCTTGGTGCCGGCGGCTGGATGCGTCCGGCATTCGGTGCAGGGACGGGGGCTTACCCGGGCCGAGATCCCACGCACCATCTCGGCACGGAGCCGTCCAATGGCCCGATTTCGACCTGTCGGAACGCCTCAACCACAAAGGGTTGTCATGACGACCCTTCCTACAGGGCCGCCCGCTCCGCTTAGTGGAGCACGGACGCGGCCGTTCAAAGCACGGCCCGGCATGGATCTCGCACGGCGGTTCTTTCGAAACCGCCGCGGATCCCCGTGGCACGCAAAGCTGCCGGTTCGCACCGAAGGCCCGATTCGGCTATAAGTCGCTCTAACCGCTAACCCGGTTAGCGTCGATGCTCCATTCGCATGCTTACACCCCGCAGCCCGTTCCTTGCTCATACATCCAGCTGTCTCCATGCTCTTTGTCATTGCACATTCCCTGACACACCCAGGTACACTAAATCCGCTTGCAGACTTTGTCACACACCTGACCACCGCACACCTTTGCACACACTCGTCATTCGCACACCTCACCAACACACCTCTTCGCGCCCCCTCCTCGGTCACCTCCTCTGTGACAACCACAGGTGTGCTCTCACTTGCACACCCAACCACGTGCCTCACTACCAACTCCAGCGTGCATTCCCATACACGCTCTACCATTCCAGGTGTGCATCCTTCCATTCCAGGTGTACATCCTCTCTCACCTGGCACAACCAACTCACGCTCCGTGTCACTCTTACTACTTTTACCCCCACACTCGGTCGCGCATTCACACTTACTTTTGACAGCACACTCTGTACCCATACACTCCTCCGTTACACACCTTTCTCGCGCATACTCTCCCGTTACACCCTCCTTAACACTCCCCATGACGCGCTTCCATGTGCTCCCTCGCACACGCGCTACGACCAACTCACTCTCGACAGCACACTCACTCCTCAGCGCGCACTTTTTCCTCACACACCCCAGAGTCGGACATTCTCGCACACCTCCTCTCTCGTACTTTGCACCTGTCGCACACTTCACCAGCGGCCTCTCACGAACACCCGGATCCAAATCAACCCCCAAGCCGACTGAAGCTTCCCTCACATCATATACATTTCCGAATATATCGCCACTCACCTTGGCACCTCGTCTCCGCACCTCCTTCGCCACCTGCAAACTCTTTATTTGGTTAGCAAGCACACCATCATGATTTGAGCACCGACCTTGTACATATTCCATCACCTCCTCCTGTATTTCTCTCTTAGTTTCCGTCCGTCTGTTCTTAATTTCACTCACCCCCTCTTCCACCTTCTCTAATTTTTCCTTTACCTCCTTCATTTCCCGGTGCGCCCCCTCTATTTCGTCCTCTAAGGCTACCTTGACCGTTTCTATGTGCGTCCTCACCTCCCGGTCCTTTGTCTCCATTACTTCTGTCACCTCGTTCAACCTCGTTGTCAGTCCCTCACGTACCATCTGACATTCCCTCTTCGTCGCTATCAAGTCGTCTTTTAGTGCTTTTTGTGTCGCCTTTAACCCTCCTAGTACCGCAGTGTTCCTTTGTACCTGCTCCGCTAACTCCGTCTGTCCCACCATCAGCTGTTCCACCTCCTGCGTCAGGTCCTCTATGCCCCCCTGTAACCTAGCTGTTCCATTTCTCACCTCTTTCTCCATACGCTTCTCACCTCGCTTTACCTCCTCGCGTACCCCCGAGACCTCGTCGCTTACACCTCGTCGTATTTCCTCCCCCATCTCCTCCATCTCTTTAGTAGTTGCCGCCCTCATCTGTCCCAATTCATCCCTCTGAGCATCCAATTTACCTTCTAACCCGATTTTCACCTCCTCTATCTGGTTCCCCATTTGTTTGATTTCCCGGGCGGATTGCTCCCCTATCTCCCGCAATTTGC
The DNA here is from genome assembly GCF_964187855.1 of Myxine glutinosa. NCBI lineage: Eukaryota > Metazoa > Chordata > Myxini > Myxiniformes > Myxinidae > Myxine > Myxine glutinosa. Next base: position 61,982,495 of record NC_136273.1, on the reverse strand, counting down.
TTTCCATCTTATCTTCTAGCCCCGTTAACCCATTCTTCACCTCTTTTATCCCGTTGTCTAACCCCTCAAATTTATTGTCTAACCCCTCAAATTTATTGTCTAACTTCCCAATTTGGGCATTGGTACCCCTCACTTCATCCCTCATTGCCCCCATCATTCTGTTTTCCATTTTTTCACTATCAGCCCTCGCTTTGTCCCTTATTCGCTCACCCATTTTGTCCATAAGGGCCCCCATTTGTAGCAAAAAAAGGTTCGAATCCACCGGTGCTGCTACGGTCACGGGCACCGCTAAATTTGGTGCCGCTGCATTCACGTGCGCGAGGGCGCCATTTTGTGCACCTGACACCTCCTCAACCACCTCCTCATTGCTCTCCTCCATTTCTTCCCTGTGGTCCTATGTTACCCCTAACCCCTCTTCTAGCTCACCCACCTGCATCCGATCGCCTTGACTAGCCATGGCACGATTTTCAAATTTAAGTTTTTATAAAACAAATTTCGGCCCACTCGTAATTTGAGCGCACTAAGCGCTACAGGTCCGATCCCACTCCTAACACCAATTGTTACGGACACGGCTAGGATGTTGTTTGCCGAGCGGATGGCCGCCGCGCCCGAACAGTTACCCCGACTAACCCGATTCCTGAACGTTGGCCAAAATCGCGCCACAGATATTCAATAGGGAAAAGACAAAGGCGACACGGATGTGAAGAAGAAGAAGGAGACAAAAAGGTTTGAAATACGATTATTATTTATTACTATTTACAGGATTGAAAGAAACCAAGGAAGAAGGAAAGATAAGAAAATAAAGCAGAAAGAGGGACGGACCAGAAAGACACAGTGAAAATACTAGCTTATCTATTACAGTCTTAATTAACCCAGGGACAAGACAAACAAAGACAGACTCACACGGGGAATTGCAGAGTGGATTGGCTGGAAGGAGGTGGGTGGCTGGAGGGGGAGGAAGGCACGGAGCTGGCTGGAGCTTGATCCCGCACGGGACGTCGGGCTGGACCTCGACGGCCGCCGATGCCACCGATCCTGTCGTGTGCGTGGGGTAACGGGTCGGAGTTGTTTGGTGGAGCCAATGCTGCTGGTGGGGGGTCTGGCATGACGGGTTCTCTCTCCCTCCCTCACAAACTCCAGGACTCTTTCTCTCTTTGCTTCGCTTCGCCCCTTCTCTCCTCTCTCTTTCTTAGTCCAACCCAGTCCAACAACTTCCTCTCTTGCTTGGTCCAACTCTTAGTCCCACTCAGTCCAACTCTTAGTCCAACAACAACTTCCTATCTTGCTTCCGCGCGCGCTCTATATAGCGCCTCAGGCGATCAAGCCGCTGGTGTCCAGGACACGCCCATCGGTCAACTCGCCTCGGCCCTGATTGGTCGGCACGGCCCTCTGGCTCCGCCCTTGATGACGATGGGCGGGCACGCCCAGGAGTCGGCAGCTCCTCCCCCTTCTTCTCCAAGCCGACCTCGTGGCGAATGGAGTCGAGGAGGGAACAGTTGGCAATTGTTGGAAGGGGAATGTGAATGAAAGGGGACCTACTCTTATTTCACTTGGTGCAATGGAGTATTTAAATTAATGGAAGACACAGCCTTACACATAATAAGGATATAACTACTGAACAGGGATATATGGTGTCCTTCGTGTATGTTTTATGGAATTAACTACGGGAACGCCCTTTGACCTTTATACAACAGACTGGAGGCAGGAGGGTCCAGAATAAAGCAATAAAAAACAAAAAAAAAACACAATCCTCATATCCACAACAATATATATATATATATTTTTTTAAATATATATAGATAGATAGATATATATATATATATATACAGTGGTACCTCGGCTTACGAGTGCCCCAACGTACGAGTTTTTCGGGATACGAGCCGTCGCTCGGGCGGTTTGTTGCTTTGGGATACGAGCCGAGATCCGATGTACGAGCTCAAAAAATTTATTTTTTTGAATTTTCCGGTTGTGGCTTCCGGTTCCGGTCACGTGGTTATCTTGCCGTGAAAGCATCTCTGCTTGGATATAAAACACGCAATCGTCGAAATACATGAGCGAGGAATCTCCTTGCTCCAGCCGGTGACGTCATCGGCGGGGATCCCCGCCTCCAGAGTGGCTGGTCACGTGACCGCCAAAGCGTGTCGCGCGTGCGGGTATAATGAGCTACACCTGTGGATCACGTGACCACGGAAGCACGCCTCGCTTGAGAGGCATGGCTTTCGGTTTGCGTTTTGCTTTATAAGGCGCGATAAATGGGCTTTTGAGTGTTAGCGGTTCATGGCGTTGACGGTTCATGGCGGTTCATGGCGTTGACGGTCAAAAACCCATTACATCAATTTTACCAGGCACTGTACAGTAAGTACAGTGGACACCAAATGCACGGTGGAAGGCTAGAAGTAGAAGATCGTCCAAGACAAGTGAGAATAAGCCATACTTTGGAGATGACGTCATTCGCTGGTCCGATAACCAAAGATGTGGTATAAAAAACCAGGTGAGCTAACAATGCAGCAATGAAGTAATTCGGCCAAGGCACCGGCACACAACGACCTACCTACATCGAAAGACTCAATGCCAATGGTGACAGAAGCCAAGACGGCCGGCTTAAACACCGCCGAAAGACCACGGTGTACCAACTTACGATGCAGAACATCTTGCACTTAATATGATGACAACAGGTGCCATCCTCTGACGTACCATTACAGGTACAGGTACAGTACACATGAGCACAGAGCAAAAGTTCACTGAAACCGAGATTAAGAAAAAAGAAAAAACACCTCGTGGTCCGTGCTCGATATCCGAGTTTCAATCTTTTCAAACACATGATGCTCTCGGTCACGGTATCTCCTGCGAGCTGCTTCTCCTTCAACCACACAAACAACAACTTCTCCATATCTTCATGGATAGAGGTCCGGAGCTTTGAAATAATCGTAACGCCCTTGGCTGGCGTTATAGCCTTTATGGACTCCTTCTGCTTCAAAATCGTACATATCGTAGAAGGAGTACGATCGTACTGCCTCGCCAAGTCGACAACACGCACACCTCACCTGGCATGCTCTTCTCCTCTGCTTAATAAAACCAGTTTATTTCTTTACATTCTCTTGTATTATGTACAGTATATACGAGGTCGTGCTTGTTTATACATTATTTGTTATTTATAAAGTACATTTTTGTTATTTAAAAGCACCTAACAAAAAAAATTGGTGTTTTTTTTTTGAGGCTGGAACGGATTAATAGCATTTCAATGCATTTGAATGGGAAAATTTGCTTTGACTTACGAGCGATTTGGCTTACGAGCTCCGTCACGGAACGGATTAAACTCGTAAGCCGAGGTACCACTGTATATATATATATATATATATATATATATATATATATATATATTGTTACGGACACGACTTATTAAGATGTTATGATGGGCCGAGCGGAATGGCCGCCGTGTTCGCACAGTTTACCCGATTCCACTCGAACGTTGACTAAGTCGCGCTATGCTAAATCAATGAAGGAAAGGACACAACGGCTGGGATAAATGCAACGACACAAGGGGTACAGTTCTCAAGACCTCCGGAGGAGGATATAATATTGGTGATGCAGAACGGGTAGATTACACGGTAAGAGGTAAAGCACAGCAAGATGGGCACTTAGACACAGTCTTATCTTATCCCCGACAGACCACAGACAAACGGGACAAGACTGACTTACACAGGGATTGATGGCAAGGAAGGGCAGGCAGTCGATGGCTCAAGGTGCACCTTGGCTCAGGGACAGGATACAGCTCGGTCCAGTCCAGAGATGCGGGGAGGTATCGCAGCGCTCGGTTGGTGGCGTCTCTCTTCTCTCCAAGCTGGGGCGCATCTGACGTCACCTCCCCCTTTCTGCGCATGCCCAGCGGGGAGTGACACGCCCTCGGCTCGTTAGCTCCGCCCCAGATGGAATCGGTCCGCCGCTCCTATTGGGTGCGGGGTTGTTACCGGGCTCCGCCCTTGACGAGGAGCTGACAGCGAGCCCCTGCGTGGTAACCCCGTCGGAACACATGTTCAATGGCGGCTAACCAAGCCGGAGTGAGGACGCGCACTCCCCGCGCCGCCGCCGCTGTTGTTGTTGTTGGTGTTGTTGTTCCATGAGGAAGAGATGCGGGGAGGTATTGGGAGGTCCTAAACTTACTAATGGTGCCATACAATCACATTCTGGTGCAACGAAGAGTCAGAATTAATGGAAACGAGTCCTTAACTGACATAGACTAAGAATAACTAGCAAGATATCCGAAAGTTGTCTACGTGAGATGCGGTGAACCTGGGCACGACATTTAAGGGGGGAAATAGGGGAAGGTCGGTTCTACAGAGTGTTGTTTACAGAAAATGGGACTAGGGAATGGGGGATTGGGGATAGTTGGGAAGTATTGGGGAAATAGGGGAATATTTACAAGCGGATATGGATGGAGGCCAAATCCCATATCCGCAACAATATATATATATATATGTGGTACAATATCTCAAAACATTATGCACAGATTATGACAAAACTAGGTGGATGAGTTGGTTCGGCGACAAGAACAAGATCTATTTTCGATTTTTTATTTCGATTGTGGATCAGGTCCGGATGCAGATCTGACCTATCGGTGGGATACATCTGGTATACTGCTCAGCATAGCGGACGTATGCTCTCTACCAAAGTACCGTTCAAGTTTTCAATTAGAAATGGTTGAACGAGAACCAAACTCTTTTTAAAAGCAAACTGGTTCCATCATCAATAAGCATTGTTTCATTGCCATGAAACCACCACCCAATCATACCTCCAGTCATTCATTCATTCATTCATTCATTCATTCATTCATCCCATCAGAATCTTTTCAGTCCACTGAAGTTTGAAGTCCCAAGTGTGAGTGGCAAGGAATGCGATCATGTAAATTGATGTAAATTGAAAACTAAACAAAGTTTTCTCGTTTCGTTCCTCTAAAAGGATTTCTGTGCAATGTACCATTTGGTGAGGAATAAAACCAACAAGCAATATATCCCAGCTGCCCGCGGACCGTTCTGCCATTTGCTCTCGCGTGCTGAAACACACTCGGGCATTGAGTGATGATGTTCATGTGATTTTCCTTGCTCTGTTCAAACCGCTTTTACTCCCCCCACACGGACAGCCTGGGGCCTGTGACACGCACGGTATCGGAGATTTGCTGCCCGCGATCGGTTCACATTAATTTCCTCGTTTCTGATTTGCTTTGTTTATATCAGTACCACCTGCAGTTCTGTTTGCATTGTTACGACCCTCCCTACTTATGGGCCTTCACCTAGGTCTTGATGGCCATAAAATGTCCGAATGTGGCGAAAATGCACCGCATTGACCACCCAGTGCAATTACCGCACGCGTTGCAATGTTCAGCTGCGCAATACATCGAGATTCGGGAAGAGCGAGCGCCTTGTGTAGGCCGCACGTTAATGTGAGGCCTACGCCGACGCCGCCTTGCCAGCCTGAAGGCCCAATGTTTTCGCTGGAGTAATATGCGAGTAGTAATCACGGCAGCGTAATGGGCGGATGCCAGGCAGAGGGGAATTGAAAATGTTCTTACGCTGTTCGGATGTTGACACGACTCGACATGAATCTGCTCGAGAAGACGTTTAAAATGGCTGCCTCTTGTGAACGTCGTGCCCCAGAGCAATGCGAGTTTTGAATTGAATCGCAAAGGAAACCTTGTTAAGAATTTTCTCAAATGCTTCTCTGCAATCCTCTGTGGCCTCGCGCTTTTGCGTGTTGGCACATGTGCATTAGCATCGCAAAATAACGAGTACATGCCGGACACAAATCTATCGTACACTCGTTCGCTTCGTTTTGGGGTTTTTTGGGGTTTTTTGTATACAAGATCGAGGCTCGTGAAAGAGCTAACATTAATCACGCAAAAAGTCAAACCGACACATAAAACACAAAAATAAGGGGAGCGGTAGACAAGTTAGCGAGAGAGGGGGAAGGACACAAACAACATTTGAGAGCAGGGACATCGGGAGAAATGTGGGAGAGGGAGGGCTTCGGGGTAGGTGGGAGAGGTATAAAACATATGGACACTGCAAGGACTTCCAGGAAAGAAGTTAGAATTTCAAAAAAGTGTATCTGGCGTGAATTAGCGGGGGTACAAAAGATCAAGGTTTTGGATGGGGGAAGATAAGAAATGGTGGTGAACAGCTATTTTAAAGACATGGAGGGATTAGTGGGATTGAAGGGAGTGGGGGAGTTTGTTCCAGAGGTGGGGAAAAAAGGGGAATGAAAGAGTGAATGTGAGCAGAGAGCCTAGATTTTGGCAGTTTAACCATAGAGGGTTGCTGGCAGATCTTGTGCGACCTGTAGAATTATTAGGGGGACAGAGCACAGAGAGAGCTGGGGGAGCAAGGCCGGAGAGGAGTCGGTAGAAGACAGAAAGACCACCAACCTGCCTGCGGTGAGTGAGTGAAAGGCCCTCGGAGTTAGCTTCATCGCAGGAGATTCCAATGATTCTGAAAGCTTTGGTTTCAACAACGTGAAGCCGAGCTAGGTGTGAGGCAGGAGCACCGGCCCAGAGGGGGGAACAGTATTCCATTGAACATGCTTGCGGAACATGCACTTTTTATACACAGGTATCAAGTCCCTTGAAATAGGAGGGGATGGAATGACTGTGAATGAGCTCACACCACAGTGTGAATGAATAAATGTTGAGATCCCTGAGTCCTGAGTTCAAGCCCAAGTTGGTCGTTGATTTAACACCAGGTCGTCCATAATTGACCGTTTCGTCATACGTCGTCCATAACTTTTTGTGATATCGTGCTATGTATTTTGTTTAGCCTGATCACTCAATGGTGAAGACTCACTTAAATGATTCTCAGACCCTGATCCGAATCCGGATATTCACCAAAATTGAAACGATTCTTCCTTGTCAGATACACAACCGGCCTACCAAGTTTTCTGCCGAGTCTGCCCATAACATTGAGATATCCTGTTCACAGACAGACCAACGGGTGCACACACAGACTGAGCAACAGACAACGGTGAAACACAACAGGTGGCAGAGGTAATAATATCACTTAGTTTTGGACGAACAAAAATGTTCACATTTTGGAGCCATTCTGTCCTCCTGAAAGGGACAGTTTTTTCACTTTTTCTGATGCATTTATGTTTAAATGAAAAACAATCTTTATCCGATCACAGAGACTTCCAGGTATATGGCTTTGATGTTTTGTTGTGATACCTTTCTCATACATGGCTGTTTGACTATGTGGTAAGTTGCCACCTGCTCCTGAACGACCAATGTCAGCAGATGGTGTTGTGATTACCACCACAATAGCCGCAGGCTCTCATTTTATAGTTTGGAGGCATCCAAGTCGAGTGCGGATGAAGGCAAAGGCATCTTTGCTTCTGCAGAGAAGAACCACTTCTGGCCATAACCACAACTCAACGGTGGTAATGTGGTTGAAAGTCTGGACAGATTCCATAGTGTGGCAGTTTGCTGCTACTGCATTGCAGATAGAATTGGGGAACGTTAATAAACTACTTGCATCAACAGACGATGCACGACTGTCTGTGTTTGTGACTGTTCCTAAGAGTTTCATTATTTTGATTGCTCTAGAAACACATCTTCCATGGTGCTAATGTGGTGTACACATTACCTTTCCTCCTAGCCAAGGCATGACCACACCTTTAGGATTTGTTTTTAAGAAGACACAAAACCCCGTTGTTTTGTGTACGCGTGTCATACCTCCTCGATTCGAGAAGTACCATTGCTGACTCGATGTCAAGCATGGTTAAACGCAGGTATAACCAAGTGATGTGGAGTTGAAAAGTTTAACAATCCACTTGGTGTAGCAGACAAATCTTCAGGTCATGACTCTCCAATCAGGATTCCTGATTTGTGCACTGGAGTCACCACAGCACTTCATACTTGGTGGACCCTGTTGGTCTCGTCCCGAAGGGGATGCGAAAGAATTGCAATGCCCATGAGTGGATGTGTGTGCGTGCGTCCGCTTCTATGTTTTCGCTTCTAAAATGTTTTCTCTGCAACTGCTTGTCCGAACAATGCGAAACTTTAAACATAGGAGGGACTCCCCATGGAGAACATTTTATTGCTAACGCTGACATCATACGGCACATGGTATGGCAGCCATATTGGATGAAAGCAAAAACATTGGACATCATTTTCTCCAAAACCGCTCAATGAAAAAAATTTGAAACTTGGCATATGTCATCAAATCCCTATCGGACATATAGTGTGATAATGGTGACGTCTTCGGTGAAGTGGTATTCCAGTCATAATTGGTTGAATTGAAATCTTTATCCAAAAATTCTGAAACTTCATATATCTGATCTATGGCAGGTGTATGGGCCATGATAGTAGCGTGTTCAGTTAACGATGGTATTTTTGTTCAGAACACACAAAGCACTCTTCGAGTGCCGTTCTCGTTTATTTAAGGTGTTTATTTTTCCAAGCTTTGTCTTTGTTGGCCAAATGGTGAAATCTAATGGGTCATCTGGAATAGTGCAAAGCAAAGCAGTTACCTATGATTCCCTACAGGTATGATTCTCTGTTCTTTTAACCAGTTTAATTATCCTGATTGGAGAGAGGTGTAAGCTTACATATCTAATGGTTATCATAAAGGTATGGACAATTTCATATCAACTTCCAGAATGCTTATGACTTGGTAATCCCAGATTCAAACTCATCTCATCATGAGGGTGATATGTTGATTGTCTTCTAATGTCTTTGGCCTTCATCTAAAGCTTGACCTTAACCTTCAGACAAAAAAACAAAAAAACAACCTCAGTTGAAAGCAAAGGTGCATTGCTAAGGGTGGGTAGTTCAGGGTACTACACTTATAAGTGATGGCTCCATTATTATGACAAACTAGGCACACATAATGTGACGTATATGGCTGCATACGTACCGACTGCTTTGTTACCTCATTGAGTGTGTGTTTTAGGAAAAGAAACACGTCGGGCTGCACGTTTTCCTCTCTGCTCGTCCAATCATGGTTGCACTTGATTTGATGCCACACTGATGTCTCATTTGAAATTTGAACCTGCCACGCGAATGCCCTACCTGTCTACGTGGTTCCCCGGCTCCCTGAACACATGTTCTTCGAGCACACGTCGCCACACACCACGCTGCCATCAAATACGTGCCGTGTTATTTGCCTCCCACTGAGACGGCAACCTGCAAATCGCATGAAGACTCATCTTGGCTCCAACTCGAAGTTAGGCTAAACCCTCCTTGGAAAGGTGGCTCCACTATAATGTCTTATTTTTTTTCAAAGACTATGGAATCCAATCATCGTGTTGGGTGTGATGGCAGGATCGACACAATATTTTGTTTTTTCCTTCCTTTCCATCTTTTTCTTCTGTTTTCTTACTCTTCTCTTCTCTAAGGTTTGTTTTCATTATTACAGAGTTAAATTCACATTGACCAATTTGGGGTTTTGAATGATCAGTCTGATCAATATATACAGTGCCTTCAGAAATTATTCACACCCCTTGACTTTTTCACATTTTGTTGTGTTCCAGCCTGAATTTAAAATGGATTCAATTGAGATATTTTTTGTCACTGATCTACACTTAATACTGATCTACATAATGTCAAGGTGGATTTTGTTTTAGATTTAAAAAAAATTTTTTTATTAAAAATGAAAAGCTGAAATGTATTGAGTCAATAACTATTCAACCCCTTTTATTTGCTATGACAATCCAAATTGAACTCAGGTGCATCCAATTTCCTTTGATCATCCTTGAGATGTCTCAACAACTTGATTGAAGTTCACCTGTGGCCAATTCAATTGATTGAACATGATTTAGAAAGAAACAAACCTTTGAAGGAACTGCGCTCCAACGCGAGTCGAAAGAATTGACGCGACCAAAGACGGAATTCGTCCGAGTTGCTTTATTGAAACAAAACAGCTCAGGTATTCTGACAAGCCCGTTTATCGGGCAGCAATATATATACACATTTATGTCGGGAAGTTTGCCCGGCAAAAGCTATACCGGGCATGCCCGGGTGTCAAGGGCGAGCCTTGGAAAGGCGAGTCTGGACCTGCCCGGGCGTGTTTGGCTGCGGCCTGGCAAGTCGAGGCTGGGCGTGCCCGGGCGCTCTGGGCGAGCCCTGGAAAGGCGATAGCGGGCATGCCCGGACGCTCTGGGCGAGCCCTGGAAAGGCGATAGCGGGCATGCCTGGACGCTCTGGGCGAGCCCTGAAAAGGCGATAGCGGGCATGCCCGGACGCTCTGGGCGAGCCCTGGAAAGGCGAGAGCGGGCATGCCCGGGAAAGACGAGACCGGGCGTGCCCGGGAGGTTCGGGCGTGCCCGGGAACAGTGAGTCCGGGCATGCCCGGGAGAGGCGCGTCTGGCCGTGTTCTGGCCGGTGCAAGGCGATTGTGTGCATCCAGCGGTAACCGCTACACCTTTCTATATGAGGCTCCACAGTTGACAGTGCATGTTAGAGCAGAAAATCTTCCCTGAAGTCCAAGGAACTGTCCATATAACTCAAGAGATATAATTGTGAGGAGGCATAAATCTGGGGAAGGGTATAAAACAATTTCTAGAGTGCTGATAGTTCCTGAGAGCACAGTGAGCTCCATCATAAGGAAATGGAAAGAACATGGAACTACCCTGACTCTTCCTAGAGTTGGCCGTCTTATCAAACTGAGCAACTGGGAAAGAAGGAACTTGGTCAGGGAGGTGACCAAGAACCCAATGACCACTCTGACAGAACTTCTGAGTTATTTGGCTGAGATGGGAGAACCTACTGGAAGTACAACAGTCTCTGCAGCACTTCACAAATCCTGGCTTTATGGGAGAATGTCCAGATGGAGGCCACTCCTGAGAAAAAGGCACATGAGGAGTTTGCACACCTGGAGTTTGCAAAAAGGCAGGTGAAAGACTCAGAGCATGAGGCAAAATATTCTGTGGTCTGATGAGACGAAAAAAGAACTCTTTGGCATGAATTCAAAGCACTACGTCTGGCGAAAACCAAGCACAGCTCATCACCCATGTATCACCATCCCTACCATGAAGCTTGGTGGTGGCAGCATCATGCTATGGGGATGCTTTTCAGTGGCTGGGACTGGGAAACTTGTAAGGATAGAGGGAAAAATGAATGGAGCCACATACAGGCAAATCCTTGAGGATAACCAGCTTCAGAGTGAAAAAGACTTCAGACTGCGGCAAAGATTTACATTCCAACCGGACAAGAACCCCAAGCATACAGCCAAAGCAACGCTCGAATAGCTTCAGAACAAGAACGTGAAAGTCCTTGAGTGGCCCAGCAAAGCCCAGACTTGACTCCCATTGAGAGTCTGTGGAAAGACTTAACGATTGCTGTTCACGGACACTCCTCATCCAACTTGACAGAGCTTGAGCAAATCTAGAAGGAAGAATGGGAGAAATTCCCCAAATCCAGTTGTGCAAAGCTGATACAGACATACCCAAGAAGATTCGAAGCTGTAATCACTGCCGAAGGTGCTTCAACGAAGTATTCAGGGGCCTGAATACTTATTTATTTATGTAAATTAGATATTTCTGTATTTCATTTTTAATTTTTTGGTAAAAACCTCTAAAAAATGAAACCCACTTTGACATTATGGGGTATTATGTATATATCGGTGAACAAAATTTAATAAATTTAATGCATTTTATATCAGGTTGTAACAATAAAATGTGAAAAAAAGTCAAGGGGTGTGAATACTTTCTGAAGGCACTAATAGTCATTCATTATTGTCTGTTGTTTAGCCTTGTTAAACCCACATCATTGGAAGAGTCCATGGAGATGATGGGCTGTGATCTTGCCTGGAATCATTTACCCTCCCCTTACTCCCTCCCATCAGCCCTTTAACTCCCTTCCCACCCTCACCCCATTTCCTTTTTTGTTTTGTTTTTCTTGCTTTATACATCCCATTTAACCCTAACAAACCCCAATCAGACCCAATGCACCCAATCTGACCCCAACACACCCTCATTCGACCCCAATGCACCCTCATTCGACCCCAACGCACCCTCATCCGACTCCAACACACCCTCATCCGACCCCAACGCAGCCTCATCCGACTCCAACACACACTCATCCGACCCCAACACACCCTCATCCGACCCCAACTCACCCTCATCCGACCCCAATGCACCCCCCATCAGACCCAATGCACCCCAAATGAACCCAACACACCCTCATCCGACCCCAACGCACCCCATCTGACCCCAACACACCCTCATCTGACCTCAATGCACCCTCATCCGACCCCAAATCACCTTCATCCGACCGCAACGCACCTTCATGCGACCCCAACGCACCCTCATCCAACCCCAACTCACCCTCATACGAGCTCAACACACTCCCACCGGACCCCAACTCACCACCATTGGATGCCAATGCATCCCCATCGAACCCCATATAACCACCCCACACCTCCATTGAACTCTATCCCACCCAATCTCACATATGTTAATGATTGAGATAGGCACAGTGATTTGTATCATAATGGAGGATTGATTGTTTCCTGGATTAGAGAACAAGGAAGGGTATTATAAAGCTTGTGTAACCATTTTATTCAAGCTTATCAGATAATGTTTGGCGTTGACGCAAAATATAAAATCGATATCGACATGCAATTCAGAACAAAACTGTTAACTACACCATCAAGGCCATTTACCTGTTAACTTGATCTAATCCAAGCAACTGTAATTGTTAGATTTGGGTGACAGCATCCTCTTTGGTCCAAAAGCTGACATTACGTTTTCCAAATGTATTTCTAAAGGAACTGACCAGGATCTTTTTCTGAGGGGTTTGTGCAGAGTGTGTCCCCTGCACCCCATAGATAAACAAGCCCGAAAGTTTTGAGAAGGATCCTTCTAGGCAGATATGATCTGTGCAGCTGACGGTTCTAATTGGAAACAAACTCTAATGGAAGTGTCAAATCTGCATGCACTACAGCTATACATATGCAAATGCTGCAGGGTTTTAATTCTGGGGCCAACTCGGTCGCACAAAACGGATCTCGGGGCACAAGGAGGGAGGGAAAGGAAGAAAATAACAGCAGCTGCTTCTAATTTTTAAAGGCTTCTCTGTCCTTTGAGCGCCATACATAGTGGTAAAGGTTACATTGGCCAGGTGTTGGGTTCGAAGGCTGGCGATGGCGTCGGAGCAATTGGTGTCCCATCCAGGGCCTTGTGTGACACGCACTCTCGATGAAGGAGCTGTCACCGTCAGGTGCGACTCTCATTGTGAACTCTTTACAGTTCCCTCTACTACACACCATCCCTGCTCTTCCACCACCCCTCCTCCACTGCCACTGCCAATGGCCTATTGGTCATTGATTATACGAATGGCGTACTGTTTAAGAGGGATGAAAGAGATGTCGAAAGGAGATGTGTGATTGAGTTATGAATGAATTACAATGACAATCAACATGACAAACATGCTTTGTAAACGATTTTAAGGGTAGGGTTCTCTCCGTATAGACCACAGTTTTGAATTGTTCCAAGGTGCCCAACCTGTGATGCTTGGCTGGACTACAAGGATAGCCGACAGGTGTATGCACTCACCTCTGGGTTGTTCATATTCTGTTTAAATCCTCGACGAAGCTGTAAACTATGACCCTGGTGTTTCGCATCCATTGAAAGGCCGTTAAGCCTCAGTACTCACCTGCTTGTAGGTTAATGATCTTTGGACGACGTTAAAGGTCCCTCAACATGTTTTGAGAAGAGTCGGAGGTAACTGCATTTGTTATCGACCAATATTGTTTGGCTTGGACATCCCTTGTGCACCAGGTTACGTTTCTTGCTATCTCGGAGTGTGGTTGTTGCCTATGCAGAAATTCCTCTGCACTCCCATGTTGTTCACATGTCACATGTTAAACTCTGTTTCCGATTACAAGATAAACTACGATGATTGGCTGAAGAAAGTGGGTGAAGGTATTATAGGTTGGTAATATTGATAGAGAAAAGACCCTTTCCTGAAGGTAGACATAGAGTTGACCATTTCTCCTGAGTTGTGCTCTTCTTGGTCTATCACTGTACAATCGATCTTGTATACAAAAAAAATCGATCTTGTATACAAAAAAAAAAAAAAAAAATCACTGGTGCAGTGGCCTATCACTGGTGCAGTGGCCTATCACTGGTGCAATGGTCTATCACTGGTGCAGTGGTCTATTACTGGTGCAATGGTCTATCACTGGTGCAGTGGTCTATCACTGGTGCAGTGGTCTATCACTGGTGCAGTGTTCTATTACTGGTGCAGTGGTCTATCACTGGTGCAGTGGCCTATCACTGGTGCAGTGGTCTATCACTGGTGCAGTGGTCTATCACTGGTGCAGTGGCCTATCACTGGTGCAGTGGTCTATCACTGGTGCAGTGGCCTATCACTGGTGCAGTGGTCTATCACTGGTGCAGTGGCCTATCACTGGTGCAGTGGCCTGTCTCTGGTGCAGTGACCTATCTCTGCAGTGGCCTGTCTCTGGTGCAGTGGCCTGTCTCTGGTGCAGTGGCCTATCTCTGGTGCAGTGGCCTATCTCTGGTGCAGTGACCTATCTCTGCAGTGGCCTGTCTCTGGTGCAGTGGCCTATCTCTGGTGCAGTGGCCTATCTCTGGTGCACTGGCCTATCACTGGTGCAGTGGTGCAGTGGCCTCACGTATAGTGTGCATCCAATAGTCGCACCTATTCGCCCTGTTTATTTAGATTTCTCCACGTCCTCTCTACTGTGTTTAGGGCTCGTGGAGTTGCTTGTACAAGACAAACATCACATCCGCAATGATTGGAGACGTCGTTGTACTTTCACATGAATTACTGGGACGTTAAGAGACGATGGACAAATCATGACTGCATATGGGATTTTAAGCTGTGATTTCAGCGTCACCAGCTAAGTGCTCAGTTGGGAACGCCGAGCATGCAAACCCAAAGGCAAATTTTACACCAGGGTGCCAATTAGGGTTATTGGGGGTAATTGCAGACCCTTAAAGAATATGGATTCCAAAGAAGTTGTGGTCATGGGGAAAAAATACTTTAAGGTGTATCTCTTGTGTGCTTTCATCCCTCGGAGAAAAAACAAGGAAATGTGATGGGATTCTCGGATGATTTCTATCAGATCTCATGAGAAATCACTGGAGGTCGTTTTTAGGGCTGACATTTCATGTTTGTGTCTTGCAATAATGGGCAGACTCGTAGTTATGCAGAATAATGTCGACTTCACACATTGCATACAAGGAAGGTTGAAGTGAAAAAAATCCTTAAGAAGTTGGTAGAAATCCATCTCTCTGAACATGATCGATCTGAACAATTAGGAGTGTCCCTCCCCACCCGAATCCAGTGACCTTTTGACACAACTATGCTTGTGGACCCGCTGTTCAGAGAGGTTATGAGATTGAAAGGTCAAAACATCGATGATGGACCATTGCCAGCTAATCATCTGGATGCCCATCGAATTGGGTGGTCAGAAAGAGCTTCTTCAGATTGTCTCTACTGTCCCTCAAGCACATGGCAATACCATTTCTGTGTTTGGCTTTGAAATTGAAAAATAATATTTAATGATGATGAGGTTTCTTATTGTGAAAAAAGGCTTAAGTTGCCAGGGTTGGTCAGATATAGAAGCCTCTTTGAGCTGGCTAGAGCTGTTGTGGGTAATAGTGCCACCTCCTGAGCTGTGATCAGATTGCGCGAAGAAAACGCAAGAAACAAGATGGATGACCGATCAGAACGCACCGAAGATGCATGGATGTTTATTATCGTCGCACTCGATGAAAATTTAACAAAAAATACTTCGATTCAAATGCAAAAGGAGAGGCAATCCAAATGGATGTAGCAGGTTTGCACCCGCTGACCTACATCCTCCCTAGACAAAGATCTTCCCGTTTGAAGCCGTGTCCTTGCGGAGAGGGAATCGGACGTGCAGCGCAATATCCTAATGAAGGCCGCCACTTACGCTTGGACTTTTCAATATCAAAGCACGGCATCCTCTCCTGGCATCCATCCCTTCTGATGTTCAAACTCTCCCTCTCGCCAGGGAAGCTGAGAGTCGAGGCTTGCCTTCGAGATCTCAGAGATGCTTTTAATAGCTGGCTCTGCTAAATTGGCATCGGTCGGCCAGAGCGTCTGCCGGTGTTCCCACTCATGAAACACTCTCTTTCCCTGCCAGGCAGGCCCGTAATGAGACAATTAGAAACTGGCGTACTGAGCAAGCCTCTGACACTTTAAACAATCCCGACCTTTTAAGGCTTCCTAGGTGCTCAGCCTTCCAACTAGGATGGGGGCAAAGCAACACAAATTGCTTCAGAGAGTCATAGCATCAGGAGCAAAGTACAAAATAACTAAAACTCTATGTTGTTTGTGATTTTACAGGCATTCCTCAGGTCTTCGGAGATGGGTATTGCGCACCATCGTAATCATATAAAATAATAATGGGGTCTCCACTAGGAGCTTCAATGCTGGAGGAGGCCCTCAGTCCGATCAAGCATTTGTAATGGTTGCAAACCTTTGGTTGTTTATCCGTGTTCTATCCTTTTTAAATGCTGAGCCTCGAGCAAGGAAGCAGCACGAACCATTTCTAAAGTCTTTGGTATGACTCGGCTGGAGTTCGAACCACCGACCTCCCAGACTCGGAGCAGACCACTCTAAAGTGCTTGTTTTGGTTTTTCAAATCGCTGACTTTCTTATAACGCGGTATTTCCCATACAATGTGTAATCTTCTACAGTACCAGCTCATTATGACCCAAATGTGCTATAACATCATTCACTTCCGCAGTACAAACATGGACTTCCGAATTATAGGCAAGCCTGTATTTATTTGGTTGTTGTTGTTTCATGGCCATATATTCTTCAATGAGGCTTGAAGCCACTCCATTTCATATTTTTCCCTCTGCCACCGAAGGTGGATAGAGGTTATGTTTTCACCCCTGTCTGTTTTGCCTGTCTGTCTGGTTGTCTGTGGACAGGATATCTCAAAAAGTTGTGGACAGATTCGGACGAAACTTGGTGAACAGGTTGGGTATGTGACAAGGACGAATCGATGAGATGTCGGTTCAGGTCCGAATCTAGATCCGGCCTATCAGTGGGATACAAAACAAACTGTTCAATCTGGCAGATGTATGCTCTCTACTGAGTGTCGTTCTAGTTCAAGTATGAATTGAATCCTCGGCTGTGCATAAAAGGAGAAAATAGGTATTTCCAGGAAGTACACTCCGTATGGAGACGAGACGGTGAAGTAAACGGAAAACCGCCGGAAGTTTTTTTTTTTTTTTGTACACTGAATCGAGGCTCGTGAAAGAACTAACATTTATTTCACAAACAAATCAACCAGACAAACAAAATATATAAAAAGAGGGAGCGGAAGACAAGATGGGGAGAGGAGGGGAAGCACACAAACACAACATTTGAGAGCAGGGAGATGTGTGGGAGGGAGAGGGCTTGGGGGGAGGAGGCGTGGGAAGGGGGGGGGGTGGGAGAAGTATAAAACACAAGGACACCAAGGACTTCCAGGACAGAAGTTGGTATTTCAAAAAAGTGGATTTGGGGTGAAATTAGTGGGGGAAGAAAAGATCAAGGTTTTGGATGGGGGAAGATAAGAGATGGTGGTGAACAGCTGTTTTAAAGACCTGGAGGGTGGAGTGGGATTGAAGAGAGTGAGGGAGTTTGTTCCAAAGGCGGGAGAAAAGAGGAATGAAGGAGTGAAGGTGAGCAGAGAGTCTTGATTTTGGCAGTTTGCACTGGTGCAGTGGCCAAGTTGAACTGATTGGCCAAACGACATGTCCTCAAATGTGTTTAAAATGACATAGAAACAAAAATATATCTCTAGAGTATTATAAATTGTCCAACCAACTTGTTTATCTTGAACAATTCTGGATAAAGGTAAAGTTGAGCAATTTGTCAAAGCATTTAATTATTATTTTTCTCCCCACTGTGATCTCAGGGTCATGGTGGGTGGAACTTGTACAAAGTATACACTACTCAGCCCAACATGGAAGTGATGAAGGAGTTTTGGTGTGCAACAAAAACATAAAAATAGTCTTAAGATGGCCACTGAGAAATGTTTCGTCAAATTGTAGAAAAATTCTTTTGAAAGTAACCATATCGTTAATTATCATTTTATGTCCACGTCTGAGTAATCAAGTTTTTTTTTTTTTTGTTGTTGTTGTTGTTTTTCTCCTCTTCCCTTTATAGAGAGTGAGGTACAATGGCACCAAGCTCCTGCCCTGCCTTGACCATGACACTCTTCCACTTCCCTCTGCTCTCAGCCAACTCTCTCCACTCTCCAACCACCCCCACCTTACTGATATCCCTCCTCACACAATACTCCCATCTTAACCGTGGTCTACCTCTTTTCCTCCTACCTTGTTCCCTCAACCTATCCACTCTCTTTGCCATTCTTTCTTCCCAAATATTGTACACACAAATGTCCAGCCCATCTCTGCCGGCATTTCACAAATCTCTTGATTGACTTTTTCATTTCACCAATTAACTTCATCAAGTTTATAAATGTAAAATAAATTACAATGCATCACACGATGTCTATAGGTAGGTGACAAGTTTATTTTGTGTACAAAATTTCGGCTCATGGAAGAGTGAGGTACAGAAATAGTTAAAAGGTAATGTAGTGATAGTCGGGTTACAATGGCTACAACAAGCAAGGCAATGAGCAATAATACCAAAAAGTGATAGAGGGAAGGAAGGAAACACAATAAGATGCAAATAACAGGGATCAGTAGGGCAGCGTTAATGGGGGTAGAAAAGGTTTCAGGTATAGGGACGGTGGGGGTGATATTAGATAATGATGCACCATTTATTTGAATCCCGATATGGCAGAGTGTCGTTGAACAGTCTCGTCCCATATCATCTCGTGAGCAGTCCTGAAGACTGTGGTGTCATCCAACAGACTCAGTGACGTCATGGTTAGAGCGTCTGTGAATAATTGCAGTCAAGCACTTCCTATAGCCATGAATGAGCTTCCTACACCTCTCCACTGGCAGTTTGGCCCACTATTCTTGTGCAAACTGCTCCAGTTCTTCCAGATTTGAAGGGTGCCTTCTCCCAACTGCTGTTTTCAGATCTCTCCACAGGTGTTCAATTGGATTTGGATCTGGACTCATTGCTGGCCACTTCAGAAAAGTCCAGCATTTTGTCTTGAACCATTCATGGATGGTTTTTGATGTGTGTTTGGGGTCATTGTCCTGCTGCAAGACCCATGACCTTTGATGGAGACCCAGCTTTCTGACACTAGGTTGAACATTGCGCTCCAAAATGCCTTGGTTCTCTCCTGATTACATGATGTCATGCACACATTCAAGGCACCCAGTGCCAAAGGCAGCACAGCAACCCCAAAACATCACTGAACCTCCTCCATGTTTGACTGTAGGGAAGGTGTTCTTTTCTTTGAAGGCTTCATTTTCTTTTCTGTAAACATAGAGATGATGTGGTTTACGAAAAAGCTCTAATTTGGTCTCATCTGTCCACCGGACATTCTCCCAGAAGGATTTTGGCTTGTTCGGGTGTGTTTTGGCAAACT
Organism: Myxine glutinosa; assembly: GCF_964187855.1. NCBI lineage: Eukaryota > Metazoa > Chordata > Myxini > Myxiniformes > Myxinidae > Myxine > Myxine glutinosa. The sequence continues at coordinate 61,963,008 of NC_136273.1, read as the reverse complement.
CCAGTCAAGCTTTCTCAGCAGCGGAGTCCTCCTGGGTGTCCTACCATAGAACCCCCTTTCATTGAGTTGGCGACGGATGGTGCGAGTTGAAACTGTCGTATCTTGTGTCTGAAGGTCAGCTTGAATCTGTTTGGCAGATGATCAAGGTGCTTTCTCCACCATTCGATCAATCCTTCGGTGCATTCTTCGATCAAGTTTTCTCTTGCAGCCACATCAGGGAGGTTGGCTACAGCGCCATGGGCCTTAAACTTCCTGATAACATTGCGTATGGTGGACAGAGGAACATCAAGATCTCTGGAGATGGACTTTTAGCCTTGAGATTGTCCATGCTTGGCTACAATCTTGTGTCTGACCTCCTCAGACAATTCTCTGGTTTTCTTTCTTTTCTCCATGTTCATTGCGGTACACACAGACACAAAACAGCAGAATGACCCCTTTTATCCATTCAAACTGGTTCAATGAGTGATTTTTATATTGCAGGCATTTGTAACTCCCCACAGTTGAGTTCAGTTCCAAAGTAAAGGAGAATCACCTGCTTGAAATCTAATTATTTCTAACAACTTCTAAAAGGTGCCAATAATATTGTCAGGTCCATTTTGGGATTTCTGTGTGGAATAAGCTATGATTTCGCAATTTTTTCAGCTTTTTTGTTTGTTTGTTTTGTTCCACTGCGAACCAAAGAAATACAAATGTGTGTACCAAAATATTTTTTAATTTCAACAATTTTTTGGAGAAATGGTGCAATATTTGAAAAAAGTGCAAGGGTGCCAATATTTTCGGCCACGACTGTATGTCAGGTTTTCTGCTCCACTGTGGTGCGATCACCGACTTCACAGAAACCCGTCGACACAGTCACCTGTTCAACTCACAATTTGAGAAAGTAGTCGGAAATAATAGCAAACCTGCATAGCCTCCGCAATAAAAGCGCTGCTTGAGAGAAGAGGTCATTCCAAAGGGTTCCTAAATTGGTGGCTGTAGTATTGAAATTGTGGGTGGAGTCATTCGAACTGTCCAACCAATGGGTGGAATTCGCATGAATGGACACATGGTAACATACACGGCTCCTTTTATGTTTCATAATAATATGCTTGTCCGTGTGTCTGTCTGTAACAATCGTTCTCACTGATGGTTGGACAGCTGGCCTGACTCCATCCACCCACCCATGCATCCCGATGAATAATCCTATGGCTGCCAAGTTAGTGCTCACCGCGATGTAAAGGCAAAGATGCCTCAGAGCTGTCATATTCACAATCGCTGTGCAGTCCCATACATTTCCCCTTCATTGTAAAACTACCAAAGTGACAGTGAAAAAGATTTTGAGCCAATATGGGTCACGGGCGTTGTGAAGATCGGCCTCAGCGATCGAGACAGTGGTCTGTTAACTTGTGCACCGCCCAAATAACTGTGACATTCTCTTAATCAGGGATTAAACCCATGTCATGAGAAATTTGTCTGAGGCCTTTATTTACTTTTTTAGATTTTCAATTCAAAATATTCGATTTTTGCAAAACCAAAATGCTATCGTAAGAAAGACATTGAAACTGCGTGTGCAAATTACTTCCGGCTTTTAACAGAGGCTCAGTAACACCACTAAGCATGTGCAGTATCCCTTCCCGCACCTGCTTGAACGAGAGCGGCCATTGTGTAAAGCAGTACGTACGCAATTTGCATTGTATATTTCTTTATAAACCGAACTGTGAGGATTAGCTGTTAAATCCCGGTCGTGCATGATGAGGGCAAAGACAGCCACGAGTGCTTCACCAAGCACATCTCGTATCACAAATTAGCGACAGAGTGTAACTTTAGCGCTGCAGTTACACATGGTAAAGGAACAACACAAATTGGATATACACATGGAATATCTGCATCTGCTATGCATTCGATTGTTAAAAGTTCTCAAAAAATGAGTGAGATGGACAGGTTACCGTGATGGGTCATGACCTGTTCATGGTCATATATATTCTCCTCATATCTCGAGGGATTGTGAGTTGGACAGGTGACCATGACTGGCCACCAGATCACATGACCTGTTCATGGACACGTATTTTCCGCATATCTCTAGGGGATTGTGAGTTTCACAGGCGACTATGATGGGTGAAAAGGGGGTTGGTTTGAAGGCTTGAAGTGGGGATGGGATTGGCATTCTCTCAAGCAGAACTTAAACCCATGTCATTATAAAAGGTCTTTGCCAATGGTCATTATTTACATTTAACGATGTGTGTATATGCTTCAGGAAAAAGATACAATAATTGGTTTCGGGTCATTTGTTGTCATTTTTTCCCGCATATCTTGTGGGATTGTGAGTTGGACAAGCTTGATGAGTGGGGAGAGGTTTTGAAGGCTTGGAGTAGGGAGAGGATTGACGCTTTTGGGTTGGGAAGGGAGGGTGAGGACTTAGGTTTTGGAAGCGGAGGTTGAGGACTTGGGATTTCTGAGGGGAGGAGTAGGGGTGAGGAGAATTGAGGAAAAATGAGGATATTATACACTAGCAAAGGCACCAGCAACGCTGGGTCCCTTCTCCCACCACCTCGCTCTGGACTCTCACCCCACGCCTTCCCCTCCCTCCTCCCACCTTCTCCCGCCTTCTCCCCTGCCTTCTCTCTCCCCACCCTCACTCCCTCTGGACTTCTACCCCTCCCTCCAGACTCCCACCGCACCCATCCCTTCCCCTCCCACCCCTGTCCCCTCCCACCCTATTCCCACTTCCTCACACCCCACCCCCACTCCCTCCGGACATCCACCCCACCATTTATCCACCTCTTCTTCCACCTCACCCACCCCTTTCCCTCCCTCTTCCCACCCAATCCATTTCTTGGAATTTCCACGGATCCCTGCATGTAGTATATGACAGGGGTTCCAAAACACAGGAGGGTCTCGATCCAAACTTGAAAAAACCCCTCAAAATCCTGGTTTTTGAGTGTGGGTTTTCACGTTTAAAACGTTTTCTCAGATAATTTTATCGTAGGTACCGGTATCATTTGGGTCGCGAGGCAAATGTGATTTCAAATTTTGGGTCTTGGACAAAAAAAAATTGGGAACCACTGGTACAGAAGATCATTGAACCTGTCATTTTATTGGATGATGTCACTGTATCAAGGACCAGGTTAGACCTGTGATAGATCGTTACATTCTAACCGTAAGAGTTGTCATAAAACATTTCCTTCAAACCCTGAGACCTGCAATAAAACCTTTCATTCTAACTAAAAATAAAACCTTTTATTCTAAGAGGACAATGTCCTCAATGTCATTGAGGACCTCCTGGAACAAACTCCCTCACTCTCTTCAATCCCACTCCTCCCTTCAGGTCCTTAAAACAGCTGTTCACCACCATCTCTTATCTTCCCCCATCCAAAACCTTGATCTTTTCAACCCCCGTTAATTCACCCCAGATGCACTTTTTTGAAATACCAACTTCTTTCCTGGAAGTCCTTGCAGTGTCCATGTGTTTTTTTTTTTTTTGCCTCCTCCCCCCAAGCCCTCTCCCTCCCACAGATCTCCCGATGTCCCTGTTCTCTACTGTTGTACTTGTGTGCTTCCCTCTCTCTCCCCCATCTTGTCTCCTGCTCCCTTTATCTTATGTTTTATGTGTCAGTTTGTTTTCATGTGATAATAATGTTAGCTCTTACACGAGCCTCATTCGTGTACACAAAAAAAAAGAAAAAGAAAAAAAAGATGTCATAGAACATTGCAGTTGAAGCCTTCGTCATCATAAAACAATACATTTGAACCCAAAGGGTTGTCATAAATCCTTAACATTCTATCCTTAAAACTTGTCATAAGACTTTACTATTTGAAAGGTTCATTGTTAGGGAAACTCAATTTGTGTATTTGACCCCATGGCAGTGGGGTTGACAGGATGGTCTAGAGGTACGCACACTGGCCTCTGAGCTGGTAGCCTGGGTTTGAGTCCCGACACAGCTGTGAACTGCCATCCTGGTGTTTCACAGGCAGGGTGATTCATCAATGTGTGTGCCATCCCTCCAATGGACGTTAAACCGGACATCCTGTCTGCCGGTATTTGCTGGTGGACATTAAAGATCCCGTAGTGTCCTTCGCGAAGAGTACACCCATGATGCCAGCAATGATGTGACCAGCAGGTATAGGCTGCATACGAAATGTATGTACCATGCCCATCTTGTCTACTTCTTTCTGTCACTCACAATATGTGAGCGTAAGTGTGTACACAGGACCATAAGTTTGATAACGGGCAATGTACACAAATAGGTTGGTGTACATTTCATGGTGAGCCTGTGGTTGTGATTGAAAGCCTCTTCGAGTCCTGGAGTACATTTTCTTTCGCGCTGTTCGAGACTGAAGTGACCAAGTTTATCAACAGTACATTGTGCTTACATTATGGCGGCACTTACTAGACAGTAGACCCAGTGGAGACAAGTGCATGAAAAGTGAAAGGTCTTTGTCCTCTCGAAAGGCGGGATTTTGGGAGAGGCGGCAGCAAAGCGGAAGTGATTTTTATGCCCCCGCCGACAAAGTCGCCGGCTCATTATGTTTTCAGGTTGTCCGTCCATCCGTCCGTACGGGCTAAACCTCGTTTTTCTCAGCAACCATATGTCCGATTGAGACGAAACTTTCAGGGTAGGAGTGACACCCATGCAGAATGTTTTTATGAGAATTGTGACGTCATATGTCACGTGGTATGGAAGCCATCTTGGATTAAAAGCAATTAATTAAAAAATATTTCTTGGAAACCGCTGAATGGAAAATTTGAAACTTGGAACATTGTCAAGTACTCCCAATGGGGAACAAAAGCATCATAATGCTGACATCATAGGTGAAGTGGAATACCACCCAGAAATGTTTATTTTAAAAATCCCTTCTCTGAAACTGCTTCACCGATCGATGTGAAAGCTGTCATGGCTGGTGAAAATGTGATACTTTAGAACAGCTGAACAGGTTTTAATCAAACTTGTTTATTTTTAGGACAGTGAACGATGGTATCTACCCATTGTGGGACTATGCAGAGGCATATTAGTGACACAGTCATATGTTCTAGTTACTCATGCCATATATAAGCAGCGAGGATGGTCGATGTTGATGAAGATGTTAACTGACTTCCAAGCTAATGGAAAATGACCTCGGGTAAATGATAGAGTGAATAGAGCAGAATGGTTGTGAAATACATGTTGTCTTTTCATTAAAACCATCAGCGAAGCGAGAGGTTCTATGTTGTTCAGAGAAGTTCTAGGATTAAAGGGTCGAAACCTCTATAAAGAATGCAGCCCGAGTGATGCAATTGGAAAATCTATTCATTGCTTTAGGATGATCAATACCTATAATAGTCAGGCAGATAGGTGTATCCATCATAAGAATTGTGGGTTTAGACGTACAAGCATGAAATTTGGCACAGTCATAGATAATAATCTAATGAATAATTCCAGATTATGGACCCACCGCGAAAACGTCCTATGGTAGCCATGGCGGCCATTTTACAAAATGGCCGTTTTGACCGCCATTATTTTTTACCGGACGACACAAATGCTTCTTTATGTTCTAATGAAATGACTCTAGATACACATATATGCCATAATTGTATTCTCCAAATGACCACAATTTGCATTTGTGTTGCCAGCAATGTCAATTAACCCACCAAGCACTGTAACGGTAACTTATATTACTAGATAGTTCCAGTTTGATCTTGTTTATACGTCACAATTTTCTCCACCACACTGGCACAAAGCGGTACATTTCAAACTAGCTTGTTTGCACTTGCATCGTCCCTTGCAACCCTTTTTGCATTTACAACAAATCAGCTCCCTTGATGAAATGCTGGCTTCAGGAAGCATGGACCACAGGGGTTTCCAGTTGTGGGGATCGATCCATCCCCAATCCCCAGGTGAGGGCAGATCCATAACAACCTTGAGCATGTTTCCCCAGCAGTGGCCACCCGTGTACACAGCCCTCTTGATTTGTTGTACCAGGGCTCCTCTGGTAGGGGGAATAGCTTGCATGGCTCGTCCTTTCTTTGTGAAGAGTGCCTGTCGAGCTTCGTCTATGTTGACGAGATTGCTGGTGCGATCGTAGAGAAGAATGGTGAACCGCTCGAGCACTGCCACAACGTCATCAGAGATGTCTGCTGTCCCCGTGGAGAGATGAACTAACGCTGGCGTCAATTCGTCAAATACTTTCCAGGTATCCCAGGCTGTATTCTTGCCCTGTGTATTAAATGACGAGACTGTGTCACACCCTGTGTATGCATGGAACATCGGGAGGGCCTGTGACTTATCTGGTCCGAGGAATGCTGCAATTTCATGTGCTGGAATATACCTGAAGTGCTGGCCTGTCCCAAAGGCCACCCAAAGCTCCTGGATTTTGAGTTTGGTTGTTGCTGCCACAGCCAATACCACTATATCTGTATCCACCGTACGCAGAAGAATTTTCTGAAATCCATCACGGACTGCATCCGCGAGATGTATCATCATTCGTGTATCAGCCTCCTCATGGTCACATGGGGCAAGATGACTGGTGTCGCGTGCGGGAATGCACGTCACATCTGAACCATCCGTGGTGACTATCTGCTTATCTGATACAAGATGTGTGATGTGTTTTGTCAAGAAGGCAAACAGTTCTGTTTTGTTTGCATCAATTCTCAGGAACTGCTGCCAATTTCCTGGAAGAACAGTGGATCCGTCAACTCTCCTTCGAATGCCTTTCCCACGTTTGTCCCTGGCTTGAGATTTCAGGCTGTTGTCACGGTACTGGTCCCAGACTACATCCACACGACAGGCTCTTTGCAAGTGACCTTGTATGTGTGGCAAGAATACTTTCAGCGCATAATCATCAAAGGTTTTGGCAGCAACTGGTTTCAGAACGTTCACCAACACTGCCCCGTCAAGGATAGTGACGTCAGTATCTGGTTTTGGAGCATCACCTCTGACCTCTGCGCAACTCTCTAGACACACCAATATATCTGATTTGGTTCCCAGTCGTAACTTCCCAAGCTGAGATAAAGACGGGGGACATGCTTGGTTTTCATGGCGGAAAAATTCTGCAAGATCACCATCTCGTGTTTGAGACGCAATGTAGAGTCTTGAGAATAAAGAGCAGTCACTCTTTAGCGAAGTTACTTGCAAACTTGTCTTGGATTTCTCTCTTGGAGACGATCGACTAAACAATGGGAGTTTATTCTTCTTTATTGGCTCAGTAAGAGGTACGGTTCGCTCCAGTAGACGGTCTGCTACGAAGGTCTTGTACTGTTGCTTACCTATCTCCTCAGCCTGTTGAACAGTAGAAACAACAGTTGGGTCAGCAATGTCTCTTGTGTCCAGCCGCAGCAAGTCTGTACTCTCTTCTAGGAAGGGGTTTCCCATTTCCTCTATTACTTCAACCAGACGTTTGACATGTTGAGTAAAGATTACCTGTGAACTATATGTTTGCTCATGGTGGCGTGTGTCTTGATTAATCCTTATTTTCCTTCCCTCCATGGATGCTTCAAACTCGGTAGTCATTCTAACCAGTTCCGGCCCAGCCACCATCCATCTTCTAAGAGCATTTGGATTTTGAGTGAGTCCAACAGCACCACCGTCACTCTTCACAGCAGCATTATTTTGCTCATGAGCCTGGTCAATGGCCATAGATGAGAAAACTCGTTTTGTCTTGTGAACTGTGAATTTGCCATTGGTGAATTCAGTAGCAATATCTGGGTGTGACTTGCTAAGACTCATCATGTCTCGAATGTGGACAGGCACCCATCGTGCATAGTTGGTGTGGTCCATGCTGAAAAACCATGGTGCAAGCTGTGTGAGGCTGTCCATGTACAGGGGGAAGTTTGCTGTCCTCAGTGACTTGACAAATGTTAAGAGGAGGACTTCCAGTTGAAGAGTGATGTGCCAGAATTGGAACTGTGGCACATCTCGAATTCGTTGACCACACCAGTCATCAAAGGATTCAGGATGGCTTTCAGACTCCAGAGACATTGTGTAATGGGCGTAAGATTTTGTCAGTAGGATATATAAGCTGCTTGCTGTCACTTGATGCGCATGTCTGGTTCTTGTAACATGAGATGCATGCAGAAATGAATCTACAGTTCCAGGAGAAGCAACTTTGGCCTGAACCAGGGCTTCCACCCATCCAGCATCTTCCAGCCAGTCTCCGATCACTTATAGTCCAGCCATCTCTATATGCAGCCCTCCCAAGATGATGACGAAATGATCTTCCCCGTACGTTGATGGCCAAGTCCACTGTATCTGCTTGGAGATGGTGTAGAGTGGTTGATCCACAGTGATCACTGGTTTCTGTCCTTGGTTGACTTCCATCACAGCTTTTTTAATCACGTCCATTGAGTGCCGTATCATACCAACAGACTTGGAGTCGTCCGGAAAGAGGGGAAGTAGTGCTGTGATCGCCGGCAGATTATCTTGTCCTGACTCCTTACTGGCATGGTAGGTTGCCCATGATAAGTTACTGTCACTTTGTGGGATTTCTTGATACCTCTGTTTCACAGTATCCAGCCATCTGTAAATTAAGCAAAGTACATTAGAATTGTCAGAAAACAAGCAAACATTTACTCATGGTATAACAATAATGTTATTGCATCACGTTCTTATGGCATGGTATTATGTTAGAATGTTACAAGTACTCACCCATACTCTTGGTGCAATGCCTGGGTGATCTCCTGCCCATCACTCTTCAATGGACCATCAGCCTTTGGGAGTGGAGGATCTTTCCGAGGTAACACCAGCGGACGAACACAGGTGTAGGACTCTGGGAGCTCTGACAGTGTAGTGGTAGTAGATGGCTGTTCAAGGACGCTGTGTTCCCTGCGGTCCGTCCCATTATTTTGCAGACTGGGGTGCTGGAAAAGTGATATCCCAGTACCGTGAAAGGAATCTGTCGACGTTGTGGAGCTCGGATTGTGGTCGATATTATCAACCGCTGCCGTTGTGAATAAGCCCTCGCGTAGATTGGGTGGACACACTACCGAATCTCGGTGATACTGCTCACACACTCTGTTTCCCATGGATGTGGAGATTGCCATCACTCGGTCATAGGAGATGGACAGTCCGAGATCAAACAGCATATCAATGAGGTCACGTTTCCGAGTCCTTGCATGGACTGTGAGTCCCACGTAGATGGGCAATGGGGTTTCTCTGTCTTTGTTGTGACGCACAGTAGTACTTCCCACTCTGCGACGGATGGAGCTATTGTACTGCAACAACTGAGCTGTGCTGAGGGTTGCTTGGGTTACACCATCACCTGATTGAGACTTGATGTTGGGGCCGTCGAGGATCATGGACACCAAAGTCAACAGTGACTGAGGTACTGATTTTACTTGGCAGTCCTCATCAAATGAACCTGTGAATGTAGCTGCAGTTTGGAACATTTCTCTACGTACTATCTCCGCTGCCCTTGCAAGACATATGGCTTCGTCATCGTAGTCTTCTTTGCAGACTTTACGGAGGGCAGGTCCTACATCTTTATCAAATGCAAGTAGTATATCACGCCCTTCCTTATGAGCCGTAAGGTCTGGGATTTGGGCCAGGATACGATTTTTTAACTCTGTGCTATGTTGTCTGACATGCTGCTCCACTCCAAGTTGTTCTAGACGATTAGAATAAAGTTTGACGAGATCTGCAAGTTTAAAGACAGGGGCATGCTCTTCATCTATTCTTGTTTCATCGATAAATGACAGCAACTCGGCGAGTGCAATCCCATGGTTGACTTTATCAGTTGTGTCCATCTTCTGTTTATCTTGTAATGATTTAGTTTTGTTGTAAAGTGAAACAAGACACCTTGGATGATATTTTGCATCTTGTGCGACCATGTCCCCAGCACTCAATTTTGCAAGTAGCCTCTCGTCCTGCAGGTCTAATGCACATCTTCGTACGCGTGAGTCTAGACGAAAAGTTTATGCCTCACGGAGTGGTTCGGAAGTTGACACATCTTCGCATAAAAAACAGACATCCGATGCTGCCACTTCATGATGAGCGACTTGACGAGTGTATTTCTTGGATGGAGTAGCATCAGGGTCGCAACCCTGTGTGCATTTCCTTTTTTCTGCTCGTTGTAGTTTTATATTATTGAATTTTGTATGGCAAGATTTGTGCCACTTGGCATTGTTCTCCAGAAACGTAGCTTCAATGCCATTCCCGTCATCAAGGCATCCTAAATCTAGTGGCATCGGTAATTCGTGAAGTTCATTGAAACGTCTGATGTTGAAGGCAATGGTAGAATAACCAACTCCAACATCGTGCCGTTTTGATTCTGCTGGGCATTGCAAACTTTCTCGTGTGATTTTTTTGGCACAAAACGCACTTGTTCCAATCCGTCTGTACCTGCGCCTTTGATTGTCCAGGTTGCAGTGGATCCACTAGCTGATAACTCTTAGACATTTCGCTGTTGGAAACACCAACTGAAGAAAAAGATAAGATACGATAACAAGTTGCAATAAATAAATAAAAACTTTATTTAATTTGCTAATTTGCACTTTATTTAATTTGCTAATTTGCACTAATTTGCATAAAAATGATACGTGGGACATTTTTTCAACTATTTAACATAGCAAATCATTTTCTACACATTTTTTCCTATCTGTAGACACCAATGAGAAGTATATTTCGGGGGGGTGCACGAGACCCCTATCTAGCCACTAGACTAAAAGCGGCCATTTTGTAAAATGGCCGCCACGGCTACCATAGGACGTTTTCGCGGTGGGTCCATATCTGGAATTATTCATTAGACTATTATCTATGACTGTGCCAAATTTCATGCTTGTACGTATAAACCCACAATTGTTACACCTATCTGCCTGACTATAAGGTAGACAATGCTAAGTAGAATTAGATAGACAATGCTAAGTATTATTAGGTAGACAATGCTAAATATTATTAGGTCGACAATGCTAAGTAGTATTAGGTAGACAATGCTAAGTAGAATTAGGTCGACAATGCTAAGTAGAATTAAGTAGACAATGCTAAGTAGAATTAGATGGGCAATGCTAAGTAGAATTAGGTCGACAATGCTAAGTAGAATTAGGTCGACAATGCTAAGTAGAATTAGATAGACAATGCGAAGTAGAATTAGGTCGACAATGCTAGGTAGAATTGAGTAGACAATGCTAAGTATAATTAGATGGACAATGATAAGTAGTATTAGGTCGACAATGCTAAGTAGAATTAGATAGACAATGCTAAGTAGAATTAGGTCGACAATGCTAAGTAGAATTAAGTAGACAATGCTAAGTAGAATTAGATGGACAATGCTAAGTAGAATTAGATGGACAATGCTAAGTAGAATTAGATGGACAATAATAAGTAGTATTAGGTCGACAATGCTAAGTAGTATTAGGTCGACAATGCTAAGTAGAATTAAGTAGACAATGCTAAGTAGAATTAGATAGACAATGCTAAGTAGAATTAGGTCGACAATGCTAAGTAGCATTAAGTAGACAATGCTAAGTATAATTAGATGGACAATGCTGAGTAGAATTAGGTCGACAATGCTAAGTAGAATTAAGTAGACAATGCTAAGTAGAATTAGATGGACAATGCTAAGTAGAATTAGATGGACAATGATAAGTAGTATTAGGTCGACAATGCTAAGTAGAATTAAGTAGACAATGCTAAGTAGAATTAGATGGACAATGCTAAGTAGAATTAGATGGACAATGATAAGTAGTATTAGGTCGACAATGCTAAGTAGAATTAAGTAGACAATGCTAAGTAGAATTAGATGGACAATGCTAAGTAGAATTAGATGGACAATGCTAAGTAGTATTAGATGGACAATGCTAAGTATTATTAGGTAGACAATGCTAAGTATTATTAGGTCGACAATTCTAAGTAGAATTAAGCAGACAATGCTAAGTATAATTAGATGGACAATGCTAAGTAGAATTAGATGGACATTGATAAGTAGTAATAGGTCGACAATGCTAAGTAGAATTAAGTAGACAATGCTAAGTAGAATTAGATGGACATTGATTGCTAAGTAGTATTAGGTCGACAATGCTAAGTAGAATTAGATGGACAATGCTAAGTATTATTAGGTAGACAATGCTAAGTATTATTAGGTAGACAATGCTAAGTATAATTCAGTAGACAATTCTGAGTAGAAATAAGTAGACAATGAAAACAAAACAATGAACCACCTTTGGAGGCCATTTTCCCTACAGAGCAGGGGTTGGCCTTTTTTGGGCACCGTGGTCCCCTTTTTGAAGCAATGTTTTATGGCCAGATGCCCTTCCTGCTGCCAACCCTGTTGCCAACCCTGTTAGTCGCCTTTTTGTGACACACAGGGAATTACCAATGAGCTAGTACTCAATTTGCCGACCTCGGATGGATGACAGGCTGAGTCAACCCCCCTGGTGTTAATTCAGTGATCGACCGGGATTCAAACCCAGGATCCTAGGAATCCCAAGCTGGCATCCCAACCGCTAAGCCAACAACAGGCTCAGTATTAAATCGACAATGCTAGGTAGAATTAGATGGGCAGTGCTAAGTAGAATTAGGTAGACAATGCTAAGAAGAATTAGGTAGACAATGCTAAGTATAATTAGATGGACAATGCTAAGTAGAAGTGGGTTGACAATGCTAAGTAGAATTAGGTTGTCAAAGGTAGACAATGCTAAGTAGAATAAAGTAGACAATACCCACGGCTTTGCAGAACCAAAATACAACTTTGGGTGATGCACCAGCCAGGCTAAGCTGAGGTTCGGGTTCGAGGATTTTTCAGCATACTTAAAAGAACCCAAATTCAAATATTACAAAAACAAAATCCCTCCTCAATTACCCTCTTAAATTTATACAAGCCCCAAAAGCTACCCATTCCACTCATTATTCCTTCATGGAGTAGGAGACCTAAAATAGCTCTACAAGCAGGTTGCAGACGATGATTAAACGAAGTCTACAACTGCGTGTGAATTTATTCTGTTTCTCCAGCACCGTCTGAAGCCTGAGCGCTCTTCAAGTCCTGAACAACGACGCGGTGTAGATGACACTCGACGGGAAAGACTAATCTGAAGCTTTCAGGTGACATCAGCTCCCAAAGCTATATAGTCTAACATCAAGTTTGAATTTCTGATGTTTGCTCAGAATACATTAAATAACTTTGTTTTCAAGCGGTTCTATTATTTTGGCTAATGGTGTGAAAAAAATCATCCCATTAATATTCTCGAGGAAATAAAACTTTGGCAACAAATTAATTGTGAGATTCCACACACGAGGCGTGGGTGCAATTGAGCTACGCTTATAGGGTGTTTCTGGCATGACAGAAATGTACATGTCTGAGAATTCACTATTACTACCACTACTACTAATACTACCACTTTACGGGCCTCAAATATTCCGACCTTATTGTGGGTTCAGCCAAAAAATGATTTTGATCGTCTTTCACAATTTGGCTGGCCAGGCTTGATGTGGGACTAAATGATTTTGGCAAGAATTTGTAATTTGTTCAGGGTGCTGGTGATAGCTCATACAGTCTTGATGGGATATTAATATCTGCCAACTATTTATATTAGATGGGGCACACGGCTTAACATCCAGCCAAGCGACGGCAGACTTGGGGATGCAACTCCCGACCTGATAGGGCTGTTTATAATTGTGTCAGGAATCGAACCCAGACAGAATGGTTCAGAGGTACAGTGCCTTCAGAAAGTGTTCACCTTAGCATTTTTCACATTGTATTATGTTACAGCCTAAATTTAAAATGAATTGATTTGAGATTTTTTTGTCAATGGTCTACACATAATACCCCATAATGTCATCAGTTAAAAATTTTTTTTAGAAATTTTACAAAATAATCAAAATGAAGTACAGAGACATCTAATTTACATAACTATTCAACCCCCTGAGTCAATACCTCGTAGAAGCACCTTTGGCAGCGATGGCAACTTCGAGTCTTCTTGGGTATGTGTGTATCAGCTTTGCACATCTGGATTCAGGGAGTTTCGCCCATTCTTATTCCTTGCAGATTTGCTCTAGCTCTGTCAAGTTGGATGGTGAGCATCAGTAAACAGCAATCTTCAAGTCTTTCCATGAATTCTCAAACGGATTGAAGTCTGGGCTTTGGCTGGGCCACTCAAGGACTTTCAAAGTCTTGGTCTGAAGCTATTCCAGTGATGCTTTGGCTATATACTTGGGGGCATTGTCCTGTTGGAACGTAAAACTTCACTGCAGTCTAAGGTCTTTTGTACACTGAAGCAGGTGCTCTTCAAGGATTTACGTGTATTTGGTGCATTCATTGTTCGCTCTATCCTTACAAGTCTCCCAGTCCCTGCCACTGAACAGCATCCCCATAACATGATGCTGCCACCACCATGCTTGACAGTAGGGATGGTGTTAAATGGGTGATGATCTGTGCTCGGTTTCCGCCAGACGCAGCGCTTTGCATTGAGACCAAAGAGTTCAATTTTCATCTCATCAGACCACTGAATATTTTACCTCATGTTCTTAAAATCTCTCATGTGCCTTTTTTGCAAACTCTGGGTGTACTGTCATCTGCCTTTTTCTCAGGAGAGGCTTCCGTCTTCCATAAAGCCTGGATTTGTGATGTTCTGCACAGACTGTTGTCCTTCTGGCAGGTTCTCCCATCTCAGCCAAGGAACTCTGGAGTTATGTCATAGTGGTCATTGGGTTCTGGATCACCTCCCTGACCAAGGTCCTTCTCGCCCAGTTGCTCAGTTTGGTCAGACGGCCAGCTCTAGGAAAAGTTTGCAAAGTTCCATGTTCTTTCCATTTCCTAATGATGGTGCTCACTGTGCTCTTGGGAACTTTCAACACTCTAGAAATGGTTTTATACCCTTCCCCAGATCTATGCCTCCCCATAATTATATCTCGGAGTTATACGGACAGTTTCTTAGACTTCATGGTTGAGTTTCTGCTCTGACATGAACTGTCAACTGTGGGACCTTGTATAGAATGAGGTGATTCTTTCTAAATCATGTCTAATCAATTGAATTGGCCACAGGTGCACTGCAATCAAGTTGTAGAGACATATTTATCAAAGGAAATTGGATGCACCGGAGCTCAATTTGTAGTGTCTTAGCAAAGGGGTTGAATACTTATTGACAAGACTTTTCAGCTTTTCACTTTTAATTAAGTTGTAAAATTTTTGAAAAAAACAAGACCGATTGTCTAACAGCGGTGTAGCCTGGCTTGTTTGATACTTTATTTGAAGAGGATAGTATGACCTGGGTGGGGATACCAGTCAGCAAATAATGTAAGTATTAAATTTGTTTTACTTCAGGCATGGACAGCCGTATCGTGAATGACTTGGGTAAAAAAGCGAATGACAAAAGATGAACTGATGAATTGCACATTCCTGTGCCACCTTCAGTCGCACGTCAGGCATTGACAGCACGTTCTCTATACTTTCATTAGAAACAGCATCATTCATCATTGCAATCACAAAATAATAGTAAAGTATTAATATATCAAAATGTAATGTAAAATCACGATTGTATTGAGATATTATCAAACCAGCAAACCGTCACCATCTGTTCACTTCCGGATTCTGGAGCAAATTCCGTGTCGATCACATTTCAAAGTCATAAATTTATTGAGGAATTTCTGGAAACTCCTACCTACCTTACGACACCCACTGGGACCACAAAAGGTTATTTATTATACCAGCAACGGTACCCGCCCCACGGGCGGGGCTTCAATTGGGAGGCCCAAATCAGAAATTGAAGAAATTTTTTCCTTTGAAATATCAGAAATTCAAGGCTTTTTTTCTTTTAAACGATTTAACGTTCCGTTAAACCGTTTTAACATCCGTTAAATCTCGATTGGTGCAGCCGTTTGTGCGGCACCCGGGAAAATAGCGTCTTGTGGGAGCTAGTATCAGCAGGATGTGGCAGTGTGGGAGTCCACGGTTATGTTTGCAATTCACATGTTTATAATTGATATGTTCGGAATATGAGAGTGACGTCATCGGAAACGGAAATGACGGTTAGAGTAGAGAGTGTGGGAGGAGCTGAATGAGGCATGCGGTTTGTCATGAGGCCTGAGGCCGAAGGTTGGGTGATTGGTGATTAAACCGTTGACGTTCACAAGCATTACGTTTCGTGTGATTACTGGATACAACATATGGCGACGAGGATGGCTGATATTTCGTTACCTCCACCGGCACCATTCCTGCCGGTCCCAGGCGAACCCACAGTACCATGGCGACGGTGGTATCAGTCGTTTGAAACGTACTTACTTGCGCTAGATTTACAAGCCACGGCGGCTCCACGTAAGCGAGCCATTCTTATTCACTGCTTGGGTACGGAAGGCCAGCGGATTTTCTCCACTTTCGAACAGGCGAACGACACGTTCCAAGCAGCTGTGGATGCACTTTCTGCACATTTTGATTCTCGGCAGAGTCTTCTTCTCAATTACTTTCAGTTTCGTCAGCGGTCTCAGCGGCCGGGTGAGTCCATGATCCAATTTGTGTCTACACTGAGAGAGCCAGTACAGCACTGCAAATTCGGAGCACTGCAGGACGAGTTAATAAGGGATCAGTTCATTGAAAAAACATCTTGTGTTCCGCTGAGGGAGCGCCTACTGTTAGAATCTGATGATTTATCATTGGGGAAAGCGGTGGATATCGCGAAGCAAATGGAAGCGGCATTAGCAGCGGCATGTACATTGGCAGACACCACAGCGCCATCTTTGGCTACTACAGCACAAGTGCCTGTACAAAAAGGTCAAAGTACCTCCCAGCGTTGCACTAACTGTGGATCACTCGGACATGCAGCCTGGTCCCCGGAGTGCCCTGCAAATGGCCAGCGCTGTAGGAATTGCAAAAAAATGCACCACTTTGCCCGGTGCTGCCGCTCATCGCCCGTCCTTTCAGCTTCCACATCTGGCACAGCAATTTCATCACCAGTCGCAATCAACTCGGTGTCCCAGCCAGTCACTGCATTCAAAACTTGTGGATGCTATGTGAATGATATTTTGAGCCGATACAGGTGCCAAGGTCTCGATTCTCAAGAAGGCAACTTATGACAAATTTTTTTCGCACATTCCTCTGAAACAGACTGCAGTGGCTCTGTCTGGTTATGGCAACACCAACATTACCGTGATGGGTACTGTCAGCCTACCAGTGCGGTACAAAAACCACACTGCTGCTCCTTCAGTTTTCTACATCACCACAATGGGTGCCAATCTGATGGGGCTGGACTTATTCCACAGTCTTCACTTTCGGCTTGCTGATTCCTGTGGCACAGATGTCCTGCAGGTCACAACCACCTGGCACCACATGTTTCCTGCATTGTTTACAGACCTGGGGTGCATCTCTGACTTTGTACACCGGCCGACAGTTAACGCTGCTGTTGCACCAGTCATTCAACCCCTGCGGAGGGTGCCTCTGGCTCTCCGGGACCAGGTCACGGCCGAACGACAGCGTCTCCTCGACTCTGACGTCATCGAATCCATCAATGCATCCCCTTGGATTTCAAACCTGGTCGTTGCATGGAAAAAATCTGGGGAGCTGTGACTGTGTGTGGACCTCCGGGCAGTCAACAAGGCCATCATTCCGGATAAATATCCCCTGCCCACCGCAGAAGAACGCACCACACATTTCCATGGCTCCACTGTTTTCAGCAAACTGGATTTAAAGCAAGGTTACTTACAAGTACCCCTGGCACCAGTCAGCAGAGACCTCACAGCCTTTGTCACGCACATGGGGGTTTTCCGTTACAAGCGCATGCCTTTCGGCCTCTGCTCGGCTCCCAGCTGTTTTCAGAAAATAATGTCTCTTCTCCTAGCCAGCATACCTGGGGTGTCAAGCTACTTGGACGATATTGTGGTACATGGCGCCACCCAGCCTCAACATGATGCTCGACTACAACAAGTTTTTGGTCAACTCTCTGCCCATCACGTCACACTCAACTCTGCGAAATGCCTCCTCGGGGTTCCAGAGATAGAGTTTGTGGGGTACAAGCTCTCAGGGCAAGGCATCACTCCTATCTTATCACATGTTGATGCCATCCATGCCCTTCCTGAGCCACAGTCAGTATCCCAACTAGCCTCCTTCTTGGGCATGGCCACATATTACCTCCGCTTCCTCCCACAGTTTGCCTCTACTACAGCGCCACTACGCCACCTCCTCAAAAAGGATGTACCTTGGGAATGGACCATGGCTTGTAGCCACGCTGTACAGACACTTAAGCATCAGCTCACTTCTGCCCCCACTCCAGCGCAATTCAGTCTCACAGCGTCCACGATGGTTACGTGTGATGCCTCCTTGGTGGCACTGGGTGCTGTACTGTCACAGCTTCATGATGGGGTAGAGAAACCAGTAGCGTTTGCTTCCCGTTCCCTCACTCCGGCTGAACAAAAGTACTCGGTGGGTGAGAGGGAAGCTTTGGCATGCATTTGGGCATGTGAGCACTGGCATCTCTACCTCTACGGCAGAGCCTTCACGATGCGAACAGACCATCAAGCTCTCACGGCACTTTTGACTACCAGCGGCTCAGGACATAAACCACTACGATTACTCAGGTGGGCAGACCGCTTGAATCGGTTCAATTTTAAGTTGGAATTTACACCGGGACGCCAGAACACCGTTGCGGACCTTCCGTCAAGAGTGGTCATTCTACCATCAACGACTCGGCAGGAAACAGACACCTAACCTGATCTAGTGCAACTGCTTCAGGCACCCTTGTCCACTGTTGTTTCCATGGAATCACTTTGTAAAGGGTCCCAGGAGGACGCTCTGTTTACCACGCTCCGTACCTACATTAGAGGGGGGTGGCCGTCCAACGTGAAAGGGGAACTGTTACCCTACTACAGAGTGAGGGCAGAATTATCCTGCTGGGAGGATGTCTGCATTGCCAGAGGTCACCGAACCTTGATTCCGGCATCCCTTAGAGTGCAAGTCTTGCGAATGGCACATGAGGGACACCTTGGAGTAGTGAAAGTTAAACAGTGCTGCAGAGACATTGTCTGGTGGCCCACCATCGATCACGACATCGAACTGATGGTCAAGGATTGCACTGCATGTCTCCTCAGCGGAAAATCCTCTCAGCCAACTCCTGCCCCTCTATCCCCTATACAGTGGCCATCCACACCTTTGAAACATCTCCAGGTGGACCTCTGTGGAGAACTGCATGGGGGCACCAGCCCATGCCCATTACCTACTCGTTGTGTATGACCTCCATTCAAAGTGGCCTGAAGCTTTGCTGCTGGGGTCAGTCACCACTCAATCGGTTATTCAAAAGCTTGATTCATTGTTTGCCCGGTGGGGTCTCCCGGATATTGTTTAACAGACAACGGGCCCCAATTTATTTCTGCTGACTTTACAGCTTACCTGGCAGAGAGAGCTATCAAGCACATTAGAACAGCCATATACCATCCTCAAGCTAATGGAGGTGTGGAGCGCCTCAACCAGACGCTAAAGAATGGCATCCGTGCTTACCTGACCGAAGGTTGGCAGTTTGAAGCAGCTCTCCTGCAAACACTCCTACACTTTCGGGCCTCCAAGCACACAACTACAGGGGTATCCCCCTCGTCGCTGATGCTGGGAAGTGAACTACAACTCCCGCTCGATCGCCTTGGCTTTACCAAGGGTAATCCTACATCGACAGCTACACGTTTGCAGATAGAGACCCAGCAGCAGCATATGAAGTTGAGGTTTGACCAGTCCAAAAGGGCCGAACCACCGACGTTACAGGAGCTGGACTGGGTGCGTGTCTGGCTGCCTCGGCGTCGCAACAAGCTGCAGCCTCGATGGTCGGATCCATTGCAAATCGTTAAGAGATTGGGAGCAGCCACCTATCGTCTACACGATGGGTCATGATGGCATGCAAATCGCTTGAGGAAGGTTCCTGTATCACCGGTTGGGCAAGGACAGGGAAGCATTTCTCCTCTTCTTTCCTGGCAGCCGCCAACTGGGATTGACAACAGGCCTGCGGACACACCTGCACCTCCAAGGGCTCCTCAAGTTGTTCAGCGACCTCAAAGGGCTACGCAACAGCCTACATGGATGAAGGACTATGCGATTGGCTAATTGTTTTTGAAAAGGGGAGGGAAATGTTATGTTTGCAATTCACATGTTTATAATTGATATGTTTGGAATATTGGAGTGACGTCATCAGAAACGGAAATGACGGTTAGAGTAGAGAGTGTGGGAGGAGCTGAGTGAGGCACGTGGTTTGGCATGAGGCCTGAGGCCGAAGACTGGGTGATTGGTGATTAAACCGTTGACGTTCACCAAGCAGTACCTTTCGTGTGATTACTGGATACAACATCCATGTTGTGATCCTCCTCCATGCCGAAGTAGCCCACCACTTCTCCAAGCATTCCGCTCTTCAGATCCGCCATGAGAGATTTAAGCTTGATACTGAAGACGCGTGCAGTTAGTCTTCCCGATGTCGTATGTACTCCCGATACGTGTTTCCTTCTTTGTAAAAACTTCCAAATCATCAGTTAAAAGGATTTTGTGCCGATAGCTGTTACGGCCTTGGCAAGATCGATGGAGACAGCGATCTGTTAGCGTATTCACTGCCCAAATAGCTATGTGGAATTCTCTCATGTAGAGATTAAACTCACGTCATTTGAACTTTGGCCGAGGTCATTATTTACTTTTAGTGATGTTTATATACGAATCAAAAAGAAGATAATTGGTTTTGGGTCGTCCTTTCCGCATATCTCGTGGGATTGTAAGTTGGAGAGATGGCCGTGATAGCGGGGAGGGGGTTGGAAATCTCTCAAGCAGGGATTCAGTCTTTGTCCGAGGTCACCGAGTCCGATCGGTGCAGCCGTGCAGCGATCGGTGTAGCCGTTTGTGCGGCACCCGGGAAAACAACATCGTCACAATGAAAATATCGTCACAATGAACGTTATGCGAACGCGAATGTTATGCGGGAGTCCAAACCTGAGAATGCTGGAGACCAAAGCTGAAATTGGGAAAACTAAATAGCCTATTTTACTCCTGGAGATCCCAGGATTACCCACCCAAAATATCGTTGCGATCGGTTCAGAAGTTTTTACGGTACCTTCGAATGGACAGACAGACAGACAGACAGACAGACAGACAGATGGACGGACATTTGGTGAATTATAGTAAAATTTCCCTTTAGTAAATTATGCAACTGTAATGGTTACTAAACGTGTCCCTCTGTCATGTGACCAGATCCTCAGCTCTGATTGGTGTATGTTTGGAGGGACATACGGACAGACAAACGCTGTTCTAGACGGAATTGCCCTACTGACTATGCCATAAAAATTGCACTTTGACATTATGGGGTATTACGTGCAGATCGCTGACAAAAAAAATAATCTTAATTGAATCCATTTTAAATTCGGGCTGTAACACAACAAAATGTCAAGGGGTGTGAATACTTTCTGAAGGCACTGTAAGTATACCACCTCTGCCCCATCTTGTCTGGGGTTGTATTTACGTTACTGGAGAGATTAAATTTGTCTCGCTTTGTCTGATTACTGTGATAGAGATGAAGCATGGTTTTGGAACGACCTGCAGACACTTCGTCACATTAAAACGTTTTGTTGAGATTAAATAAGGGAAAGTAAAAATACAAAAACCCATCTTTGCAAAAATTTCGAGAAAGGAATTTTTCACAAGTCGGACCCTCAATTATATACTCGTAGAAAGCCCAGAACAAGCTTTCACGAGGGGTTACGTAAGCTTCAGTAAACAGCCTGTTGTATTGTTTTTGAGAAGAGGAAATGAGAAAAAAAGAGGAGATGGAAATGGCAATGCAAGACTTCATTTGAAAACAAATAATTCATGCACTTGTTAAATATCACAAACCATCAGCCAAAGGGCTGGAGATGTGCCTTGAGATATCAATGTGTCGTTGAGGATGGATGCTCATTCCGGAAGCGCCCAAAGCAGGTGGAATCCTGTCAAATTCAAGGATGGCCTCCATGATCTGCCTTGTGGTCATAGAGAGATCCCCAGCCTCGTCTCGCCCTGCTAATTAGAGTGAAAATTCACTCGCTAATCACTTCCTCATCATACTTCCAATCACTCCTTCTCTTTGCTTTCTCCTCCATTTTAGGCGCCTTTGTCGCGGTGGGACACAACGTAATGATAAGTCCATGAGGATTGGACAGGGTGTGGGGAAGGTTGGGGGTGATCGGCACAACTGCAGCCTGAAGTCTGAGAAAGCATTGGTTTCAGCTCGAGTGGTTCTGAAAGTGAAAATTACAAGGCTTTGTGTTTCTCTGGAGTTGGAAGTTTTGCGCTGTTAAGCTGTGGGTAGGAGAAAGAATGGAGCTGTGTGGGGATCTCCATCTGACGTATAGATGTGAGGTGTGCGAGGTACTTTGGGTTACAGAGCATAGATTGTCTGGTGTCGATGGAAAGTGGACAAAGAGCCCCATGGAAATCCAGTACATGTAAACCTGAGAAAATCGAGGTATTATTACGAGATCTTTGGCCCAAGGAATTCTGAATGATGTAAAAGGTTCCAACAATCGTTTCTGGTGTGAGAAGAATAACCGAAAAGAAGAAGAAGAGGAAGACGGAGTTATGGTTCCACCTACAGGCCAGATACTCTCAACACAATATTCTTCCCAACGGATCAATGGGTTTGATACGACTTTTTGATCGTACTGATGAGAAAGACTGGCTTCAGGCCTGGATAAAGCAAAATGAAAGGACACTTCAAAAGCTCTTGTTAGTTCAGAGCATGAAACAGGTATATGATATCTCGAAGAGCCGTGGTGCCAACCAGGTGAATCAAGACAGCAGCGTTGTGCTAATGGTTCCTAGCGAGGGGTTTTTTCACATGAATTTCACCGAAATTAGAGAAATTAAGAGTAAAATATTATATATAAAAATAAAGGAATGTGTAAATAAATTAGACTTATTTTGTTTTTGCAATTATTTCAGTTTAATTAGTGCGATCGACTGCTCCTCTTAAGCGACTTAAATAGGCCCTGCAGTATCAAGCTCGTGAATTGCAAGTACCATGCCATAACCTCTTTACTTGGTACAGTTAGTGTGACTTTTATAACCACTGGGAGTTCAAAAAGAATAATTGTTTAAGAACCATTTTGCTTCACTCTTCACTCTTTCAACCTTTGGAAGCTTTAGAGCAGTGATTATCTCCTTTTTTGGCATTATGTGCACTTCACCAGATGGAGATTAACCCATTCATCGATCAGCATTATTCCTTTCTTGCCACATTTGGGCTGTGGGTGCCATTCTGATGCTCATGAGCTAAAAGGAGAGTGAAAACTGTAGCCAAGCTCTTTTGCTCAAAACAGACTCCACAAAGCCGCCATGTTGGCCCTCGGATTTGGCACTCTGCTTTAAGTTCGGACAGTTGCAGTCGTTTGATTCGAGGCGCCGCCACGCCGGCCCTCTCACCTTGTTCTGCGACATGGCTGGAGTGTGACCCCTGACCCCGGCACCCGCCCAGGGGGCGGTAATGAGTGAACCGGGGAGCGAGGCGCAAAGCAGCCGAGACTTCATTCAGCAAGCTGGATAATTAGGAAGGGCCTCCTTTTTGAAGGCAGGAAAAGAGCTGGCATGGCGGAAGCGCTCCAGACACATTATGCAAGGCTGGGTGTTAGGACTGGCTCCCCACAGCTCTCTCTCTCTCTCTCTCTCCTTCTCTCCGCATCTCCCCCCTCTTTCTTCCCCTCTCTCTCTCTCTCTCTCTCTCTCTCTCTCTCTCTCTCTCTCTCTACAGATTAGGCCTCCAAAGCCTGTTGCTTTGGCCAAACCTTGGTGATGCTTTCTCGATCCCTTTTTCGATTGCTTTCCCCCATCCCTACTGTCCCACCCAAATATTTCTCAGCCTATATTTATACAAGCCCAAAATGGTGCTTTGTTCTACTCATAGACCTCTCTGGGTTGTAAGAGCCTGGCAGTGTCATGCCCGAAAGATTCCTACTCTGAAGCACATGCTTTGCACAAGTCATCCATGCAGCCACCCCTCTGTGCGTAACATCGCCAGCATGTCAGTAAGCTAACACCTGTCACTGCCAGTTGTAACGTCTTAATTATAGCTGCAGGACCTGAGGTATTGCATCTTATCCCCAGTTCAGTTCGAGCTGATAAAGGACCATCCGAGGTTCACACCAAGACAGCGGCATGATGGTTAGCTCGGCAGTTAATGCCTGCATCGCTTTTCGCCTTGCAAGGAATAGTACTTCAAAAATGGCTGAATGCAATTGGTTGATAAGACGTGTTCCCCGTGTAAAAACAACACAGGAGAGTAAACAACATTCAAATAACAAAAATATATGTGAGTCTGGTGCAGATAATCCGATTTTTCTTACTCCAGACCCAGTTTTGATTCGCACACTCGACCATCTTCTTCTAACATAAATAACTATTACATCACAGGTCACGATTCTCACGGCTAGTTTCGAGCCGGTTCAAGCATTCCTTAAGGATGTAATGAGGAGAGTGAGGGACCTCGGTCCTGGAGAGCAACCCTTAGTTGGGGATCACTGCTTCAAGCGCTCGGTGAGACGTGTGCTTGGGAAGCTGAGTAGGGGCCTAGTCCAAAATGAGGAGGAGTTGACATTGGGAAGCGGGCATGAGAATGCATCTTACTCCCATCGTTGTGAGCGATCAATAGGCATCTTGGGCAAGGAAAGGAAACCAGAGAACCCATGAGTGCTGAGTTTACAGGAGTGCGGGCCAGAGAAAAGCTCAAAAGAAAGCGGCTCAGCCCGGGGCTTTATTCAGCTTGCAAATCCCTTGTTTCCTGTACGTTTGAAACGAGCTTCGCCATGTCTCTCCAGCTGAAAGCTCGCTCTTTGAATGCCTCTCCACAGGGCCCCTCGCTGACTATTCAGCAGCCGCCAGCCCCCAGTCCCGGCTGGTGAGGGCTCGCCCGGCATATCCCCTCCGACTTGGCATTTTGTTTTCTAATAGCAACATTGTCTCCCTCCCTGCGAGTTGTTTTCTCATCTTCTTTATCACGACTTTTTGCAGCTTAAACTTTCTCTCAGGTTTCTCATTTGACCTTTCTTCTCAAGCCTTCCCAGATTTTGAAGTCCGCATTTGTTCCGGCTTTCTTTCTCGAAGCTTCTGAACCGATTCCGATGTAGCACTTTGTCACATTTCAAATACTTGTTGTTTTAATTATCTCCATCTTCTCTCTATTTATGTGAGCGTGTTGAAACTAATTTGCTGTTGGCCTTGCATTTCTGTTTTGATCTGATTTTGTTCGTCAATCTGTCGCTAACCAACACCTAATCCTGGTGTTGGATAAGCGGTTAGGGTGCCGACATAGCAGTTAGGGTGCCGACTTAGCGGTTAGGGTGCCGACTTAGCGGTTAGGGTGCCGACTTAGCGGTTAGGGTGCCGACTTAGCGGTTGGGGTGCCGACTTAGCGGTTGGGGTGCCGACTTAGCGGTTGGGGTGCCGACTTAGCGGTTGGGGTGCCGACTTAGCGGTTGGGGTGCCGACTTAGCGGTTGGGGTGCCGGCGTAGCGGTTGGGGTGCCGACTTAGCGGTTGGGGTGCCGACTTAGCGGTTGGGGTGCCGACTTAGCGGTTGGGGTGCCGACTAAGCGGTTGGGGTGCCGACTAAGCGGTTGGGGTGCCGACTAAGCGGTTGGGGTGCCGACTTAGCGGTTGGGGTGCCGACTTAGCGGTTGGGGTGCCGACTTAGCGGTTGGGGTGCCGACTTAGCGGTTGGGGTGCCGACTTAGCGGTTGGGGTGCCGACTTAGCGGTTGGGGTGCCGACTTAGCGGTTGGGGTGCCGACTTAGCGGTTGGGGTGCCGGCGTAGCGGTTGGGGTGCCGGCTTAGCGGTTGGGGTGCCGGCGTAGCGGTTGGGGTGCCGGCTTAGCGGTTGGGGTGCCGGCTTAGCGGTTGGGGTGCCGGCTTAGCGGTTGGGGTGCCGGCTTAGCGGTTGGGGTTCCGGCTTAGCGGTTGGGGTGCCGGCTTAGCGGTTGGGGTGCCGGCTTAGCGGTTGGGGTTCCGGCTTAGCGGTTGGGGTTCCGGCTTAGCGGTTGGGGTTCCGGCTTAGCGGTTGGGGTGCCGGCCTAGCGGTTGGGGTGCCGGCCTAGCGGTTGGGGTGCCGGCCTAGCGGTTGGGGTGCCGGCTTAGCGGTTTGGGTGCCGGCTTAGCGGCTGGGGTGCCGGCTTAGCGGTTGGGGTGCCGGCTTAGCGGTTGGGGTGCCGGCTTAGCGGCTGGGGTGCCGGCTTAGCGGTTGGGGTGCCGGCTTAGCGGTTGGGTTGCCGGCTTAGCGGTTGGGTTGCCGGCTTAGCGGTTGGGGTGCCGGCTTAGAGGATGGGGTTCCGGCTTAGCGGTTGGGGTTCCGGCTTAGCGGTTGGGGTTCCGGCTTAGCGGTTGGGGTTCCGGCTTAGCGGTTGGGGTGCCGGCTTAGCGGTTGGGGTGCCGGCTTAGCGGTTGGGGTGCCGACTTAGCGGTTGGGGTGCCGACTTAGCGGTTGGGGTGCCGGCTTAGCGGTTGGGGTGCCGGCTTAGCGGTTGGGGTGCCGGCTTAGCGGTTGGGGTGCCGCCTTAGCGGTTGGGGTGCCGCCTTAGCGGTTGGGGTGCCGACTTAGCGGTTGGGGTGCCGACTTAGCGGTTGGGGTGCCGGCTTCGCGGTTGGGGTGCCGGCTTAGCGGTTGGGGTGCCGGCTTCGCGGTTGGGGTGCCGGCTTAGCGGTTAGGGTGCCGGCTTCGCGGTTAGGGTGCCGGCTTAGCGGTTGGGGTGCCGGCTTCGCGGTTAGGGTGCCGGCTTAGCGGTTGGGGTGCCGGCTTAGCGGTTAGGGTGCCGGCTTTGCGGTTAGGGTGCCGGCTTAGCGGTTGGGGTGCCGGCTTCACGGTTGGGGTGCCGACTTAGCGGTTGGGGTGCCGACTTAGCGGTTGGAGTGCCGACTTAGCGGTTGGGGTGCCGACTTAGCGGTTGGGGTGCCGACTTAGCGGTTGGGGTGCCGACTTAGCGGTTGGGGTGCCGACTTAGCGGTTGGGGTGCCGACTTAGCGGTTGGGGTGCCGACTTAGCGGTTGGGGTGCGGACTTAGCGGTTGGGGTGCCGACTTAGCGGTTGGGGTGCCGACTTAGCGGTTGGGGTGCCGACTTAGCGGTTGGGGTGCCGACTTAGCGGTTGGGGTGCCGGCTTAGCGGTTGGGGTGCCGGCGTAGCGGTTGGGGTGCCGGCTTAGCGGTTGGGGTGCCGGCTTACCGGTTGGGGTGCCGGCTTAGCGGTTGGGGTGCCGGCTTAGCGGTTGGGGTGCCGGCGTAGCGGTTGGGGTGCCGGCTTAGCGGTTGGGGTGCCGGCTTAGCGGTTGGGGTGCCGGCTTAGCGGTTGGGGTTCCGGCTTAGCGGTTGGGGTGCCGAATTAGCGGTTGGGGTGCCGACTTAGCGGTTGGGGTGCCGACTTAGCGGTTGGGGTGCCGACTTAGCGGTTGGGGTGCCGAATTAGCGGTTGGGGTGCCGACTTAGCGGTTGGGGTGCCGACTTAGCGGTTGGGGTGCCGACTTAGCGGTTGGGGTGCCGACTTAGCGGTTGGGGTGCCGGCTTAGCGGTTGGGGTGCCGGCTTAGCGGTTGGGGTGCCGGCTTAGCGGTTGGGGTGCCGGCGTAGCGGTTGGGGTGCCGACTTAGCGGTTGGGGTGCCGGCTTAGGGGTTGGGGTGCCGGCTTAGCAGTTGGGGTGCCGGCTTAGCGGTTGGGGTGCCGGCGTAGCGGTTGGGGTGCCGGCGTAGCGGTTGGGGTGCCGGCTTAGCGGTTGGGGTGCCGGCTTAGGGGTTGGGGTGCCGGATTAGCGGTTGGGGTGCCGGCTTAGCGGTTGGGGGTGCCGGCTTAGCGGTTGAGGTGCCGGCTTAGCGGTTGGGGTGCCGGCTTAGCGGTTGGGGTGCCGGATTAGCGGTTGGGGTTCCGGCTTAGCGGTTGGGGTTCCGGCCTAGCGGTTGGGGTGCCGGCCTAGCGGTTGGGGTGCCGGCTTAGCGGTTGGGGTGCCGGCTTAGCGGTTGGGTTGCCGGCTTAGCGGTTGGGGTGCCGGCTTAGCGGCTGGGGTGCCGGCTTAGCGGCTGGGGTGCCGGCTTTGCGGCTGGGGTGCCGGCTTTGCGGTTGGGGTGCCGACTTAGCGGTTGGGGTGCCGACTTAGCGGTTGGGGTGCCGACTTAGCGGTTGGGGTGCCGACTTAGCGGTTGGGGTGCCGACTTAGCGGTTGGGGTGCCGACTTAGCGGTTGGGGTGCCGACTTAGCGGTTGGGGTGCCGACTTAGCGGTTGGGGTGCCGACTTAGCGGTTGGGGTGCCGACTTAGCGGTTGGGGTGCCGACTTAGCGGTTGGGGTGCCGACTTAGCGGTTGGGGTGCCGACTTAGCGGTTGGGGTGCCGACTTAGCGGTTGGGGTGCCGACTTAGCGGTTGGGGTGCCGACTTAGCGGTTGGGGTGCCGACTTAGCGGTTGGGGTGCCGACTTAGCGGTTGGGGTGCCGACTTAGCGGTTGGGGTGCCGACTTAGCGGTTGGGGTGCCGACTTAGCGGTTGGGGTGCCGACTTAGCGGTTGGGGTGCCGACTTAGCGGTTGGGGTGCCGACTTAGCGGTTGGGGTGCCGGCGTAGCGGTTGGGGTGCCGGCTTAGCGGTTGGGGTGCCGGCTTAGCGGTTGGGGTGCCGGCGTAGCGGTTGGGGTGCCGGCGTAGCGGTTGGGGTGCCGGCGTAGCGGTTGGGGTTCCGGCTTAGCGGTTGGGGTGCCGGCTTAGCGGTTGGGGTTCCGGCTTAGCGGTTGGGGTGCCGGCTTAGCGGTTGGTGTGCCGGATTAGCGGTTGGTGTGCCGGCTTAGCGGTTGGGGTGCCGGCTTAGCGGTTGGGGTGCCGGCTTAGCGGTTGGGGTTCCGGCCTAGCGGTTGGGGTGCCGGCCTAGCGGTTGGGGTGCCGGCCTAGCGGTTGGGGTGCCGGCTTAGCGGTTGGGGTGCCGGCCTAGCGGTTGGGGTGCCGGCCTAGCGGTTGGGGTGCCGGCTTAGCGGTTGGGGTGCCGGCTTAGCGGTTGGGGTGCCGGCTTAGCGGTTGGGGTGCCGGCTTAGCGGTTGGGGTGCCGGCTTAGCGGTTGGGGTGCCGGCTTAGCGGTTGCGGTGCCGGCTTAGCGGTTGGGGTGCCGGCTTAGCTGTTGGGGTGCCGGCTTAGCTGTTGGGGTGCCGGCTTAGCGGTTGGGGTGCCGGCTTAGCGGTTGGGGTGCCGGCTAAGCGGATGGGGTGCCGGATTAGCGGTTAGGGTGCCGGCTTCGCGGTTAGGGTGCCGGCTTAGCGGTTAGGGTGCCGGCTTCACAGTTAGGATGCCGGCTTAGCGGTTCGGGTGCCGGATTAGCGGATAGGGTGCCGGCTTAGCGGCTAGGGTGCCGGCTTAGCGGTTAGGGTGCCGGCTTAGCGGTTAGGGTGTCGGCTTAGCGGTTCGGGTGCCGGCTTAGCGGTTAAGGTGCCCGCTTAGCGGTTAGGGTGCCGGCTTAGCGGTTAGGGTGCCGGCTTAGCGGTTAGGGTGCCGGCTTAGCGGTTAGGGTGCCGGCTTAGCGGTTCGGGTGCCGGCTTAGCGGTTCGGGTGCCGGCTTAGCGGTTCGGGTGCCGGCTTAGCGGTTAGGGTGCCGGCTTAGCGGTTAGGGTGCCGGCTTAGCGGTTAGGGTGCCGGCTTAGCGGTTATGGTGCCGGCTTAGCTGTTAGGGTGCCGGCTTAGCGGTTAGGGTGCCGGCTTGGGATCCTAGGATGCTGCGTTTGAATCCCTGTCGATCATTTAAGTAACACCAGGGGGGTTGACTCAACCTGTCATCCTTCCGAGGTCAGCAATTTGAGTACCAGTTCACTGGTAATTTCCTGTGTGTTGCAAGAGGCGACTAACAGGGTTGGCGGCAGGAAGGGCATCCGGCTGTAAAACATTGCTTCAAAAATGGGACCACGGTGCCCAAAAAAAGGCCAGCACCTGCTCTGTGGGGACAAATGGCCTCTAAAGGTGGGATTTTTTTTTTAATCTCTTGCTAACATCACCATGCCTCACATTTACATCTTAATGCCACCAAGCTAAATGTTAGAAGGGAAATCTCTGTCGTGCTGCATAGTGTCTAAAGTAATAATCAGCCAGAAGGCCTTTATATGGCGGATCCCAGCAGCGCTTCACGTCTCCATCCATTTCTGATGTCCTACCAGAACGGAGACGGCAATGAATACAGTTTTCCAACATCCTCAGCCAAACAAAATGTTTGTTCATTAGCTTGTCTGCTCCATGCAGTCATCCTATAAATTATAAATCAAAGCTACAAAGAGAAATGACTTCACCGAGGATTTGGTTGAGAGGAAAATTCTGGAGTGATCCCTCATTCAAGCTTAAGTCATTCCCCATGCTAGTCCACATTTGTGAGAGAGGGACATTTTAAACGTGTATGAGTACATGATGGTCCGTCTTGACTGTCATTTTGTTTTTGATTCATTTTCCAAATGTCAAGGCACGTCCGTTCGCCTCTGAATGACTCTTTCTTTCTTTTTTTACGTAGTCGATGCCCATGGAAGGGCTAGTACACTGAATGGATCAGGATGTACCAGGTCAAAATGAACAGTGGAGAGGGGCACAGGACACCAACAGCAAAGTTGAAGGCCAAGATAGCGGGAGACTAGGACAAGCAATGGGTGTGGCGAGGAATGGGGTCAGGAAAAGGCAAGATGGATACAGAATGAAACTCACAGCAGGGAATAACTGGAAGCTTGGAAAGAGAGGGCTTGGGGTGAGGTCTGCTCTAGGAATTAGCGAGGGTAGAAAATATCATAGTTTTGGATTGGGGATGATCTGAGATGGTGGTGAACAGCTGTCTTGAATATCTGGAGGACGAATGACATACAAGTGGATGTGGAAGGTGGTTCCAAAGGCAGGGAAAAAGAGGAACAAATGAGTGGAGATGAGCAGTGATCCTAGATTTAGGTAGTTTCACCAAAAGGGGGTTGATGGTGGACCTTTTGTGCCCAGCAGAAACCCGAGTAGGACAAAGCACAGAAAGAGCAGAGGCTACAAGACAGGGAGATATACCAGTGACCTGTCTGCGATGCCAAAGTGATAGGCACATGGACTCAGCTTTATTGCGTGAGATTCCAATCATCCTGAAGGCCTTGTTTCCATGGCATCAAGCTGAGCAAGATATGAGCAGGGGAGCCAGCCCAGAGGGGGAGCAGTACTCCAGCAAGCTGCAGACGGAGGCCTTGTTGTACGATTCGTATGATGTAGAATACCCAGACCAACGTTGATCCTTTGTCACATCAAACCTCCATGATGTGACAAAAGAGTTCAGGGGGCCATTGGGATGTGTGGAACACACTAGGACAGTTCAAAGAGCCGTAAACTCCATGGAATACCACCGTTTCAAGACTACATCCAGTTACAGACGTGTGCTATATACAGGTGACGGAAGATGGAATTGGTCAGAATACCCAATCACTTTCTACATGAAAGGCAATGGGTGGTCACAATATTCGAGTGGGAACATCTCAATTCATCATTGGACATTGTGGAACTTCTCAGTTTGCAGGATGCACAAAATTCCAATGCAGTCTGGAAGAGTGATGCAAGCACCGTGATTGGTCATTACCGATGTTGATGGGTTCTGGTTGCAAGATCTTTAACCTTAATAAGATCATCTCATGTCAAGACTTTGTAAATACTGGAATGATATGTCCTCAGATGGTCCAGGGGAAGAAATGACGACGTGTTCTCCCCAAAAACATAAAAGCCACAATTAGACAGTATCCCCAGGTAGAGACATCTGTCAGGTAAAGTTAGAGGTTTCTTGGTGGATTTGAGGCACGTTGTACTTTTTCAAAAAGAACGAATTTTCACCAAGGGAGTTGAGTGTGCTTCATTCTGGAGTTATAATGTGGTTTTCATGACCACAGCACACGATCACATCCTTGTTCAGCTGAAAAACGTCAACTTTCTCAAACGCCATTCAATCCCGCTGCAAATGAGTCGAAAATCAAAAAATCTTTCCTCTCGCAGACATCTCAATATTAAGAAAATATTTGAGATTGCATTTAATAGCAAAATAAAATGTCTTCACTTCCCCACAATTATTATAAGATCGATGGACGAGGTTGTGGAAAAAAATTTTTTAATGGAAATGTTTTTATTGGCAATGCTAACCAGTGTATTGTTGAAGAAGGTTCGTAATGTTGTGGTATGCACTCTCCAGTCTCCATGTTCACATATTTATATTGGAATGGGAGCAGTTACAACGTGTCTCCATAAACAAGAGTATTCCTTGTTCACTCTGCAGTAACTAGTGGATTTTTAGTACATCAGGAGGTGCATTGTTGCTCACAATTCATCAATGCACACTTTCATAGGTGATCTTCTCCTTTGCTCCTTGAAAGCTTCACCACGATAATCCTGTGAGAGGCAAATCTTCACAACAAAGGAAGTTAAACCATCGGCAAAATCTAAATTACAAAGGAAATCTATAGACCAAGCGTGCAACAATGAGAGATCATTATGATTGATGGAATGTATAAAACCCTTGGTCCTTGTACATGATGGAAATGTACTTCAATCCTGGAACGTACATATACTTCAATCCAGGTATGTACATATACTTAAATCCTGGAATGTACATATACATCGATCCTGGAATGTACATATACATCGATCCTGGAATGTACATGCACATCAATCCTGGAATGTGCATACACGTCAATCCTGGAATGGACCTCCATAAGCAGATGAACATGTACTTGTACATGAAGTATGCAGATTAGAGTAAAATTGGTGAGCACAGCACAAAACTAAACGAGGCCTTTTTTGCACATGCGCTGCGTGTGTGTTCACAGTGACTCGGTTTAGCTCGACTGATACTTTTAACCAGTGATGTAGGATTATTTCATTCTTTGGGTCGACTCGGACTCAATGCCAAGGACTCGGAATCGGCTCGACTCCGGCAAAATTTAGTGCACAGTAAAATTTCACAATTCGTGGATTTGCCTACCTCTATATACCTATTCACCATTCACGGATTTCCTTACCTCTTGTATACCTATTCACCATTAACAGATTTGCCTACCTTTTGTATACCTATCATTCGTGGATTCCCTTACCTCTATATACCTATTCACCATTTGCGGATTTGCTTGCCTCTGTATACCTATTCACCATTCATGGATCTGCTTACCTCTTGTATACCTAACATTGACGGATTCCCTTAACTCTGTATACCTAATCACCATTCGCGGATTTGCCTACCTTTTGTATCCCTATCGTTTGCGGTTTCCCTTACCTCTATATACCTATTCACCATTAACAGATTTGCCTACCTTTTGTATACCTATCATTCACGGATTCCTTTACCTCTATATACTGTTCCTATTCACCATTCGCGGATTTGCTTACCTCTGTATACCTATTCACCATTCGCGGATTCCATTACATCTGTATACCTATTCACCATTCACGGATTTGCCTCCCTCTTGTATACCTATCAATTGCAGATTCCCTTACCTCTGGATACCTAGTCAACATTCATGGATTTGCTTACCTCGGTATACCTTTTCACCATTCGCAGGGTAGAATGCTTCACATATTAATGGACTTTTTTCCTGCTGTCCTTCACTCAGGGTACAAAAATCAAATTAAAAAAGGTCTCGTCTTTTAAAAGTTTTAACCTGTCATTACTAGCGTGAAATCTGTAATTCATATCATATTTTCGAAACATAATTTTCAGCATTTAGAAAAGCGAGGTGATTTCAAGATGGTTCAACATGGCGATTTCAACAAGTATATGTGTGTGTGTGTGCGTATGTATGTATGTATGTATATATGTATATATGTATGTATGTATATATGTATGTATGTATGTATATATATATATATATATATTGTTACGGACGCGGTTTAGATGTTATTTACCGAGCGGTGGTATTGCCGCGACCGAACAGTTATTCCCCGACTAGACCCCGATTCCACCCAGACGTTGACCAAATCGCGCTAGGCCAAATCAATGATAGAAAGGACACGACGACTGGGAAAGAGGAAACGACGCAAGGGGTACAGTTCTCAAGACCTCCGGAGGAGGGTATAATTACAGTGGTGGAGAAAAGGGGGTAGATTACAAGGCAGTGAGGTAAAGACACAGAAGAGATGGGCACTTAATTACCGTCTTATCTTAGCCCAGACAGACCACAGACAAACGGAACAAGGCGGACTTACACAGGGATTGATGGCAGGAAGGGACAGGTAGGTCGATAGCACAAGGTGCACCTTGGCTCGGGGACAGGATAAAGCACGGTCCAGAAGATGCGGGGAGGCCTCACAGCGCTCGGAAGGGACGCCTTTCTTGCTTCAAGCTCAGCGCGCATCTGACGTCACCTCCCTCTCCCTGCGCATGCTCAGCGGGGAGTGACACGCCCTCGGCTGGTTGGCTCCGCCCCCACTGGGGCCGGTCCGCCGCTTCCATTGGGTGCGGGGGTTACCGGGCTCCGCCCTTGATGAGGAGCTGACAGGGAGCCCCTATTTGGTAACCCCGTCGAGCACATGTTCGATGGCGGCTCGTTGGGAAGGCCTGGTGCCCTCCCAACACCCCCTACCAACCAAGCCGGAGTGAGGACGCGCACTTCCCGTGCCCGCCGCTGCCGTTGCTGTTGTTGTTGTTGTTGTTGCTGAACCATGAGGAAGAGCTGCGGGGAGGTATCGGGAGGTCCTAAACTTCCTAACGGTGCCATACAATCACATTCTGGTGCAACGAAGGGTCAGAATTAATGGAAACGAGTCCTTAACTGACATAGACTAAGAATAACTAGCAAGATGTCCTATAGTTGTCTTACATGATATGCGGTGAACCTGGGCACGACATTTAATGGGGGAAATAGGGGGAGGTCGGGTCTACAGAGTGTTGTTTACAGAAAATGGGACTAGGGAATGGGGGATTGGAGATAGTTGGGAAGTATTGAGGAAATAGGGGAATATTTACAAGCGGATATGGATGGATGCAAATCCCATATCCGCAACATTGCACCCTTCCCTACCTCGGGGCGTCCCGACCCGATAAATTTTTACCTACTTTAGTGTGGCACTCAGATGTAGTTCCCTCTACTATTAACTCAACCCTGAGTGCGACAGTTTTACAGATGTTCACAAATGAGTAAATATGTCCCCCTGCGACGTTGCACCCTTCTCCTAACAGAAACACACCCACAGGATAACCGAATCGCGGAAAGCATCCTCAAACTAAACATACAGCCGGTAGGGAGCATCATTTATACAAGACTACACTGATATTTACACTACGATCCAGGACCTGTTCTTTGAGGAACACATGCAGATGTTATGCATAGGGAGAGCACGCATGCCAGCATCGATACACCAACCCACGAGTGCCCTGTGGCCCTACGGCCTTTAATAATGTGCAGAGCACCCCGTCCAAGCACCAAAAGCACCACCCCATTACGCACAGTCAGCACCATCCGGTGCACCAATAAAGTGTTCATAAAAATGCACAATTAAGTGTCCATGGTCACCGGTGGTGTCGCAGCCGGCCGATGTTCTGCCGCTGGTCTTGCCTTCATGGAGTGCACTTGGCCTTCTGGCTTCTTTAGAAATAAAGAAAGGCGCCAACCGCGTCCATTTCTGAATTGTGGCCGTCAGGGGGCCAACTAAAAGTGGTTCACCTGTATGGCATAGGTGCCACGTTGACCCAGAGGTCCATCCACGGGTGGTGCTTGACCGCAAAATAACTGCGGTCCATTGTGGGCAGCCACAAAAATTGCGGTCCATATGGTGTATCGATCCAGGCAGCAAGCAGCAGAAGTACAGGCCCACAACTGTGGAGCCAGCACCTCTCTCTCCTCTCTCTCTGCCCCAAAGCCAGATCCTCGGAGGTGGGAGACAAAAGAAGACAAGTGAGTAAGGTGGTAAGGGCGCAAAAGTGCACGCAATACAAGGTAATGCACACTGGGAGCACATGGGAACCAGGTGAGACAGGTACGTTCCTACCGTACGCCCCCCCCCCCCCCCCCCACCAGGTAACCTACATTGCCCCTCC
The DNA here is from genome assembly GCF_964187855.1 of Myxine glutinosa. NCBI lineage: Eukaryota > Metazoa > Chordata > Myxini > Myxiniformes > Myxinidae > Myxine > Myxine glutinosa. The sequence goes on along the minus strand of NC_136273.1, from coordinate 61,927,134 downwards.
CTTACCCCTTACTGTATCCACAAAACACAACACTACCCATAAACATCTACTTTACACATCAACAACGTCCCTACTGTCTTCCCCGTTCCTCCCATCAACCAAATTCGTCTTCTCTCCCTCCTAACCAATCAAATTTGCCATTTCCAACTCTCATCAAAATCTGCCATCTCCAACTCAACATCAAAATCTGCCATCACCAATTCATCATCAGTCCCTCCTAAGGAGGGAGAGATGGAATCACCCCAATGTCTTATCCACGTCGTGATGCGTCTCACAAATCCAAACAGCAATTCTCCTTTCCTGCGACACAAAACAAAGAAAACACAGGTGTGGAGTCATCATCATCACCTCAGGTAAGTGGCTGCGTATGGTGCGACAGGTTCATCAATCCTAACTATTTCCTAAATGACTTTAACAACTTAACATTACTCGGGGTCTTTCTCCTGCCAAACCATTGGCCCTCATTACTCTATGTGGTTCGAAGAACCAAAATCCCATTGACCATCTGTGGTGCACACCATCAATTTGGGTCTCACTCCCCGATTCAACACTCGGTGCCCCCGCACAATTTCGGTGGCTGGGTCGTGTGACGCTCCCAGCTGGTCCGCCCACCTGCACACCTCCACCACTGTTGTTGCCTACCGAGCTCACCTGCTCCTCACCCTAACCTAACTAACTGGGGAAGGCCCTCTCGCACTCTCACCCCCTCAGTGCCCTCTCTGGCACGGGCTGCCCGATCCACACCCGGGATCCTCAGGCACCCACTGACACTAACGGCTCCCAGAACCCACCTGCGGCCTCACCTGGCCGACATCTAACAGTGGCGGAGTGCCCAACCATTCACACTCATACTAACAGGCCACACGACCAGCCAATTTCACCACACCAATGCACCCATCCACAATACCATTCTGCAACCGCACCACAAATGCCAATATCCAACCACAATTTACCTATACCTTCTAACTATTCTTTAAACTACCCTCCCCGGGTACTCGTGAAAAGGGGGTCCACTCTTCCCCCATCCACACCTTCGCACCATGCACACCACTCCGTACCACTTACTCCAACTCTCTCCACACCACTCATTCTCTGCTCCATATATTCCACACACCTGTGGTTGCACACCTGTGCTCTCATACTTGGTGCCGCCTGCACCCTTCTCTCCCCCAAGCGCATTCGCGCTGATCCACAACACTCACTACTCACCATGACACTCATCCGCAATGCTCTCTCATTCATCACTTGTACACTCACACACACCTCGGAGCATTGCCTCACCGATGCCTCATTTGAAGCTGCTCACCAGCACTTCCATTCATACTGCATCATCTGCTCTGTCTACTCCCTTCTAAAACTCGCGCTCCTCCGTCTTCCCTTACACTCAGCGCTCCCACGTCATTATCAAACACTAAGCTACTACGTCCCCACTACAGGTACCAAGTCTCTTACTTAAATCTTGTCACCCATAGTCACCTCTAGTCCCTATCAATATAACCAAGCCCTCCCTGGCTCGGTTGTCATAGCCACCCCATAAACTATTGCGCATTTGCCCCCACCTGTGAGGGATGGTGGATTGGCCATCCCATCACATGGGGCATCTCCCACTACCAATTTTGCACATTAAATTTCAACAAATCAAAAATTTGCCAATCACTACCCATCATCTGCCAATCATTACTGCCAATCCTTTGCCAATCATCAAATTTTGTTTTTCTAATTTCGGGGCCAAAACACTATCCTCGTCATTACAGTCTACTTACTAATGCCTCTCGGTGCGCCAATTCACTTCTAAAGCTCGGCTTCGTACAGCCAAGCCATGAATGCGGGTTGTTTGGTGCCAGCGGCTGGATACGTCCCGCATTCGGTGCAGGGAAGGAGGTTTACCCGGGCCGAGGTCCCACGCACCATCTCGGCACGGAGCCATCCCATGGCCCGATCTCGACCTGCCGGAATGCCTCAACAAAAAGTGGTCGCCATGACGACCCTTCCTATCGGGCTGCCCGCTCCGCCTAGTGGAGCACGGACGCGGCCGTTCAAAGCGAGGCCCAACGTGGATCGCGTACGGCGGTTCTTTCGAACCCGCCGTGGCTCGGATCCCCGCTGGTTCTCGCGGCACGCGAAGCCAGGCACGCACCGAGGGCCCGATTCGGCTATAAGTCGCTCTAACCGCTAACCCGGTTACCGTCGATGCCTCACCTGCATGCTTACACGCATACGCTACCCCTTTCTTGCTCATACATCCAGCCGTTTCCCTGCTCTTGGTCATTGCACCTTCTCTTACACACCCAGGTACACTCATTCCACTCACAGACTTGGTCACACACCTGACCACCGAACACCTTGGCACACATTCGTCGCTCGCACACCTCACCAACACACCTCTTCGCGCCCCCTCCTCGGTCACCTCCTCTGTGACGATCACAGGTGTGCTCTCACTTGCACACCCAACCACGTGCCTCACTACCAATTCCAGCGTGCATTCCCACACACGCTCTACCATTCCAGGTGTGCTTCCTTTCTCACCTGTCACAACCAACTCACGCTCCGTGTCACTCTTACTACTCTCACCTCCATTCTTGACCGCGCACTCACCCTTACTCTCGACAGCGCACTCTTTCCTCATGCAACCGTCCGTTACACACCTTTCTTGCGCACACTCTTTCGTTACTTCCTCCGTAACACTCACCACAGGTGTACACTCTTCCTTACTTTTGACAGCGCACTCTTTCCTCATGCACCCCAGAGTCGGAATTTCTCACACACCTCCTTTTTCGCACACCAGACCTGTCGCACACTTCACCAACGGCCTCTTACGAACACCCGGGTCCATCTCGACCCCCAAGCTTATTAAATCACCTGGCGCATCATACGCACGACCATATTGGTCACCACTTACACCGGGTCCTCTTTCTCTTCGCTTCTCCTCCATCACCTGCGAATCCCTCATCCGGTTAATGAGCACATCATCACGATCCGAACACAGACTTTGGACCAATTCTTTTACTTCCTCTTTTATCTCTTTCTTATCCCCTCTCCGTCGCTTCTTAATTTCGCTCACCACTTCTTCCACCTCTTCTAATTTCTGCTTCACCTCTTTTATTTCCCGGTGCGTCTCCTCAAGTTCGTCCTCTAAGGCTACCTTGACCGTTTATATGTGCGTCCTCACCTGCCGGTCCTTCGTCTCCATTACCTGTGTCACCTCGTCCAACCTCGTTGTCAGTCCCTCGCGTACCATCTGACATTGCCTCTGTGTCGCTATCAAGTCATTTTTTATGTCGTTTTGTGTCGCTTTTAACCCTCCTAATACCGCAGTGTTCCTTTGAACCTGCTCCGTTAGTTCTTTTTGTCCCACTGTCAGCTGTTCTACTCCCAGCGTCAACTCCTCTATACCACCTTGCAATTTTACAGTCCCCTTTCTCACCTCCTTCTCCATGCGCTCCTTACAGTGCCTCACCTCCTCGCGCACTCCTCCGACCTCCTCACTCACACCTCTTCTGATCTCCTCTCCCATCACTTGCATCTCCTGCCCAGATGCCACCCTCATCTGCTCCATTTCCTCCCTGTGAGCATCCAATTTAGTTTCTACCCCCATTCTGACCCCCTCTATCTGCTGCCCCATTTGTTTAACTTCCCTTTCCGCTTGGTCCCTCATGTCCCTCAATTTGCCTTCCATACTGTTTTCTAACCCCTCTAACCCCTTTTTCATCCCTTCCATTTGATTCTCTTGAGCGGCCATTCTGTTTTATACCCCCGTTAACCCCTCCTGTATTTCCCCTAATCTATTGTCTAATCCCTCAAATTTGTTTCCTAATCCCTCTATTCTACTCCCTAACCCTCCGATCTGGATCCCCATGTCCTCCCTCAATTTCTCGCTATTGGACCCCATGTCCTCCCTCAATTTCTCGCTATTGGACCCCATGTCCTCCCTCAATTTCTCGCTATTGGACCCCATTACCCCCATTTGCTCACTCTGAGCCTCTATACTGTTTTTCAAACCTCCAATTTGGTCTCCCATTTGTCCCATAAGGGCCCTCATTTGCAGGAAAAAAAGGTTCGAATCCACCAGCGGCGCTGCTACGGTCGCGGGCGCGGTCGCCGTAGCCATGTGCGAGGCGCCATTTTGCGCGCCCGTAACCTCGTGCGCGAGGACGCCATTTTGCGAACCTGCCGCCCTCACTGCTTCGCTCTCCTCATGTCCCTCAATTTGGTCCTGGATCGACCCTGCCTCACTCTCCTCTACCGGAACCCAGCCGTCTTGATCTCCCATAGCGTGACTTTCAAAATTCGGGTTTTTTGTAAAACAAAATCAAATTTCGGTGACTTGTAATTTTGAGCGCGTTAAACGCGCTTCGGGTCTGTATCTCACTCCCGACACCAATTGCTATGGTACTAACACAATTGGTGTCCAAAATTTGGGCTAAATAAATTTAGTCCAAGGTTCGAATCCCAACTCCTGACTACCAATTGTTACGGACGCGGTTTAGATGTTATTTACCGAGCGGTGGTATTGCCGCGACCGAACAGTTATTCCCCGACTAGACCCCGATTCCACCCAGACGTTGACCAAATCGCGCTATGCCAAATCAATGATAGAAAGGACACGACGACTGGGAAAGAGGAAACGACGCAAGGGGTACAGTTCTCAAGACCTCCGGAGGAGGGTATAATTACAGTGGTGGAGAAAAGGGGGTAGATTACAAGGCAGTGAGGTAAAGACACAGAAGAGATGGGCACTTAATTACCGTCTTATCTTAGCCCAGACAGACCACAGACAAACGGAACAAGGCGGACTTACACAGGGATTGATGGCAGGAAGGGACAGGTAGGTCGATAGCACAAGGTGCACCTTGGCTCGGGGACAGGATAAAGCACGGTCCAGAAGATGCGGGGAGGCCTCACAGCGCTCGGAAGGGACGCCTTTCTTGCTTCAAGCTCAGCACGCATCTGACGTCACCTCCCTCTCCCTGCGCATGCTCAGTGGGGAGTGACACGCCCTCGGCTGGTTGGCTCCGCCCCACTGGGGCCGGTCCGCCGCTTCCATTGGGTGCGGGGGTTACCGGGCTCTGCCCTTGACGAGGAGCTGACAGGGAGCCCCTATTTGGTAACCCCGTCGAGCACATGTTCGATGGCGGCTCGTTGGGAAGGCCTGGTGCCCTCCCAGCACCCCCTACCAACCAAGCCGGAGTGAGGACGCGCACTTCCCGCGCCCGCCGCTGCCGTTGCTGTTGTTGTTGTTGTTGTTGCTGAACCGTGAGGAAGAGCTGCGGGGAGGTATCGGGAGGTCCTAAACTTCCTAACGGTGCCATACAATCACATTCTGGTGCAACGAAGGGTCAGAATTAATGGAAACGAGTCCTTAACTGACATAGACTAAGAATAACTAGCAAGATGTCCTATAGTTGTCTTACATGAGATGCGGTGAACCTGGGCACGACATTTAATGGGGGAAATAGGGGGAGGTCGGGTCTACAGAGTGTTGTTTACAGAAAATGGGACTAGGGAATGGGGGATTGGGGATAGTTGGGAAGTATTGAGGAAATAGGGGAATATTTACAAGCGGATATGGATGGATGCAAATCCCATATCCGCAACAATATATTATATATATATATATATATATATACATATATATATATATATATATATATATATATAACATATATATATATACATATATATATATATATATATATATATATATATATATATATATACATATATATATATACATATATATATATATATATACATATATATATATACATATATATATATATATATATATATATATATATATATATATATATATATATATATAGTTACGGAAACGGGGACGGCGCTCCCCTTAGCAAGGTGGGGGGGTTAATCCCCCTTCTATTTTGCACTGGCCGTCTCCGATCCTGAAGCTACCCCGCTCCTCCGTGGGGTGGGATTGGCCGAGGTGATTGGTCAAGGGATTCCCGTACACCTCCGCCAATCCCTCCACAAGGCAGGTGGGTAACTCCACTCGAAACCACGGACAAGATGGTATTTGCCGAGCGGGTTAGCAGTCCGAAGTTCGAGCCATTAACAGAGAACTAAACCCGATCCTGACCGTTGGCCGAATCGTCCCACGTATATCAATTGGTAAAAGACAAAGACGATCGGACGAGAATGAAGAAGACAAAGGTAGGAAGAACAGGTATTTATTAATTACTATTTACACAACCAAAGAAAAGAAAGAAACGAAGGTAATTTACAGTGAAAGATAGGAGACACAGGGCAGCTGATACTTACACAGGCTTAACCTATACCCCAGGACAGAACAAACAAGACAAATTCACGTACACAAATGGATAGTATGGCAGGGATGGATGGCTGGAAGGGAGAGAAGAGTCCGTTCAGGATGGCAGGCTGGAGGCGAACGGCTGCCTACTCCTCCGCAATCTGGTTCATGCGCAGCAGCGCGTAAGAGCTCCGCGCACAGGGGGGCTGTTCCAAGCGGCGTCTCCCTTACGTCTCGTACGTCCTCCGCCTCATGCGTTCTCTCTCCACTGCTTTGCCTGCCCACCTATTTCCACAGAAGGACTCCTCAGAACTCTCTCACTTTGGTTCAGCGCACCTCCCTCAGAAATCAGCTCGCCTCTCCACAGAACTCTGCTCACCTCTCCACAGAACTCTGGTGGGGGCTCCGCGCAACGGGTTATATAGTGCCACACCCTGGAACGTTCACGAAACTGCTTGATCGTTCTCTCTCCACCCTCTCAAGCCAAACCCACTCATTCTTGGTTGGTTGATCGGGGCTGGCTGACTCTCCTCTTGATGACGATGGGCGGGCCACGCCCTTCTTCTCCAAGTTGGAGCACATGGCAATGGCAGCGAATGCAGTTGGTAATGGAGGTAATGCAGTTGGTAATGGAGGCAATGCAGTTGGTAATGGAGGCAATGCAGTTGGCAATGGAGGTAATGCAGTTGGCAATGGAGGTAATGCAGTTGGTAATGGAGGCAATGCAGTTGGTAATGGAGGCAATGCAGTTGGTAATGGAGGCAATGCAGTTGGCAATGGAGGTAATGCAGTTGGTAATGGAGGCAAATGCAGTTGGTAATGGAGGTTCTGGGGCCATCGAAAGGGGATCTATCTTATTTGATTTTGGTGCAACGCAAAATCAACTAGTGGAGACACAGCCTTAACTGAAACACAAAATAACGACGTAACTATTGAGAAGGTCCTATGATTTGCTACGTGGTGCGGTGGACTAACTAAAGGGCGACCTTTGATCTTTACATGAATGGAGGTATTTACAAAGAATCATTTAATTATTTTCAAGGGGGTATATTTACAATAAATTACACAAAGTGCACGGTTTCCCAAATCCGTTACACTGCCCCCTTCCTCCCCCAGACACGTCCCGGGCCGATAAAACTTTAACTTAATGTGGCACTCAGGTGTGGTAACCCTCTACTATTAATCCTACCCTGAGTGTGACAGTTTTTAAACACAAATAAATATGTCCCGCTATTACGTTGCATCCTACCTAACAGATTCACGCCCACAGTTAACCGAATTGCGGAATTAATTCTCAAACTATACATTTACGGTGGGGAGCATTATTTACAGGTGACATTATTTGTATTTACACTGCAACCCAGGACCTGTCACTTTTTTTTCTTTTTAGGAAACAAAGAGAATCCTGTGGGAGGGAGGAGACAGCATGCACTGCATCGACGCACCACCTCACATGCCCGGGGGATGCAGAATTGAGATTCTGTCATACATCCCCGGGCATGCAAACACCAAAGCACCAAAATGCACAGTCATCACATTTCCAATAAGGCTGAAGGATGACGTCTTCTTCTTGTTCTGCTCCCTCTGCTGGCCGTCGTTCTTGGTGTTGTCGTTCTTCTGGCTTGCTGCCTATTTGCAATAATAAAACAAAAGCACAAACCGTGTCCAATGTGGTTATTTATGGCCAACAGGGGCCAACTATGGGTGGTCCACCTGTAGGGCAAAATGGGGCCACCTGACCGTGGTCTGCAAGCAAGATCTTTCTTGGGCCATCGTGGCCGGTCCCAGCAGAGGGGCTAGGCCGCAACACGTGGGGTCCATCAGTGGTGCTCGGCCACAACAACGTGGTCCATAAAGTGGTGCATCGATGCAGGCAGCGGGAATTCGGCCACAGAGATGCGAGCTCCCGCACACTCCCCCTCAGTGCCCAGAGAGAGAGCACGGTTCATAGGTGGGGAAGGAAGACAAAGTGGCAGCGTTAGCGAGGGCAAGGGCGCAAGGGTACACATTAATCAAGGTAATGCAGGGCGAGGTGCACACGGAGAGCGAAGTGAGAAAGCTCGCTCCTGTCACCTATTCCACCCTTGCCCTTACCCCATATTTACAAAATCTACACATTTACAAATTCGTCACTACCGTCACGTCTTCCCCATATCTCCCCTAATACCAAATTTGTCACCACAATCCCTCTAACCAAATTTGCCATCACCAATTCATCATCAATCCTCATAAGGAGGAAGAGATGGAACATCAGCACAATGTCTCACCCACGTCATGATGCGTCTCACAATCCAAAACATTTGCACAAAAATAATCAAAACATGGCATGGTGTGGAGTTCTGTCACCTCAGGTGAGTGGATGCAGATGGTGCGAGGAGATTTCAATCCTAACTACTTCCTAAATGACATTAACACTATTTACACTACCAGGGGTCTTTCTCTGCCAAACCATTGGCCATCATACACTCTATGCGGTTTTAAGAACCAAACTCCCATTGACCAAACTGCGCTGCTCATCAATATGGGGTCTCACTCCCCCGATTCAACTCCCTGTGCCTTCGCACAATTTCTGGGCTGAGTCGTGTAGCTCCCCTAACAGGTCTACTTACCTGTGTGCCTCCACCACTGAAGTTGCCTCCCGGGCTTACCTGATCCTCGCTAACCTACCTGGGGAAGGCCCTCTCTGGCACTGGGCTACCCGGGTCCGTCCTCCGGATCCTCGGGCCCCATTGAACTCTAACTGGCTCCCAGAGCCTACCTGCGGCCTCACCTGGTTGACAGACTACCAGTGGCGGAGCGCCCAACCAACCATCCCTCTAACAGGCCACACGCCCAGCCTTTTCCACGTCACTAATGCACCCATCCAAACACCATTCTTCCACATGCACCACAGATGCCAATATCCAACCACAATTTACCTATACCCTCTACCTAACTCTTAAACTAACCTCCCCGGGTCTTCGTGATAGGGGTCCATCCTCCCCATACACTCCCTTCGCACCAACCACTCCACTCCACATTTTCCACCATACTCACTCCACACCATCCATTCCATACTCCATTTACTCCAGACCATTCATTCAACCATTCTCCATACACCTGTTCACTCAATTGCACACCTGTGCTCACACACCTGGTGCTTCCTGCACCCTCCTTCCTCCCAGGCTTCTTCATTCCATTCAATACAATGCACAATCACCTCACACTTTTCACAATATGCTACTGAATACACTTTCAACACACACACACACGGCATCATCCACGAGCATTACCTCATTTGCTCAACATGCTCACCCGCAAAAACTTCCATACCAATTCCTCATCCAATAAACCACAAACACACTGCATCATCTAAGCTGACTACCCCCTTCTGAAACTTGCGCTTCCCAGTCGCCCCTTTAAACTAAGCACATACCACGTCATTAACAACCATTCTCACCTCTCTACGTCCCCGACTATCTGTACAATGTCGCTACTTACCTATACCGTTACCTATTGTCATTTTTCGAGATCCCTATACAATTATCCAAACCCTCCCTCGGCGAGCTTACACTGCCAAAACCCCATAGCTATTGCTCATGTGCCCGGGTGGATGTGAGGGATGGCAGAGTTGCCATTCCTCCACATCGGCCATCTCTCACTATCAATTTTGCCCATCAAATTCCAATTCTGCCCATCAAATTTGCCAATCATTTTTACCCATCAAATTTGCCAATCATTACTGCCAATCATTTTCACTATTCCCAATTTCGGATCAAAACACTATCGTCTTCACAGTCCATTAAACTTGAGCCTCTCGGTACGTCGTTACATCATTAAAACTCGGCTTCGCAAAGTCGAGCAATGAATTCGGGTGGTTCATGTCGCCTGCAGGTTGAGTCCGTCCGGCATTCGGTTCAGGGGAGGCCGCATGCTCGGGCCGAGATTCCACGCACCATCTCGGTGCGGAGGTTCTCGGTCTCCGGCCCGATGGCTCAATCTCGCCCGGCCGGAACGCCACAACCACAAGGGGGCGCCATTCCGATCCCTCCTACTTTCCCTCGAACCGGACCGGTCGCCTTGCCCGGCAAGGCCCGGACCCGACCGTGTGAGGCGGGGCCAGGCCCGGATCGTGCACAACACTCCGAAGAGGAGCGCCGTAGCACCGATCCCCGCCGGGTCCCGCAATACCCACAGCCCGGCACGGACCGAGGGCTCGCGTCGGCTATCCGTCGCCCTAACCACTATCCCGTTTAACGTCGATGCTTCCCGGACATGCTCGTACCACTCGTTCTGTTTGTTGCTCATACATCCCATGCACTTCGTCAATTCCACCACCGTACTCCCTGTAACACACCACACCTCTCGCGCGCCTTCTTGCGCACACTCGTCGTTCGCACACTTCCTTAACACACCTCCTCACGCCCACTCCTCGGTCACATCCTCTGTGACAACCATGGGTGTGCACTCTTTTGCACACCCGATGACGTGCTTCGGTGCGCCCTCCCGCACATGCGCCACATCCAACTCAGGTGTGCGTTCTCGCACACTCTCGCCGTCCATCCCAAGCGTGCATCCTCACACCCGCTCCACCACCAACTCACTCTCCGGGTCACTCTCACCCTCGCATGTACACTCCGTGTCGCTCTCACTCTCTGTGTCGCATTCATTCTCACTTCCACACTCTGTGACACATTCACTCTCCGACGCACACTTTTTCCTCACATGCATGCCATTTTCTCTCACACAGCGCCCAACGGACCCCCCACAAACGCCCGCGGTACACTGGGATCCCAAGAGCGCGAAAATTCTTTTCACGCCAAACATCCTCCTGCAAAACCTCTTAGCACCATATACAGCACGACTCACCTTTGGGATCCTCCTCTCCACACGCACCTGCAAATCTTTATAAGGATTAGCAAGTACGGCATCAGGATGTGAATTCAGATTCTGTACAGTTTCCATTTCTCCCTTCTGCTGGTGCTTTTCTAATTATGCCGTCTCTACAAGCCCGATTTCAACTATTTCTTTCTCTTTATTCACCTCGACGACCGCTGGCTTTATTAAAATTCCCTCTTCCACCTCAGCGGTCGCCGGCTTCCCCAAACCCCGGGTCGCGATCTCTATACCCGTCATTTTACCCGCGCTTTGCTCTGCCTCGCTCAACCCGCGCTTCTAATCCGCGTTACCTCGTCGTGCACCCCCGCAACCTCCTCGCTCAACCTGCGGTTAACCTCCCTCTCGGCTTCCCTTACCTCATATGTGGCTTTCCCCCTCGCCAACTCCTCATTTACTTCCCTGATTTGGTCACCCACGTCCTCCAGTTGGCCCCCTAATTTACCTTCTAGCCCTTCCAACCTGTTGTCTAACCCCTCAAATTTATTGTCTAACCCCTCAAATTTATTGTCTAACCCCTCAAATTTATTGTCTAACCCCTCAAATTTATTGTCTAACCCCTCAAATTTATTGTCTAACCCCTCAAATTTGTTGTCTAACCCCTCAAATTTACTGTCTAACTTCCCAATTTGGTTACCCAACTGTTCACTAGTACCCCTCGCTTCGTCCCTCATTGCTCCCATTTGGCCTCCCAATTGCTCAATTTGGCTTCCCAGCCCCCTGTTCTTTTCCATGAAGGCCTGCATTTGGAGCATGAATAGGCCCCAGTCCATTGGCGCCGCTGCTGCGGTCACGTGTGCCACGCCATTTGGTGCTGCTGCAACCTCGTGCGCGAGGCCGCCATCTTGTGTGCCTGAAACCCCCGCTACCACATGCGTATTGCGCTCCTCCTCCATTATTCCCACTGCCTCCCCGGGGTCCTGGGTCGACTCTAAACCCTCCTCTAACTCCCCTACCGTCATCCGGTCGCCTTGATCATCCATGGCACGATTTTAAAATTGAGATGTTATTACAATTTCGGCCGCTCGTAATTTCGAGTGCGTTAAGCGCACTTCGGGTCCGAATCTCACTTCCCGACACCAATTGTTACGGAAACGGGGACGGCGCTCCCCTTAGCAAGGGGAGGTTAATCCCCCTTCTATTTTGCACTGGCCGTCTCCGATCCTGAAGCTACCCCGCTCCCCCGTGGGGTGGGATTGGCCGAGGTGATTGGTCAAGGGATTCTCGTACACCTCCGCCAATCCCTCCACAAGGCAGGTGGGTAACTCCGCTCGAAACCACGGACAAGATGGTATTTGCCGAGCGGGTTAGCAGTCCGAAGTTCAAGCCATTAACAGAGAACTAAACCCGATCCTGAGCGTTGGCCGAATCGTGCCACGTATATCAATTGGTAAAGGACAAAGACGATCGGACGAGAATGAAGAAGACAAAGGTAGGAAGAACAGGTATTTATTAATTACTATTTACACAACCAAAGAAAAGAAAGAAACGAAGGTAATTTACAGTGAAAGATAGGAGACACAGGGCAGCTGATACTTACACAGGCTTAACCTATACCCCAGGACAGAACAAGCAAGACAAACTCACGTACACAAATGGATAGTATGGCAGGGATGGATGGCTGGAAGGGAGAGAAGAGTCCGTTCAAGATGGCAGGCTGGAGGTGAACGGCCGCCGACTCCTCCGCAATCTGGGTCACGCACAGCAGCGCGTCAGAGCTTCGCGCGCAGGGGGGCTGTTCCAAGCGGCGTCTCCCTCATGTCTCGTACGTCCTCCGCCTCATGCGTTCTCTCTCCACTGCTTTGCCTGCCCACCTCTTTCCACAGAAGGACTCCTCAGAACTCTCTCACTTTGGTTCAGCGCACCTCCCTCAGAACTCAGCTCACCTCTCCACAGAACTCTGCTCATCTCTCCACAGAACTCTGGTGGGGGCTCCACGCAACGGGTTATATAGCGCCACACCCTGGAACGTTCGCGAAACTGCTTGATCGTTCTCTCTCCGCCCTCTCAAGCCAAACCCACTCATTCTTGGTTGGTTGATCGGGGCTGGCTGACTCCTCCTCTTGATGACGATGGGCGGGCCACGCCCTTCTTCTCCGAGTTGGAGCACATGGCAATGGCGGCGAATGCAGTTGGTAATGGAGGTAATGCAGTTGGTAATGGAGGCAATGCAGTTGGTAATGGAGGCAATGCAGTTGGTAATGGAGGCAATGCAGTTGGTAATGGAGGCAATGCAGTTGGTAATGGAGGCAAATGCAGTTGGTAATGGAGGTTCTGGGTTGTTACCTATCACCCCTATTTGTTTGTTTGTTATGACGAAGTTTTCAGGCTTGTTGTTCTGTCGGTCTGTCTCGTTTGATTGTTTGTCTGTGAGTGCGGAAACTCGCGCACGCTTTCAGGCTCAGCTATCTTTGTCAAACTTGAACCAGAGGATTCTGAAGGACAAAAGTGGAGCTGTCAATGTTATTTTGACTATATATGTCAAAGGTCAAGGTCACAGTGATGTCTGACCTTATTCCCCACAGCGGCACCAATGAGGCCATGCTAAGCCCCGCCCACTGATTGACTGTTTCTGACTATCGTTGGAGAGCCACTGCTGGGAAAGATATCGTCAAAATGACCATGATAAAAGTCAAGGTTCTCTCAATTTTCGGCATACCTATCAGGCTATCGTCTAATGTCTTCTTGTTTTTCTGTTTGTCTGTCTGTCTGTTTGTCTGTGAGCGTATCTCAAAACTTTGTGAATGGATTCGGACGAAACTTGGTGGACATGTTGGGTGTGTGACAAAGACAAACTGATTCGATTTTGGTGAAAATCCGGATCCGGTTACAAGAGTATTTTTAATTGTTAATGTGATTTTTCACCATTGATCGATGGGCCAAAAACGATATATCGCACGATATTTGAAAAAGTTGTGGACAGATTATGCCTAAACTTGGTGGATGAGTTGGGTAGTTGACAAGAAAAAGCTGATTCGATTTTGGTTCAGGTGCGGATGCAGATCCGCCCCATCAGTGGGATACAAAACGTAAACTGCTCAGCCTGGTGGAGGTATGCGGTCTCCCGAGTGCCGTTTTAGTTTTTCTTGTGGCCCCAGAACCAAACAACAAATACATTTCTATCAACCATCTCGGGTTCGGTAGCTTCCCCTCCTCCACCCATTCCCAACATGATAATAGTAAAAATCATCATTTTAATTTTACCTTGCACATTCACAAGCCCTAGATGTGTCTTTCCCATTGGTGTTCAGATGAACCAAAACCAGATTAACAGTCATTCACTGGTAGCAATCTATCAGGGGTTTGTGGAGCATATGCTCGTCCATTTGGGCCTTGCACCGGCCCACATGGTCGGGAGTTTGTAATACGAGCAGCTTCCGGGTGGAGAAAATTCTCCAAGTCTTTCGTTGTGCAGATGTGCAGACCCATCTCTCAGGTACCCTTACAAGTATTTTGAGCTTCTGTGAGATACACAAGTATACTTTGATACCCTGAACGCAGCAATTTCCTGGGGTTTGTACGGATGCGCGCCGAGCATTCTGGGCCAGAATACATCATTTTCAATGTCATGTATTTGCTGTCGCTTCATGTTTCCCCCATCATGATGGGTACACCGCTATAAAAGGCATGGAGATTGTGACTCATTCTGCTGACAAAAGTCATACACCTGTTGCAGATTCAAATGTACACCTACAGTCCGAGATGAATCAAATGCTTTCGGACTTTATTACCCTGCGCTCGTGAAGCGAAGAGCAGGGTTAAGCATTCGGGTGCATACATGTGACGTGTCTGCCTTTTTTAAATTCATTTTCTCAGCAACCGTTGGGCCGATGGGCACGAAATTTTACCAAAGGAGTGCCTCCGCCTGTAGAACTTTTTTATTCATAATTATGACGTCATAGGTCACGTCACCGAAAACGTTGCACCTCTATATCTCTAAAACCGCTCCATGGAAAAAATTGAAACGTGGCTCATTGTAAAGACCTACGCATGGGGAATCGGTGTTGTTAACGATGACGTCATTTGTGCCATAATTATGACGTCATAATTCGACAGGGACAACACTTGGTCTGATCAGTTTGAAATTTATTGAGCGTGATCTGTGCAACAATTGTATTAGAGGATATAAATTAATGATGGATAAGCATGGATAAGGATAAGCATGGCAGCCATATTGGATCAAATAAAAACTACCTTCAAAAACAGAAGAGTTGGCTCGCTCCAAGTTGACTGCGCAGGGTATTTTATTTTATTTTATTTTTTTGGAATACTGAATCGAGGCTCGTGAAAGAGCTAACATTTATTTCACAAACAAATCAACCAGACAAACAAAATATATAAAAAGAGGGAGCGGAAGACAAGATGGGGAGAGAAGGGGAAGCACACAAACACAACATTTGAGAGCAGGGAGATGTGTGGGAGGGAGAGGGCTTGTGGGGGGGGGGGGGGGGGTTGGAGAAGTATAAAACACAAGGACACCAGGACTTCCAGGACAGAAGTTGGTATTTCAAAAAAGTGGAATTGGGGTGAAATTTGCGGGGGTAGAAAAGATCAAGGTTTTGGATGGGGGAAGATAAGAGATGGTGGTGAACAGCTGTTTTAAAGACCTGGAGGGTGGAGTGGGATTAAAGAGAGTGAGGGAGTTTGTTCCAGAGGCGGGAGAAAAGGGGAATGAAGGAGTGAAGGTGAGCAGAGAGTCTTGATTTTGGCAGTTTAACCATAAGAGGGTTGCAGGCAGATCTTGTGCGACCTGTAGGAATATTTGCGGGACAGAGCCCAGATAGGGCTGGGGGGGGGCAAGGCCAGAGAGGAGTCGGGAGAAGACGGAAAGACCACCAACCTGCCTGCGGTGAGTGAGTGAGAGGCCCTTGGAGTTAGCTTCATCGCGGGAGATTCCAATGATTCTGAATGCTTTGGTTTCAACAGCGTGAAGATGAGCTCGGTGTGGAGATTTCATGCGTGCCAGCGTGGAGATTTCCAAGGATACCAAAGGAGGAGGGTTTGGTGAGCAGAGCGGGGTGCCAGACCGTATCGAAGGCACGTGAAATGTCAAGGGAGACAGCTCTAATTTCCTGTTTGGTGTTGAGGACCTCCATCCATTGTTGAGAAAGCAGAAGCAGCATGTCCAGAGTAGAGTGACCAGGTCTGAAACCAAATTGATGGTCAGAGATCAAGCCATTGGAGAAGAGGAAAGATTTCATATCTGAAGCAATGATGGATTCCATGACTTTATTGCAAGTATTCTATGAATGAAGTATTCTATGAATACCATCTAGTTTCCCAATGCAAATGTCCACCTTGCTTCGATCCTATGCAAGTACGTACTTGTGAAGGATACTATGAAAAATGTACCACTCTTGTGTTCTGTTTGTGAGATTAGATGAGAATTTCATGAGACCTGTTAAAATAATATTGGAGATTATTGTTTACATTTTCCTGCCTGGCAGGATGGCTACAGGTACGCACACTCACCTCCAAAGTTGGTGGGTGTTAAAGACCCCAAGGTGCAGACCACTCAGAGTAAGTGAGCTAACGCCAGGACTATGAACAAACTGCAAATTCTTGCCCGAACTACTTAGTCGAGTGCACGCAGGCCTGGCCACCCGGTTAGTGAAAGACATTGGCCAATAACCTTACCACGGCCATCCCCGCAAAAACGTGGGAATAATTGGAGCCGTTAAAATGTAACAAGTTGTGCTTGTTTTGTTGTGTTAAGTAAATACATCTATTAAATACTTTGAAACTCACGTCTGTGTATTTGGCATTGACTCTACCAAGGTCTTTGCCCGACCAGGATCAAATCCTGACATTTCCACTCAACCCGTTTATGGGTTTTTTCTGGGAGAGGACAACTTGTGCACAATGGGTTATCTAGTTCACCTCCCACCTTTTGTTGCCAATTATTTTATTGAAAACACTTTCTGGCTGTTTCATTCCTCCTCTCTGCTCCATTACTCCGAGCTTCATAAAACCCAGAACAGATTCCTATCACAACCATTACCTGTCAAAATACATGCATGTGCTTCTATTTTATCTCTTTGTCTCTCTTGGTCCTAGATGAAGATCCATCAGGCAAATGTGTCTTTGCCATTGATTGATTGCTCTTTAACATCGTGAAGAACATAACAGAATGATGAGTTTTATTAGTTAATTGACACGGAATCACGAATGCAAGAATGAGGTGCCTGCAAATGACCAACCTCTGGAAGTGAAACAGTTTTTGAATTATGTCCTGGCGATGGATCGGACTGCCGGATTTTTTAGCGCATGCGCACAACACGTACAAACCAGATGAATACAACCAATCAGGTAAGC
The DNA here is from genome assembly GCF_964187855.1 of Myxine glutinosa. Lineage (NCBI taxonomy): Eukaryota > Metazoa > Chordata > Myxini > Myxiniformes > Myxinidae > Myxine > Myxine glutinosa. The sequence continues at coordinate 61,909,676 of NC_136273.1, read as the reverse complement.
TTATAATTCACCAATATGATGACATCCCCCCTTTCAGTATGACGACTAATACTTTGAAAATAGCAAGGGCAGGTTTGTTTCCTGAAAATAGCAAAAACAAACTTTATACCCCAATAATTCTTTTTTTGGGGATATTCTGGATCATGTGAGAGTTTCCTTATTGCACTCCTGACTCAGCTAACGAATATTCAAATTCCATGCTTATGACTATGATAGAACGTAGTCCTTCAGCCTTTGGGCAAGGCCCTGTTGTGCTGTGATCTGCAGCTTGGAGGTTGAAGAGATGGGGAGTTCTCAGCACTTGGAGGTGGCGTTGGTGCCAAGTTCAGTTCTCTGAGCTTCCTCTGGAGCAATGTTCAATTCTCCAACGCCCGGAAGTGAGAGAATGGTCATCGGTTCACTTTTTGCGGCGGTAGAATCTACCGTTGGTCGCAGTAACTAGGGTACGACCTTGGTGCGGAAAGTTTGGTTGATACGACTGCAGGTACCCAGCCCTGTCTGGTCTTGACAGATGGTGGCAGCATCACCCCCTTAGAAGTCCATTAAAGGTTTCGCCCCACTATCGTAGAATTTGGTATATAGCTGCTGAATGCCATGGCAGAAAAAGTTTGCTTTCAGTGCTGAAATGACCGAGTTAGCCGTGAGCCCATTTACCTGTGACACCTCAGGAAATTTTGAGAAGTAGTCCACCTATATGAGGTGGTAATCTTTTCCATCGAAGTGAAATATATCGGCATCCAGCTTCTGCTCTGGCTGGTTAGGGATGCTGTGTGGGATGAGTGGCTCTTTCTGATTGATAGGCCGAAATCTGGCACAGACCCCACACTCAACAACATGTGATTCCATGTCGCTTGACATGACTGGCCAGTACAGGGCAGGTCTTGCACGTGCCATGCACTTCCCAGCTCATAGATGCCCTCCGTGAATACAAACATGTCCTGTTGCTTTGGGGCTGGAGAGATGATCCACTCGCCACCGAACAGCAAAATCTTCAGACTGATGGATGTTCTCCCGAACAGGCCAGAATCGTTCCACCATCAGAAACACTCTGGCTCGATGCTCAGGCCATCGTTGTGTGATGGGATTGCTGAGCTGCTGCAGCGTTGGATCAAGTGACATCTCACGTTGCAGTACGTTCATTCTGCCAGTGCTGACGGGAAGCTCAGTGACCAAACGATGTTCATGAATGTATTGCCCAGATGAAAAATAAAATAAATAACTACTTAATAAATCCATAATAATTAAGTAATTAATCAATTAATTGATTAATCAAAAAACAAAAGTAAGTGTTTTGGCAAATCACGTGTTCACTACTGTGCCCAAATTTCAGCTTCCTAGCTCAAAGGGTGGCTGAGATGTCGCCCGGACAAACAAACGGAGTGAAAACTGAGTTCACCCCTCATTGGAAGCAGTCTGATTATCACAAACTCTCTCCCTCACTTGCCCTGCACTGCCCTCTCTCCACCTCACCCCCAGGAATACCTCTGGCTACAGCTTCCCCTTCGCTCCCACCTTTTGTTCATGTGTGTGTTGTACCATCCACCAAACAGTAATGACTCCATCTACATCTCGCTGTCTGATAATATGGACCAACTTCTATCTACTCATCCCAACTCTCTCTTCCTCATATGTGGTGATTTCAATTGTCACCATGCCAGTTGGCTGGGTGTGGGTACCCTCTCTCACCAGCCATGGCTCCTCAGCAAAGGACTTCTGCGACTCACTCACTTCTGCGACTGACACAATCTGTCAATTTCCCGACCTGGATCTCAGTCAACAGAGCATCTTCTCTTCTGGACTTGGTTATGACTAACTTCCCTGAAAATGTCTGCTGCTCTTCTTCTGCTCCAATCGGCTCATCTGATCATGTGCTTGTTAAAGTGGACATCTCTCTGACCATTCTCAGAGAGCCTCCTCAGCGTCGACGAGTCTGGCATTTCACTCAGGCCAAATGGCACGGTCTTCAAGCAGCCATCAATCATCTGGACTGGTCTCCCATCTCGACCGCCTCTGACATCAACTCATCCTGGGAATTCTTCCAAAGTAAATTGCTCTCTCTCATGCACAGATTTATCCCATCTCGTCTTCAGTTGTCATACACTTCCTCCCGTCCAAGGTACACGGAATCTTGTGGTGAGGCTGTTGCCCAGAAACAACTTGCCTTCATCTCCTAGAAAGCAAATCCAACGGAAGGAAATCTCATTTCCTTTCACAAAGCCCGAAACAAGAGTGTGTCCACCCTCAGGAGAGCCAGGAAACAATATCACTCCGTTCTCAAGACCGAACTCTCTTATCTGTCTCCCTCTTCCAAATCCTGGTGGCATCTGGTCAAATCTGTTTCTGGTGTTTGTTCCCCCTTCATCCCCTCCCTCACCTCAAATGGCCACACGGCTGACTCCGCACGTGAAAAAGCTGAATGCCTCAACTCTGTGTTTGCCTCTAAATCTTGTGTCCCAAACCCATCCCTCTCTGTACCCACCATACCCAGTTGTACCCAGCTGCTCCTGGACTCTGTGTCCTTTCTTCCTGACAAGGTGGAAAAGTTTCTGTCAACCCTCGACTCTGATTCTGCAACTGGACCTGACGGCATCAGGCCACGGGTCCTAAAATCCTGTTCTTCCGCTCTTTCACTCCCTCTCTCTGTTCTCTTCACCCTCTCTTTTGCTCAAGGTCATCTGCCATCTGCTTGGAAATCAGCCAACATCACCGCTTTACACAAAAAGGTGCAAAAACAGATCCTTGCAACTACAGACCAATCAGCCTTCTCCCAATTATCAGCAAAGTCATGGAATCCATCATTGCTTCGGATATGAAATCTTTCCTCTTCTCCAACGGCTTGATCTCTGATCATCAATTTGGTTTCAGACCAGGTCACTCTACTCTGGACATGCTGCTTCTGCTGTCTCAACAATGGATGGAGGTCCTCAATGCCAAACAGGAAATTAGAGCTGTCTCCCTTAACATATCACGTGCCTTTGATATGGTCTGGCACCCCGCTCTGCTCACCAAAAGCTCCTCCTTTGGTATCCATGGAAATCTCACACATGGCTGGCGGACTTCCTCTCTAGTCGCAATCAACGTGTGGCCTTGAATGGGTTTCTCTCATCTGCTCTTCCTGTTCAGGCTGGAGTTCCCCAAGGCAGTGTTCTGGGCCCTGTGATTTTTCTGGTCTTCATCAATGATCTCTCTGACTCTCTTGAAAATCCTCTCTATCTCTTTGCTGATGACTCCACTCTCTGCCGCTCCATTCCTCATCCCTCAGATTGGCAGTCTGCAGCCTCCTCACTCTCTGCAGACCTGGACAAAATCACAGACTGGGCAAACAAGTGGAACATGTCTTTCAATCTTGACAAATCTCACACTCTTACGATGTCTCTCCGAAAAGACCGACTGGACAACCCTCCCATCCACTTTCTGAATAATCCTCTCCAAGAAGTTCTGTCACTCAAGCTTTTGGGTCTCACTATCTGCCATGATCTTTCCTGGGAAAACCACATTTCCAAGCTGGCCTCCAAAGCCAGTCGCCGACTGGGCATCCTCCGTCGTGTGAAGTCCTTCCTTGGCACACCTGACCTCCTCACCACATACAAGACTTTCATCCACAGCTCAATGAAGTACTGCTCTCCCCTCTGGGCTTGTGCTCCTGCCTCACACCTAGCTCGTCTTCACGCTGTTGAAACCAAAGCGTTCAGAATCATTGGAATCTCCCGAAATGAAGCTATCTCCGAGGGCCTTTCACTTACTCACCACAGGCAGGTTGGTGGTCTTTCCGTCTTCTACAGACTCCTCTCCGGCCTTGCTCCCCCAGCTCTCTCTGGGCTCTGTCCCCCCAATATTCCTTCAGGTCGCACAAGATCTGCCTGCAACCCTCTTATGGTTAAACTGCCAAAATCAAGACTCTCTGCTCACCTTCACTCTTTCATTCCTCTTTTCTCCCACCTCTTGAACAAACTCCCTCACTCTCTTCAATCCCACTCCTCCCTCCAGGTCTTTAAAACATCTGTTCACCGCCATCTCTTATCTTCCCCCATCCAAAACCTTGATCTTTTCTACCCCCGCTAATTTCACCCCAAATCCACTTTTTGAAATACCAACTTCTTTCCTGGAAGTCCTTGGTGTCCTTGTGTTTTATATTTCTCCCACCCTTCTCCCCCTTCCCACACCTCCTCCCCCCAAAGCCCTTTCCCTCCCACACATCTCCCGATGTCCCTGCTCTCAAATGTTGTGTTTGTGTGCTTTCCCTTCTCTCCCCATCTTGTCTACCACTCCTTGTTTTTATATATTTTGTTTGTCTGTTTGATTTTTTTTTTGTGATAAATGTTAGCTCTTTCACGAGCCTCGATTCTGTATACAAAAAAAAACAAAAAACCTTTCACCCTTTCAGCATGCGTCATCGCCGGGCCCCCTTTGGCGCCCGGTGATGACGTCATGCAGCGCCTGGAGATGGGATAGGAAAGGAGCGGTGTACAAAAACAAAAGTGTAACTGGTTACTTGTAAATGTACTGTACTTAATATGATTTCCAACAAAGTTGTTTCATTAGGCTTTGTGTTTAATTCAGAATTTGAGTTATGATACTTTACGGCAATTTGACATTTCACCGTGAGCATCATGTTTTGCTCACCTGGAAACAAAATCGTCAATCCGTAAACACTTGCAACTTCTTCTCTGGAACCGCTGATGGGGCTGTGACCAAATTTGGCACAAATGATATTTAGTATGTTGCAACACAAGTTTGTTCACGGCATTAAAAAAAACGGGGTCGAAGAGGGTATACGAGGGGTCAAAGTGAATCGTGCTTTGAACCCCCAAAATAGGTATTTGGATTTTGCTCTGAAACTACACACACACTTGTGATGAAACTTGACCACAACCTTCATCACCCGTGATGCACCAAAGTTTGTTCACAGTATTAAAAAATATATTGGGCCCTATGGGAGTCTATGGGGGTGGGGGTTGGCCTCCCCCTCAAATAAGTATTTGCTTTCTTTTCAGAAACTACACACACAATTTCAATAAAACCTGACCAGAAACTTCATCACCAGTGATGCACCAAAGTTTGTTCATGGCATTAATAAACCAGGGTTTAAGGGGATTTGTGGGGAGGGGGTGTTGACCCCCTAAAATAGGTATTTGCTCTATTCTCCGAAACTACACACACGATTTTGATGAAACTTGATCAAAGCTTTCAACACCCGTGATGTACCAATGTTTGTGCAAGGCATTAAAATAATTTGGGCCCTATTGGAGTCTATGATTGTGAGCATTTCCTATTTATGCATTTCCTAACTCAATAGGTGTTTATAATTTTTTTTTAAATAACCTTGGAGTTTCTTGGCCTTCTGTGAGTGTCTCGTCCCGAGAAGCCTTTAAAATTGAAATGGTCCATGTATATTTTTGTTCATGAAAAGCAACTTCAGAGGAACCCAACTTCAGGTTGATTGTTGATTGTTTGTTGTGTACACATTGTTACATCTGCCACTGTTTGTTTGTCTGTGAACAGGATATCTCAAAAGGTTGTGGATGGATTCGGACGAAATTTGGTAGTGATTGTGACAGTGTATGTGACAGTGGTAGTGTATGTGGTAGTGTATGTGACAAGGAAGAATTGATTCGATTTTGGTGAAGATATGGAACCAGATTAGAGGATTTTAAAGTGATTCTTCACCATTGAGAGATGGGGCCAAAAACGTTCCATTTGCTGTTGTTTTTATTTGCAGAGATGATCTTTTGGTGTAGAAAAGAGCTGGCAAGATAAATCTAGAGGTATGTTGTGCACTACACTTTGAGTTGTCCAAGCCACCGAAAAACTGCCCATCCCATTGTTCCGCAGATGGGCAAAGCATCATGGTGTGCAGCATCCATCAGATGGATGTTGGACCGGAGGACTCGTCTGTCTACTCCGGTTCCAGGTGGACGTTAAACTGATCGTGTCCCATCTAATAGCAATAGTTGGTGGACGTTAGAGATCCCTCAGTGTCTCTCACGAAGAGTAAACGATTGACCCTCTCCGGCTCCCTGAACAAAATTACAAATTGACGCATCTTTAGTCGAACGTCAGGCCTGGCCGACCGGTTCGTGAAAAACTTTGGACAAAACCGTTCCCCGCCTCACAAGACGGTGGGAATAATTGGGGACGCTAAATTACTAGTAGAAGTAGTAGTATTGGTAGTGATAGCTGTGGTTGTGGTAGATGATCTGCTGGTAGAGAAATCTTTATACAGGTAGTGTGGCAGAGGAGTTCAGTGTGAGTGGTATAACGGGTACATATCCCTCTATAGTCTATGGGTACATAGAATGGCCTGGAGAAACAAAAGCTTCACAATTCAGACAATCCAAGGTTTGAAGAACCTAAAACGAGTGTTAAACGAAGCAAACGTCACGCTACCGAACAGGCATGTCATGATTCATGAACAGGTGCATCCAGGTGAACAAACCATACCGAGCAATTATTTTCCTGGGAGATCTTTTGTGACGTCACCTCGCGCTGCAGGTGAGCTGCCAAATGCCAATCAAAAGGGCGCAGGTTCTCATCCCTGCTCATCCCGACACAATCCCGCCACAGCAGCACCTTTATCAGCCATTCTACAAATTTAATTCCCAATTTTGTCAATCCCCAAAAAAAATGGATTCTCCAGCGACGTTGGAAATCCACGCGATAAAACCTGCTCGATATTTCATCACAAACTTCAGTGTCCGACCTCGGCGAATGAAACTGCGAATGGAACAGCGAATGGAACAGCGAATGGAATAGCGAATGGAGCGGCTCTGGAGTTGGTTAATCCCAACACATTCCTGCCCCTTTCAATGGCTTTCTGAGCTTTTATTTATGAGGCTTGATGTTGGGCTTTCATGATGTCATTAACATATGGTAATTAAGCCATTGTTACGTGTTTAAAGGCTCGTTTCAAGTACATCATACCTCATTGGCATTATAAAAGAGATCAGTAGAAGAGATGATAGTTGGACTGAATGTACGCTTCACCCATCTTTCTTTTGGAGTGCCAAAGATTCACTTTTTTTGTTTTCTTGCAGTCGCTTTGATTTTTGGGAAAATAAAGAACGAGGTCTGAGTTGGCCTGGTTAAGGATCTTCGGATCTCGTCTCAACTGATGACTCATGATGTTCGAAATCCAGGTTCGTATCCCGTATACCATCCCGTACACTCAACACATGTTGGGAATAGCCTGTCCCGTGCGCAGCAGGAGACGGGATTTTGCAATCACTTCTGTGTGTGTGTGTGTGTGTGTGTGTGTGTGTGTGTGTGTGTGTGTGTGTGTGTGTGTGTGTGTGTGTTTTGCAATCACTTCTGTGCTTGTGTGTGTGTGTGTGTGTGTGTTTTGCAATCACTTCTGTATGTGTGTGTGTGTGTGTGTGTGTGTGTGTGTGCGAATGTGTTTTGCAACCACTTATGTGTGTGTGTGTGTGTGTGTGTGTGTGTTTTGCAATCACTTCTGTGCGTGTGTGTCCGTGTTTGTGTGTGTGTGTGTGTGTGTGTGTGTGTGTGTGTGTGTGTGTGTGTGTGTGTGTGTGTGTTTTGCAATCACTTCTGTATGTCTGTGTGTGTGTGTGTGTGTTTGTGTGTGTGTGCGTGTGTGGGAGTGTGTTTTGCAACCACTTGTGTGTGTGTGTGTGTGTGTGTGTGTGTTTTGCAATCACTTCTGTGCATGTGTGTGTGTGTGTGTGTGTGTGTGTGTGTGTGTGTGTGTGTGTGTGTGTGTGTGTGTGTGTGTGTTTGTGTGTGTGTGTGTGTGTGCGTGTGTGTTTTGAAATCACTTGTGTGTGTGTGTGTGTGTTTTGCAATCACTTCTGTGCATGTGTGTCCGTGTTTGTGTGTGTGTGTGTGTGTGTGTGTGTGTGTGTGTGTGTGTGTGTGTGTGTGTGTGTGTGTGTGTGTGTGTGTGTGTGTGTGTGTGTCCGTGTGTGTCCTTGCCATAACCTTTTACCATTTGAGCTGTTGTCATGAAATTTTCACCAAAGCTTTATTATGATAAAAGGGGGAAGGCGAATTAATAATTTTGTTAAAAGGTCAAAGGTCAGCGTCACCTAAAATCATAAATTTTCATCCAATTGATCTGAAATTTAAATTTACCATTTGAGTTTTGTCATCAAATTTTCAACATGGCTTTATTATGAGAATATGGAGAAGGCAAATTAAGAATTTGGTCAAAAGGTCAAAGGTCAGCATCACAAAATTGTTAATTTTCATCCGATTGACCTGAAATTTTAAGAATTTCCAGATTGGGTCATTGAATTGGTTTATCAATCAAAAGCTAGAAGCTGTTTTTTTTTAGATCAAAAGGTCAAAGGTCAGCATCACAAAATCGTCAATTTTCATCCGATTGACCTGAAATTTTAAGAATTCCCATATTGGGTCATTGAATTGGTTCACCAATCAAAAGCTCGAAGCCGATTGTTTTGTTTTTTTAGATCAAAAGGTCAAAGGTCAAGGTTGCATAATTCAGCAATTTTAATTTTGTATTTTTTTAAAACTGCTTTCTTTATTTTGAACATATGGAAGAAGAAGAAGACATCTGAATACAAACGGACTCGGGTGAGCTTTGCACTTTCCGATACTCTCTAGTTATACTTCAGATAAAAGTTCTAGTAATACTTCAGACAAAGACATCTCCTCATGTCTTTGTCCTGCATGTGATTGATGTTCAAGCTCCGCAATGATCCCCTTACACTTTACAGCATCGTAAATAAATCAGACAAGGCCATCGGAGCAAATGCACGATGAAAAGGGTTTTTATTCCGTTGCTCCTCGTCTTCATGTGATCATGAAAAATGTCTCATCGCAAGTGATCGACAAGATTGTAACTCTTGAGGAGAAAAATACAATGACAGCAATGGTTATACAATTTTGAATAACAACTTGTATATAACCAAAATCACAAATTTGGTTATATACATATTCACAAAAGTCAATTTACATCACATCACAATTTACATTACATCACAATCTTTATAGAGTGACTCTTAGCGATGCTGAAATGGTGTTGGTAAGGGTTAAACTGTCGTTTGGTGATGCTGTGTGGTTTGGTGGTGCTGGTGGTTTGGTGATGCTGGTGATTTGGTGGTGCTGGTGGTTTGGTGGTGCTGGTGGTTTGGTGGTGCTGGTGGTTTGGTGATGCTGGTGGTTTGGTGATGCTGGTGGTTTGGTGGTGCTGGTGGTTTGGTGATGCTGGTGGTTTGGTGGTGCTGGTGGTTTGGTGATGCTGGTGGTTTGGTGGTGCTGGTGGTTTGGTGGTGCTGGTGGTTTGGTGATGCTGGTGGTTTGGTGATGCTGGTGGTTTGGTGATGCTTGTGGTTTGGTGATGCTGGTGATTTGGTGGTGCTGGTGGTTTGGTGGTGCTGGTGGTTTGGTGGTGCTGGTGGTTTGGTGATGCTGGTGGTTTGGTGATGCTTGTAGTTTGGTGGTGCTGGTGGTTTGGTGGTGCTGGTGGTTTGGTGATGCTGGTGGTTTGGTGATGCTGGTGGTTTGGTGGTGCTGGTGGTTTGGTGGTGCTGGTGGTTTGGTGGTGCTGGTGGTTTGGTGATGCTGGTGGTTTGGTGATGCTTGTAGTTTGGTGGTGCTGGTGGTTTGGTGATGCTGGTGGTTTGGTGGTGCTGGTGGTTTGGTGATGCTGGTGGTTTGGTGATGCTTGTAGTTTGGTGGTGCTGGTGGTTTGGTGATGCTGGTGGTTTGGTGATGCTGGTGATTTGGTGGTGCTGGTGGTTTGGTGATGCTTGTAGTTTGGTGGTGCTGGTGGTTTGGTGGTGCTGGTGGTTTGGTGATGCTGGTGGTTTGGTGGTGCTGGTGGTTTGGTGATGCTGGTGGTTGGTGATGCTTGTAGTTTGGTGGTGCTGGTGGTTTGGTGATGCTGGTGGTTTGGTGATGCTGGTGATTTGGTGATGCTGGTGATTTGGTGATGCTGGTGGTTTGGTGGTGCTGGTGGTTTGGTGGTGCTGGTGGTTTGGTGATGCTGGTGATTTGGTGATGCTGGTGGTTTGGTGATGCTGGTGATTTGGTAATGCTGGTGGTTTGGTGATGCTGGTGATTTGGTGATGCTGGTGGTTTGGTGATGCTGGTGGTTTGGTGATGCTGGTGATTTGGTGATGCTGGTGGTTTGGTGATGCTGGTGATTTGGTGATGCTGGTGGTTTGGTGGTGCTGGTGGTTTGGTGATGCTGGTGATTTGGTGATGCTGGTGGTTTGGTGATGCTGGTGGTTTGGTGGTGCTGGTGGTTTGGTGATGCTGGTGGTTTGGTGATGCTGGTGGTTTGGTGGTGCTGGTGATTTGGTAATGCTGGTGGTTTGGTGATGCTGGTGGTTTAGTGGTGCTGGTGATTTGGTAATGCTGGTGGTTTGGTGATGCTGGTGGTTTGGTGATGCTTGTAGTTTGGTGATGCTGGTGGTTTGGTGGTGCTGGTGATTTGGTGATGCTGGTGGTTTGGTGGTGCTGGTGGTTTGGTGGTGCTGGTGGTTTGGTGATGCTGGTGGTTTGGTGATGCTGGTGGTTTGGTGATGCTGGTGGTTTGGTGATGCTGGTGGTTTGGTGATGCTGGTGGTTTGGTGGTGCTGGTGATTTGGTAATGCTGGTGGTTTGTTGATGCTGTGTGGTTTGGTGATGCTGGTGGTTTGGTGGTGCTGGTGGTTTGGTGATGCTGGTGGTTTGGTGGTGCTGGTGGTTTGGTGATGCTGGTGGTTTGGTGGTGCTGGTGATTTGGTAATGCTGGTGGTTTGTTGATGCTGTGTGGTTTGGTGGTGCTGGTGGTTTGGTGGTGCTGGTGGTTTGGTGATGCTGGTGGTTTGGTGATGCTTGTAGTTTGGTGGTGCTGGTGGTTTGGTGGTGCTGGTGGTTTGGTGATGCTGGTGGTTTGGTGATGCTGGTGGTTTGGTGGTGCTGGTGGTTTGGTGGTGCTGGTGGTTTGGTGGTGCTGGTGGTTTGGTGGTGCTGGTGGTTTGGTGATGCTGGTGGTTTGGTGATGCTTGTAGTTTGGTGGTGCTGGTGGTTTGGTGATGCTGGTGGTTTGGTGGTGCTGGTGGTTTGGTGATGCTGGTGGTTTGGTGATGCTTGTAGTTTGGTGGTGCTGGTGGTTTGGTGATGCTGGTGGTTTGGTGATGCTGGTGATTTGGTGGTGCTGGTGGTTTGGTGATGCTTGTAGTTTGGTGGTGCTGGTGGTTTGGTGGTGCTGGTGGTTTGGTGATGCTGGTGGTTTGGTGGTGCTGGTGGTTTGGTGATGCTGGTGGTTTGGTGATGCTTGTAGTTTGGTGGTGCTGGTGGTTTGGTGATGCTGGTGGTTTGGTGATGCTGGTGATTTGGTGATGCTGGTGATTTGGTGATGCTGGTGGTTTGGTGGTGCTGGTGGTTTGGTGGTGCTGGTGGTTTGGTGATGCTGGTGATTTGGTGATGCTGGTGGTTTGGTGATGCTGGTGGTTTGGTGATGCTGGTGGTTTGGTGATGCTGGTGATTTGGTGATGCTGGTGATTTGGTGATGCTGGTGGTTTGGTGGTGCTGGTGGTTTGGTGGTGCTGGTGGTTTGGTGATGCTGGTGATTTGGTGATGCTGGTGGTTTGGTGATGCTGGTGGTTTGGTGGTGCTGGTGGTTTGGTGGTGCTGGTGATTTGGTAATGCTGGTGGTTTGGTGATGCTGGTGGTTTGGTGGTGCTGGTGATTTGGTAATGCTGGTGGTTTGGTGATGCTGGTGGTTTGGTGATGCTTGTAGTTTGGTGATGCTGGTGGTTTGGTGGTGCTGGTGATTTGGTGATGCTGGTGGTTTGGTGGTGCTGGTGGTTTGGTGGTGCTGGTGGTTTGGTGATGCTGGTGGTTTGGTGATGCTGGTGGTTTGGTGATGCTGGTGGTTTGGTGATGCTGGTGGTTTGGTGGTGCTGGTGATTTGGTAATGCTGGTGGTTTGTTGATGCTGTGTGGTTTGGTGATGCTGGTGGTTTGGTGATGCTGGTGGTTTGGTGATGCTTGTGGTTTGGTGATGCTTGTGGTTTGGTGATGCTTGTGGTTTGGTGGTGCTGGTGATTTGGTGATGCTGGTGGTTTGGTGATGCTGGTGGTTTGGTGGTGCTGGTGGTTTGGTGGTGCTGGTGGTTTGGTGATGCTGGTGGTTTGGTGATGCTGGTGGTTTGGTGATGCTGGTGGTTTGGTGGTGCTGGTGGTTTGGTGGTGCTGGTGGTTTGGTGGTGCTGGTGATTTGGTGATGCTGGTGGTTTGGTGGTGCTGGTGGTTTGGTGGTGCTGGTGGTTTGGTGGTGCTGGTGGTTTGGTGATGCTGGTGGTTTGGTGATGCTGGTGGTTTGGTGATGCTGTGTGGTTTGGTGGTGCTTGTGGTTTGGTGATGCTGGTGGTTTGGTGATGCTGGTGGTTTGGTGATGCTTGTGGTTTGGTGATGCTTGTGGTTTGGTGATGCTGGTGGTTTGGTGATGCTTGTGGTTTGGTGATGCTGGTGGTTTGGTGATGCTGGTGGTTTGGTGATGCTGTGTGGTTTGGTGATGCTTGTGGTTTGGTGATGCTGGTGGTTTGGTGATGCTTGTGGTTTGGTGATGCTGGTGGTTTGGTGGTGCTGGTGGTTTGGTGATGCTGGTGGTTTGGTGGTGCTGGTGGTTTGGTGATGCTGGTGGTTTGGTGGTGCTGGTGGTTTGGTGATGCTGGTGGTTTGGTGATGCTTGTGGTTTGGTGATGCTTGTGGTTTGGTGATGCTGGTGGTTTGGTGATGCTTGTGGTTTGGTGATGCTGGTGGTTTGGTGATGCTTGTGGTTTGTTGATGCTGGTGGTTTGGTGGTGCTGGTGGTTTGGTTGTGCTAGTGGTTTGGTTGTGCTGAGTGGTTTGGGTATATGCTAGTGGTTTGGTTGTATGCTTGTGGTTTGGTTGTATGCTTGTGGTTTGGTGGTGCTGGTGGTTTGGTGGTGCTGGTGGTTTGGTGATGCTCGTGGTTTGGTTGTGCTGGGTGGTTTGGTTATATGCTCGCGGTTTGGTTATATGCTCGAGGTTTGGTTAAATGCTCGTGGTTTGGTTATATGCTCGCGGTTTGGTTATATACTAGTGGTTTGGTTATATGCTCGCGGTTTGGTTATATGCTAGTGGTTTGGTTGTGCTGGGTGGTTTGGTTATATGCTCGCGGTTTGGGTATATGCTCGCGGTTTGGTTATATGCTCGCGGTTTGGTTATATGCTCGAGGTTTGGTTATATGCTCGTGGTTTGGTTATATGCTCGTGGTTTGGTTATATGCTCGTGGTTTGGTTATATGCTCGTGGTTTGGTTATATGCTCGTGGTTTGGTTATATGCTCGTGGTTTGGTTATATGCTCGTGGTTTGGTTATATGCTCGTGGTTTGGTTATATGCTCGTGGTTTGGTTATATGCTCGTGGTTTGGTTATATGCTCGTTGTTTGGTTATATGCTCGTGGTTTGGTTATATGCTTGTGGTTTGGTGATGCTGGGTGGTTTGGTTATATGCTCGTGGTTTGGTTATATGCTCGTGGTTTGGTTATATGCTCGTGGTTTGGTTATATGCTCGTGGTTTGGTTATATGCTCGTGGTTTGGTTATATACCTGTGGTTTGGTTATATGCTCGTGGTTTGGTTATATGCTCGTGGTTTGGTTATATGCTCGTTGTTTGGTTATATGCTCGTGGTTTGGTTATATGCTTGTGGTTTGGTGATGCTGGGTGGTTTGGTTATATGCTCGTGGTTTGGTTATATGCTCGTGGTTTGATTATATGCTCGTGGTTTGGTTAAATGCTCGTGGTTTGGTTATATGCTAGTGGTTTGGTGATGCTGGGTCGTTTGCTAATTATATGCTAGTGGTTTGGTGATGCTGGGTGGTTTGGTGATGCTGGGTGGTTTGGTTATATGCTAGTGGTTTGGTTGTGCTGAGTGGTCGTGGTTACATGCTGGTGGTTTGGTTGTGCTGAGTGTTTTTGTTGTGCTGGGTGGTTTGGTTTTATGCTGGTGGTTTTGTTGTGATGGGTGGTTTTGTTGTGCTGGGTGGTTTGGTTGTGCTGGGTGGTTTGGTTTTGCTGGGTGGTATGGTTGTGCTGGGTGGTTTGGTTGTGCTGAGCGGTTTTGTTGTGCTGGGTGGTTTGGTTATATGCTGGTGGTTTTTTTGTGCTGGGTGGTTTTGTTGTGCTCAGTAGTTTGGTTGTGCTGGGTAGTTTGGTTGTGCTGAGTGGTTTGGTTATATGCTGGTGGTTTGGTTGTGCTGGGTGGTTTTGTTGTGCTCAGTGGTTTGGTTGTGTGCTGGTGGTTTGGTTGTGCTCAGTGGTTTGGTTGTGTGCTGGTGGTTTGGTTGTGCTGGGTGGTTTTGTTGTGCTGGGTGGTTTGGTTATATGCTGGTGGTTTGGTTGTGCTGAGTGGTTTGGTTATATGCTGGTGGTTTGGTTGTGCTGGGTGGTTTTGTTGTGCTCAGTGGTTTGGTTGTGTGCTGAGTGGTTTGGTTGTGCTGAGTGGTTTGGTTATATGCTGGTGGTTTGGTTGTGCTGGGTGGTTTGGTTATATGCTGGTGGTTTTGTTGTGCTGGGTGGTTTGGTTGTGCTGAGTGGTTTGGTTATATGCTGGTGGTTTGGTTGTGCTGAGTGGTTTGGTTGTGCTGAGTGGTTTGGTTATATGCTGGTGGTTTTGTTGTGCTGGGTGGTTTGGTTATATGCTGGTGGTTTGGTTGTGCTGAGTGGTTTGGTTATATGCTGGTGGTTTTGTTGTGCTGGGTGGTTTGGTTGTGCTGAGTGGTTTGGTTATATGCTGGTGGTTTGGTTGTGCTGAGTGGTTTGGTTGTGCTGAGTGGTTTGGTTATATGCTGGTGGTTTTGTTGTGCTGGGTGGTTTGGTTATATGCTGGTGGTTTGGTTGTGCTGGGTGGTTTTGTTGTGCTCAGTGGTTTGGTTGTGTGCTGGGTGGTTTGGTTGTGCTGGTTGGTTTTGTTGTGCTGGGTGGTTTTGTTGTGCTGGGTGGTTTGGTTTTGTGCTGGGTGGTTTTGTTGTGCTGGGTGGTTTGGTTGTGCTGGTTGGTTTTGTTGTGCTGGTTGGTTTTGTTGTGCTGGGTGGTTTGGTTTTGTGCTGGTTGGTTTTGTTGTGCTGGGTGGTTTGGTTGTGCTGGTTGGTTTTGTTGTGCTGGGTGGTTTGGTTGTGCTGGTTGGTTTTGTTGTGCTGGGTGGTTTGGTTGTGCTGGGTGGTTTTGTTGTGCTGGGTGGTTTTGTTGTGCTGGGTGGTTTGGTTGTGCTGGTTGGTTTTGTTGTGCTGGGTGGTTTGGTTGTGCTGGTTGGTTTTGTTGTGCTGGGTGGTTTGGTTGTGCTGGTTGGTTTTGTTGTGCTGGGTGGTTTGGTTGTGCTGGTTGGTTTTGTTGTGCTGGGTGGTTTGGTTGTGCTGGTTGGTTTTGTTGTGCTGGGTGGTTTGGTTGTGCTGGTTGGTTTGGTTGTGCTGGGTGGTTTGGTTGTGCTGGTTGGTTTTGTTGTGCTGGGTGGTTTGGTTGTGCTGGTTGGTTTTGTTGTGCTGGGTGGTTTGGTTGTGCTGGTTGGTTTTGTTGTGCTGGGTGGTTTGGTTGTGCTGGTTGGTTTGGTTGTGCTGGGTGGTTTGGTTGTGCTGGTTGGTTTTGTTGTGCTGGGTGGTTTGGTTGTGCTGGTTGGTTTTGTTGTGCTGGGTGGTTTGGTTGTGCTGGTTGGTTTTGTTGTGCTGGGTGGTTTGGTTGTGCTGGTTGGTTTTGTTGTGCTGGGTGGTTTGGTTGTGCTGGTTTGTTTTGTTGTGCTGGGTGGTTTGGTTGTGCTGGTTGGTTTTGTTGTGCTGGGTGGTTTGGTTGTGCTGGTTGGTTTTGTTGTGCTGGGTGGTTTGGTTGTGCTGGTTGGTTTGGTTGTGCTGGTTGGTTTTGTTGTGCTGGTTGGTTTGGTTGTGCTGGGTGGTTTGGTTGTGCTGGGTGGTTTTGTTGTGCTGGGTGGTTTGGTTATTTGCTGGCAGTTTGGTTGTGCTGGGTGGTTTGGTTGTGCTGAGTGGTTTGGTTATATGCTGGCAGTTTGGTTGTGCTGGGTTGTTTGGTTACTTTCGCCACCGGAGGTGGATGGTAGCTTGTTTTCTGTTGTTTTTTTGGTAGTCTGGGGGCCAAATTAAAAAAAAGTGATTCATTTTTCTGTTTGAAACGGCCCCTACACCATTACTATGAATATATCATATGAAAGATGAATAATCTCAGGGTCATTATAACCCTGTGTGTCACTTTCTAGGTGCGCTTTTAAGGGAGATACGTGCCTTTCGGACCCATATCGCCAGATGATTGGGATCCTGGATCCCAGAATATCACTATAATACTCTGCTCCAGTCTGTTTGATTGTTTGTCCACTCAGGGATGGAGTTTCCCCCGTTGAGGGAGTGGCTCCACCCATTGTAGGAGGGGCTTCAAAAACAAATCTCCACCATTTTTTTGCTCCGCATACCTTCTGAGTTTCCATCGGCCTCTGGTGTCCATTATAAAACTGAATCAACACATCTTCTACCAAACAAGTTACCTTTTGAAGAAGCAAAGGTACATTTTGATTACAACTGCAAAGGAGCTGCCCTTGAGAGGATGTGTACACCGCCCGCCCAAAGATACACCACCCAAAAAAGATGCTTTTTCATAAAGTGGTTTTGTTGTGGTGATCCTGTGTGGTTTGGTGATGCTGTGTGGTTTGTTGATGCTGTGTGGTTTGGTGGTGCTGGTGGTTTGGTGATGCTGTGTGGTTTGTTGATGTTGCGTGGTTTGATGATGCTGTGTAGTTTAATGATGCTGTGTCGTTTGGTGAAGCTATGTGGTTTGGTGGGGCTGGTGGTTTGTTGATGCTGTGTGGTTTGGTGGTGCTGGTGGTTTGGTGATGCTGTGTGGTTTGGTGGTGCTGGTGGTTTGGTGATGCTGTGTGGTTTGTTGATGCTGTGTGGTTTGGTGGTGCTGGTGGTTTGGTGATGCTGTGTGGTTTGGTGGTGCTGGTGGTTTGTTGATGCTGTGTGGTTTGGTGGTGCTGGTGGTTTGTTGATGCTGTGTGGTTTGGTGGTGCTGGTGGTTTGGGGATGCTGTGTGGTTTGGTGGTGCTGGTGGTTTGTTGATGCTGTGTGGTTTGGTGGTGCTGGTGGTTTGGTGGTGCTGGTGGTTTGGGGATGCTGTGTGGTTTGTTGATGCTGTGTGGTTTGTTGATGCTGTGTGGTTTGTTGATGCTGGTGGTTTGTTGATGCTGGTGGTTTGTTGATGCTGTGTGGTTTGGTGGTGCTGGTGGTTTGTTGATGCTGTGTGGTTTGGTGGTGCTGGTGGTTTGGTGATGCTGTGTGGTTTGGTGATGCTGTGTGGTTTGGTGGTGCTGGTGGTTTGTTGATGCTGTGTGGTTTGGTGGTGCTGGTGGTTTGTTGATGCTGTGTGGTTTGGTGGTGCTGGTGGTTTGGTGATGCTGGTGGTTTGGTGATGCTGGTGGTTTGGTGATGCTGTGTGGTTTGGTGGTGCTTGTGGTTTGGTGATGCTGGTGGTTTGGTGATGCTGGTGGTTTGGTGATGCTTGTGGTTTGGTGATGCTTGTGGTTTGGTGATGCTGGTGGTTTGGTGATGCTTGTGGTTTGGTGATGCTGGTGGTTTGGTGATGCTGGTGGTTTGGTGATGCTGTGTGGTTTGGTGATGCTTGTGGTTTGGTGATGCTGGTGGTTTGGTGATGCTTGTGGTTTGGTGATGCTGGTGGTTTGGTGGTGCTGGTGGTTTGGTGATGCTGGTGGTTTGGTGGTGCTGGTGGTTTGGTGATGCTGGTGGTTTGGTGGTGCTGGTGGTTTGGTGATGCTGGTGGTTTGGTGATGCTTGTGGTTTGGTGATGCTTGTGGTTTGGTGATGCTGGTGGTTTGGTGATGCTTGTGGTTTGGTGATGCTGGTGGTTTGGTGATGCTTGTGGTTTGTTGATGCTGGTGGTTTGGTGGTGCTGGTGGTTTGGTTGTGCTAGTGGTTTGGTTGTGCTGAGTGGTTTGGGTATATGCTAGTGGTTTGGTTGTATGCTTGTGGTTTGGTTGTATGCTTGTGGTTTGGTGGTGCTGGTGGTTTGGTGGTGCTGGTGGTTTGGTGATGCTCGTGGTTTGGTTGTGCTGGGTGGTTTGGTTATATGCTCGCGGTTTGGTTATATGCTCGAGGTTTGGTTAAATGCTCGTGGTTTGGTTATATGCTCGCGGTTTGGTTATATACTAGTGGTTTGGTTATATGCTCGCGGTTTGGTTATATGCTAGTGGTTTGGTTGTGCTGGGTGGTTTGGTTATATGCTCGCGGTTTGGGTATATGCTCGCGGTTTGGTTATATGCTCGCGGTTTGGTTATATGCTCGAGGTTTGGTTATATGCTCGTGGTTTGGTTATATGCTCGTGGTTTGGTTATATGCTCGTGGTTTGGTTATATGCTCGTGGTTTGGTTATATGCTCGTGGTTTGGTTATATGCTCGTGGTTTGGTTATATGCTCGTGGTTTGGTTATATGCTCGTGGTTTGGTTATATGCTCGTGGTTTGGTTATATGCTCGTTGTTTGGTTATATGCTCGTGGTTTGGTTATATGCTTGTGGTTTGGTGATGCTGGGTGGTTTGGTTATATGCTCGTGGTTTGGTTATATGCTCGTGGTTTGGTTATATGCTCGTGGTTTGGTTATATGCTCGTGGTTTGGTTATATGCTCGTGGTTTGGTTATATACCTGTGGTTTGGTTATATGCTCGTGGTTTGGTTATATGCTCGTGGTTTGGTTATATGCTCGTTGTTTGGTTATATGCTCGTGGTTTGGTTATATGCTTGTGGTTTGGTGATGCTGGGTGGTTTGGTTATATGCTCGTGGTTTGGTTATATGCTCGTGGTTTGATTATATGCTCGTGGTTTGGTTAAATGCTCGTGGTTTGGTTATATGCTAGTGGTTTGGTGATGCTGGGTCGTTTGCTAATTATATGCTAGTGGTTTGGTGATGCTGGGTGGTTTGGTGATGCTGGGTGGTTTGGTTATATGCTAGTGGTTTGGTTGTGCTGAGTGGTCGTGGTTACATGCTGGTGGTTTGGTTGTGCTGAGTGTTTTTGTTGTGCTGGGTGGTTTGGTTTTATGCTGGTGGTTTTGTTGTGATGGGTGGTTTTGTTGTGCTGGGTGGTTTGGTTGTGCTGGGTGGTTTGGTTTTGCTGGGTGGTATGGTTGTGCTGGGTGGTTTGGTTGTGCTGAGCGGTTTTGTTGTGCTGGGTGGTTTGGTTATATGCTGGTGGTTTTTTTGTGCTGGGTGGTTTTGTTGTGCTCAGTAGTTTGGTTGTGCTGGGTAGTTTGGTTGTGCTGAGTGGTTTGGTTATATGCTGGTGGTTTGGTTGTGCTGGGTGGTTTTGTTGTGCTCAGTGGTTTGGTTGTGTGCTGGTGGTTTGGTTGTGCTCAGTGGTTTGGTTGTGTGCTGGTGGTTTGGTTGTGCTGGGTGGTTTTGTTGTGCTGGGTGGTTTGGTTATATGCTGGTGGTTTGGTTGTGCTGGGTGGTTTTGTTGTGCTCAGTGGTTTGGTTGTGTGCTGAGTGGTTTGGTTGTGCTGAGTGGTTTGGTTATATGCTGGTGGTTTGGTTGTGCTGGGTGGTTTGGTTATATGCTGGTGGTTTTGTTGTGCTGGGTGGTTTGGTTGTGCTGAGTGGTTTGGTTATATGCTGGTGGTTTGGTTGTGCTGAGTGGTTTGGTTGTGCTGAGTGGTTTGGTTATATGCTGGTGGTTTTGTTGTGCTGGGTGGTTTGGTTATATGCTGGTGGTTTGGTTGTGCTGAGTGGTTTGGTTATATGCTGGTGGTTTTGTTGTGCTGGGTGGTTTGGTTGTGCTGAGTGGTTTGGTTATATGCTGGTGGTTTGGTTGTGCTGAGTGGTTTGGTTGTGCTGAGTGGTTTGGTTATATGCTGGTGGTTTTGTTGTGCTGGGTGGTTTGGTTATATGCTGGTGGTTTGGTTGTGCTGGGTGGTTTTGTTGTGCTCAGTGGTTTGGTTGTGTGCTGGGTGGTTTGGTTGTGCTGGTTGGTTTTGTTGTGCTGGGTGGTTTTGTTGTGCTGGGTGGTTTGGTTTTGTGCTGGGTGGTTTTGTTGTGCTGGGTGGTTTGGTTGTGCTGGTTGGTTTTGTTGTGCTGGTTGGTTTTGTTGTGCTGGGTGGTTTGGTTTTGTGCTGGTTGGTTTTGTTGTGCTGGGTGGTTTGGTTGTGCTGGTTGGTTTTGTTGTGCTGGGTGGTTTGGTTGTGCTGGTTGGTTTTGTTGTGCTGGGTGGTTTGGTTGTGCTGGGTGGTTTTGTTGTGCTGGGTGGTTTTGTTGTGCTGGGTGGTTTGGTTGTGCTGGTTGGTTTTGTTGTGCTGGGTGGTTTGGTTGTGCTGGTTGGTTTTGTTGTGCTGGGTGGTTTGGTTGTGCTGGTTGGTTTTGTTGTGCTGGGTGGTTTGGTTGTGCTGGTTGGTTTTGTTGTGCTGGGTGGTTTGGTTGTGCTGGTTGGTTTTGTTGTGCTGGGTGGTTTGGTTGTGCTGGTTGGTTTGGTTGTGCTGGGTGGTTTGGTTGTGCTGGTTGGTTTTGTTGTGCTGGGTGGTTTGGTTGTGCTGGTTGGTTTTGTTGTGCTGGGTGGTTTGGTTGTGCTGGTTGGTTTTGTTGTGCTGGGTGGTTTGGTTGTGCTGGTTGGTTTGGTTGTGCTGGGTGGTTTGGTTGTGCTGGTTGGTTTTGTTGTGCTGGGTGGTTTGGTTGTGCTGGTTGGTTTTGTTGTGCTGGGTGGTTTGGTTGTGCTGGTTGGTTTTGTTGTGCTGGGTGGTTTGGTTGTGCTGGTTGGTTTTGTTGTGCTGGGTGGTTTGGTTGTGCTGGTTGGTTTTGTTGTGCTGGGTGGTTTGGTTGTGCTGGTTGGTTTTGTTGTGCTGGGTGGTTTGGTTGTGCTGGTTGGTTTTGTTGTGCTGGGTGGTTTGGTTGTGCTGGTTGGTTTGGTTGTGCTGGTTGGTTTTGTTGTGCTGGTTGGTTTGGTTGTGCTGGGTGGTTTGGTTGTGCTGGGTGGTTTTGTTGTGCTGGGTGGTTTGGTTATTTGCTGGCAGTTTGGTTGTGCTGGGTGGTTTGGTTGTGCTGAGTGGTTTGGTTATATGCTGGCAGTTTGGTTGTGCTGGGTTGTTTGGTTGTGCTGAGTGGTTTGGTTATATGCTGGCAGTTTGGTTGTGCTGGGTGGTTTGGTTGTGCTGGTTGGTTTTGTTGTGCTGGGTGGTTTGGTTGTGCTGGTTGGTTTTGTTGTGCTGGGTGGTTTGGTTGTGCTGGTTGGTTTGGTTGTGCTGGTTGGTTTTGTTGTGCTGGTTGGTTTGGTTGTGCTGGGTGGTTTGGTTGTGCTGGGTGGTTTTGTTGTGCTGGGTGGTTTGGTTATTTGCTGGCAGTTTGGTTGTGCTGGGTGGTTTGGTTGTGCTGAGTGGTTTGGTTATATGCTGGCAGTTTGGTTGTGCTGGGTTGTTTGGTTACTTTCGCCACCGGAGGTGGATGGTAGCTTGTTTTCTGTTGTTTTTTTGGTAGTCTGGGGGCCAAATTAAAAAAAAGTGATTCATTTTTCTGTTTGAAACGGCCCCTACACCATTACTATGAATATATCATATGAAAGATGAATAATCTCAGGGTCATTATAACCCTGTGTGTCACTTTCTAGGTGCGCTTTTAAGGGAGATACGTGCCTTTCGGACCCATATCGCCAGAT
The DNA here is from genome assembly GCF_964187855.1 of Myxine glutinosa. Classification (NCBI taxonomy): domain Eukaryota; kingdom Metazoa; phylum Chordata; class Myxini; order Myxiniformes; family Myxinidae; genus Myxine; species Myxine glutinosa. Next base: position 61,888,039 of record NC_136273.1, on the reverse strand, counting down.
GATTGGGATCCTGGATCCCAGAATATCACTATAATACTCTGCTCCAGTCTGTTTGATTGTTTGTCCACTCAGGGATGGAGTTTCCCCCGTTGAGGGAGTGGCTCCACCCATTGTAGGAGGGGCTTCAAAAACAAATCTCCACCATTTTTTTGCTCCGCATACCTTCTGAGTTTCCATCGGCCTCTGGTGTCCATTATAAAACTGAATCAACACATCTTCTACCAAACAAGTTACCTTTTGAAGAAGCAAAGGTACATTTTGATTACAACTGCAAAGGAGCTGCCCTTGAGAGGATGTGTACACCGCCCGCCCAAAGATACACCACCCAAAAAAGATGCTTTTTCATAAAGTGGTTTTGTTGTGGTGATCCTGTGTGGTTTGGTGATGCTGTGTGGTTTGTTGATGCTGTGTGGTTTGGTGGTGCTGGTGGTTTGGTGATGCTGTGTGGTTTGTTGATGTTGCGTGGTTTGATGATGCTGTGTAGTTTAATGATGCTGTGTCGTTTGGTGAAGCTATGTGGTTTGGTGGGGCTGGTGGTTTGTTGATGCTGTGTGGTTTGGTGGTGCTGGTGGTTTGGTGATGCTGTGTGGTTTGGTGGTGCTGGTGGTTTGGTGATGCTGTGTGGTTTGTTGATGCTGTGTGGTTTGGTGGTGCTGGTGGTTTGGTGATGCTGTGTGGTTTGGTGGTGCTGGTGGTTTGTTGATGCTGTGTGGTTTGGTGGTGCTGGTGGTTTGTTGATGCTGTGTGGTTTGGTGGTGCTGGTGGTTTGGGGATGCTGTGTGGTTTGGTGGTGCTGGTGGTTTGTTGATGCTGTGTGGTTTGGTGGTGCTGGTGGTTTGGTGGTGCTGGTGGTTTGGGGATGCTGTGTGGTTTGTTGATGCTGTGTGGTTTGTTGATGCTGTGTGGTTTGTTGATGCTGGTGGTTTGTTGATGCTGGTGGTTTGTTGATGCTGTGTGGTTTGGTGGTGCTGGTGGTTTGTTGATGCTGTGTGGTTTGGTGGTGCTGGTGGTTTGGTGATGCTGTGTGGTTTGGTGATGCTGTGTGGTTTGGTGGTGCTGGTGGTTTGTTGATGCTGTGTGGTTTGGTGGTGCTGGTGGTTTGTTGATGCTGTGTGGTTTGGTGGTGCTGGTGGTTTGGTGATGCTGTGTGGTTTGGTGGTGCTGGTGGTTTGTTGATGCTGTGTGGTTTGTTGATGCTGGTGGTTTGTTGATGCTGGTGGTTTGTTGATGCTGTGTGGTTTGTTGATGCTGTGTGGTTTGGTGGTGCTGGTGGTTTGGTGGTGCTGGTGGTTTGTTGATGCTGTGTGGTTTGGTGGTGCTGGTGGTTTGGTGATGCTGTGTGGTTTGGTGGTGCTGGTGGTTTGTTGATGCTGTGTGGTTTGTTGATGCTGGTGGTTTGGTGGTGCTGGTGGTTTGTTGATGCTGTGTGGTTTGGTGGTGCTGGTGGTTTGTTGATGCTGTGTGGTTTGGTGGTGCTGGTGGTTTGTTGATGCTGTGTGGTTTGGTGGTGCTGGTGGTTTGGTGGTGCTGGTGGTTTGTTGATGCTGTGTGGTTTGGTGGTGCTGGTGGTTTGTTGATGCTGTGTGGTTTGGTGGTGCTGGTGGTTTGGTGATGCTGTGTGGTTTGGTGGTGCTGTTGGTTTGTTGATGCTGGTGGTTTGTTGATGCTGGTGGTTTGTTGATGCTGGTGGTTTGTTGATGCTGTGTGGTTTGTTGATGCTGTGTGGTTTGGTGGTGCTGGTGGTTTGGTGGTGCTGGTGGTTTGTTGATGCTGTGTTGGTGGTTTGTTGATGCTGTGTGGTTTGTTGATGCTGGTGGTTTGTTGATGCTGGTGGTTTGTTGATGCTGTGTGGTTTGTTGATGCTGTGTGGTTTGGTGGTGCTGGTGGTTTGGTGGTGCTGGTGGTTTGTTGATGCTGTGTGGTTTGGTGGTGCTGGTGGTTTGGTGATGCTGTGTGGTTTGGTGGTGCTGGTGGTTTGTTGATGCTGTGTGGTTTGTTGATGCTGTGTGGTTTGGTGGTGCTGGTGGTTTGGTGGTGCTGGTGGTTTGTTGATGCTGTGTGGTTTGGTGGTGCTGGTGGTTTGGTGATGCTGTGTGGTTTGGTGGTGCTGGTGGTTTGTTGATGCTGGTGGTTTGTTGATGCTGTGTGGTTTGTTGATACTGTGTGGTTTGGTGGTGCTGGTGGTTTGGTGGTGCTGGTGGTTTGGTGGTGCTGGTGGTTTGTTGATGCTGTGTGGTTTGGTGGTGCTGGTGGTTTGGTGATGCTGTGTGGTTTGGTGGTGCTGGTGGTTTGTTGATGCTGTGTGGTTTGTTGATGCTGGTGGTTTGTTGATGCTGGTGGTTTGTTGATGCTGGTGGTTTGGTGGTGCTGGTGGTTTGTTGATGCTGTGTGGTTTGTTGATGCTGTGTGGTTTGGTGATGCTGCGTGGTTTGGTGATGCTGTGTGGTTTGTTGATGCTGTGTGGTTTGGTGGTGCTGGTGGTTTGTTGATGCTGTGTGGTTTGTTGATGCTGTGTGGTTTGGTGGTGCTGGTGGTTTGGTGGTGCTGGTGGTTTGGTGGTGCTGGTGGTTTGTTGATGCTGTGTGGTTTGGTGGTGCTGGTGGTTTGGTGATGCTGTGTGGTTTGGTGGTGCTGGTGGTTTGTTGATGCTGTGTGGTTTGTTGATGCTGGTGGTTTGTTGATGCTGGTGGTTTGTTGATGCTGTGTGGTTTGTTGATGCTGTGTGGTTTGTTGATGCTGGTGGTTTGGTGGTGCTGGTGGTTTGTTGATGCTGTGTGGTTTGTTGATGCTGTGTGGTTTGTTGATGCTGGTGGTTTGTTGATGCTGGTGGTTTGGTGGTGCTGGTGGTTTGTTGATGCTGTGTGGTTTGTTGATGCTGTGTGGTTTGGTGATGCTGCGTGGTTTGGTGATGCTGTGTGGTTTGTTGATGCTGTGTGGTTTGGTGGTGCTGGTGGTTTGGTGATGCTGTGTGGTTTGGTGATGCTGTGTGGTTTGTGGTGCTGGTGGTTTGGTGATGCTGTGTGGTTTGTGGTGCTGGTGGTTTGGTGATGCTGTGTGGTTTGGTGATGCTGTGTGGTTTGGTGATGCTGTGTGGTTTAGTGATGCTGTGTGGTTTGGTGATGCTGTGTGGTTTGGTGATGCTGTGTGGTTTGGTGATGCTGTGTGGTTTGGTGATGCTGTGTGGTTTGTTGATGCTGTGTGGTTTGGTGATGCTGTGTGGTTTTATTTTGATGCTGTGTGGTTTTATTTTGATGCTGTGTGGTTGATTCTGTGTGGTTTGTTGATGCTGTGTGGTTTGTTGATGCTGTGTGGTTTTATTTTGATGCTGTGTGGTTTTATTTTGATGCTGTGTGGTTTTATTTTGATGCTGTGTGGTTGATGCTGTGTGGTTTTATTTTGATGCTGTGTGGTTTTATTTTGATGCTGTGTGGTTGATGCTGTGTGGTTTTATTTTGATGCTGTGTGGTTTTATTTTGATGCTGTGTGGTTGATTCTGTGTGGTTTGTTGATGCTGTGTGGTTTGTTGATGCTGTGTGGTTTGTTGATGCTGTGTGGTTTTATTTTGATGCTGTGTAGTTGATGCTGTGTGGTTTTATTTTGATGCTGTGTAGTTGATGCTGTGTGGTTTTATTTTGATGCTGTGTGGTTGATGCTGTGTGGTTTTATTTTGATGCTGTGTGGTTTTATTTTGATGCTGTGTGGTTTTATTTTGATGCTGTGTAGTTGATGCTGTGTGGTTTTATTTTGATGCTGTGTAGTTGATGCTGTGTGGTTTTATTTTGATGCTGTGTGGTTGATGCTGTGTGGTTTTATTTTGATGCTGTGTGGTTTTATTTTGATGCTGTGTGGTTTTATTTTGATGCTGTGTGGTTTTATTTTGATGCTGTGTGGTTTTATTTTGATGCTGTGTGGTTTTATTTTGATGCTGTGTGGTTTTATTTTGATGCTGTGTGGTTTTATTTTGATGCTGTGTGGTTGATGCTGTGTGGTTGATGCTGTGTGGTTGATGCTGTGTGGTTGATGCTGTGTGGTTTTATTTTGATGCTGTGTGGTTTTATTTTGATGCTGTGTGGTTGATGCTGTGTGGTTTTATTTTGATCCTGTGTGGTTTTATTTTGATGCTGTGTGGTTGATGCTGTGTGGTTTTATTTTGATGCTGTGTGGTTGATGCTGTGTGGTTTTATTTTGATGCTGTGTGGTTGATGCTGTGTGGTTGATGCTGTGTGGTTTTATTTTGATGCTGTGTGGTTTTATTTTGATGCTGTGTGGTTGATGCTGTGTGGTTTTATTTTGATCCTGTGTGGTTTTATTTTGATGCTGTGTGGTTGATGCTGTGTGGTTTTATTTTGATGCTGTGTGGTTGATGCTGTGTGGTTTTATTTTGATGCTGTGTGGTTGATGCTGTGTGGTTTTATTTTGATGCTGTGTGGTTTTATTTTGATGCTGTGTGGTTGATGCTGTGTGGTTGATGCTGTGTGGTTGATGCTGTGTGGTTGATGCTGTGTGGTTTTATTTTGATGCTGTGTGGTTTTATTTTGATGCTGTGTGGTTGATGCTGTGTGGTTTTATTTTGATCCTGTGTGGTTTTATTTTGATGCTGTGTGGTTGATGCTGTGTGGTTTTATTTTGATGCTGTGTGGTTGATGCTGTGTGGTTTTATTTTGATCCTGTGTGGTTTTATTTTGATGCTGTGTGGTTGATGCTGTGTGGTTTTATTTTGATGCTGTGTGGTTGATGCTGTGTGGTTTTATTTTGATGCTGTGTGGTTGATGCTTTGTGGTTTTATTTTGATGCTGTGTGGTTGATGCTGTGTGGTTTTATTTTGATGCTGTGTGGTTGATGCTGTGTGGTTTATTTTGATGCTGTGTGGTTTTATTTTGATGCTGTGTGGTTGATGCTGTGTGGTTTTCAAGGGGAAATTGCTCTTAAGAGATATTTTTTCGTTATTATTTTAGAAGTTATGTGCACATACACTTTAAGGAAGTTTATTTGAAATCTTTAATTTTAAAAATGTCCTTTTGTATGCTGTAACGAAAAGAGTAATTTTGTTTTTTGCAGAACAGAAGGATGGCTATCCCCATGGGTTTCCTACGAGTGCCCCAGTAGTATAAAACATTACTTGTTAGATATGATTATTTAATGTGAAAGTGTGATATTTCTGGGACATTTTAAGCCCCGGTGTATCTTTCTAAGTGCATTTCTGAGCGACTTATGCTCAGTGTACTACCCCTACCTCCGTGGTGCTTCACACGACTTAGGCCACGCTTCTGCTGATTACGTATGAACTTTGCCCATCACATCGAACATCCAATTACATTTCAGTTGCCCAAATGGTATAATTGTTTCATCCTTTTGGAATCTCCAATTGGAATCATTGGAATCTCCCGTGATGAAGCTAACTCTGAGGGCCTTTCACTCACTCACCGCAGGCAGGTCGGTGGTCTTTCTGTCTTCTGCCGACTCCTCTCTGGCCTTGCCCCCCCCCCCCCCCAGCCCCGTCCATGCTTTCTCCCCCAAATATTCCTGCAGGTCGCACAAGATCTGCCAGCAACCCTCTTCTGGTGAAATTGCCAAAATCAAGACTCTCTACTCACCTTCACTCTTTCATTCCTCTTTTCTCCCGCCACTGGAACAAATTTCCCACGCCTCCTTCCCCAAGCCCTCTCCCTCCCACAGTTCTCCCGATGTCCCTGCTCTCAAATGTTGTACTTGTGTGCTTTCCCCTCTCTCCCCATATTGTCTCCCGCTCCCTTTATTATGTCTTATGTGTCCGTTTGTTTTTTTTGCCATTAATGTTAACTCTTACACGAGCCTCGATCCTGTATGCAAAAAAAATAAAATAAATCTTCATACGTTTAACGTCAGTATTTTTCATTGGATATTTTTATGAGTATTGATCAATTCCGTAGCCCTTACCACCAGGCATTATACATCGATAGAGAAATTGATTATATGAGTAGATAGCAATTTCTACATGAAGTACACTGAATGTCACCAAATGACTACATTTGGTGCAAAATCGTGTGTAAAATAATAATATTATTACGGGTTTGCTAAACGGGTCCCAATGGGCAACTCGGACCTCTTCCCGACCTTTGACCCTGAAGCCGAAGAGCCACAGATAACCCAACCTGTTCACCAAGTTTTGTCCGAATCCGTCCACAAGTTTTTGAGAAATCATCCTATATATTGTTTCCCCCCTATCTCTCAATGGTGAAGAATCACATTTTAAAAATTCTCGGATCCGGATCCGCATCCACATCTTCACCAAAATCTAATCATTTAATCCTCATCAGTCATCACACACCCAACCTCTTCACCAAATTTCATCCGGATCCATCCACAACCTTTTGAGATGTCCTGTTCACAGACAGGCAAACAGACGGACAGACAAACAGACAGGGGTGAAAACAACCTCCGCCCACCGAAACATACAAACAAAGGTATTCATAGCACAAGTATAATTTTGACTATTGAGCGGTTGATTGCTGAACGTGTGATAGATATGTGATGCTTCAGAATCGGGTAAAGCGGTTGAAGTCTTGTTAAGCACCATGAGGGTAGGGGTAGTACACTGAGCACAAGTTTCTGAAAAATGCACTTAGAAAGTGACACCTGGGCTTAAGATGACCCAGAAATCCACACTTTCACATTAAATATAATCAAATCTAAAAAAAGGTAATATTTTATAATGCCCCACGTTTAAAGCTTTGGCGGTTTAGTCATGAGTACCTTTTGCAGAAGGGTGTTGGAAGTAAAAATCGAGGCCATTACTCAAACAAAAGAGTTCAGGAAATAATTGTTTAGCCTTAAACTGACCCAAGCATGTTGTCATATCGTAAACAAATTATTAATTAAGGGTTTTGACTAGTTTTGTGTGATGTTCTTTATGATTCTTTACGAATTACGATTTTTAAAAGCTTCTCGAACAATCTGGTCGTAGGGGTTCAAAAAGGTGCACATCTCCCTTAAAATCACATCTTGATCGAAGGTGCCAACTGGGCTTACATTGACCCTGAGACATTCACCTTTTATATGGCATATCTACAGTAATATTGTTTGGGGGGAGGGAGGTTACAAATCTGAATGTCAAAGGGCAGGAATTTCTAAATTTGTTCAGGTTACCGGTGATACAACTCCGCTACTTGTTTATAAAGATACCACAAGATGTGATTCATGTCTACCAATGACATGTGCTGGCAGACGGATTCTCCGGTTTTAACGTCTGTCCCAGGGATGGCACACACATTGATGACTGTTTGTAGTTTGTAGTATCTTTTGATTCTGTTTTGTAGTATGAAAAATTTTTTTGTGGTATTTTAAACTATTATTTTGTATTATTATTTCACAAAAAAAAATTATTATTTTTAATTATTATTCAAAATAATAATTAAAAATAATAAATAAATAATATAAATATTATTAAAATAATAAATTTATTATTTAATATTAAATAATTTTAATTTTAATTAAATTTTAATTAAATATTAAAATAATATTAAAATAAGTAAATAAATAATATTTAAAATATTATTATTTTGTAGTATTCTTTTTTAACACATTTTGTAGTATTTGATAATGTAGTCTGAACAAACACCCTGACTGTTTGTAGCTTGGACAGGATTATAACCCAGGCTAGACAGCTCAAAGGTGAGTTGTTATGGTGCGTGTACCTATATCCTGCCAGCCCTTTTAGTACTTACCATGATCATCTCTTCTTCTTTTTTGTTTTTTTGCAGAGACTCTGGAACCATTCACAGTTTATTGCACTTTATTGAACCATCCCAGGAGATCTCAGCATCAAGACATGAAGAATGTCTCAGCGCGTTTAATGGCAGGTATGCACCACAATACCATATTGCAATTACACATGACAGCACAGTCTTCTCCAGACAATATTGCACAATGTTCTGGTCATAAATGCTTTTCACTTCCCTGGCTGATTCGTAATCACCCACCAACAGCAATAAGGTTAAAGCGTGACCTGGATTGTGAAACACACTCGTACCACCCAGTGCGCCAGTGTACAAATCACACACTGCAACCTTTCAAGATGATGCCTGTTTCTTTGGGTGACCCAACAACAGATGTCTTTGCGTACAGTCGAACAGCATGCGCCTTTTGCCACCACAATAGCCGTTCTTGTTCATAGTTTTCACTGTAACTGCCTTCTCGGTCTTCTCGGTTGCTTCAAGATGACCCAGTTATGGTCAGCGTAGGCAATAGTGACACACAAATGATCAGATTGCGAGGATCGTTCGCATGACCTTTGGTTGCTGTGAGGTCGCTGTGGTCTTGCGTAGTGCATGAGTGGACCTTTATCCTTTTTATCCTGAAAGTAAAAGTTTTTTGAAACTTTGTATTCATCTTGGTGGACACCAGGATTTTATGACAATTTTAGGGAGTTTACTGTTTAAAACTGCCATAGGGGCAGTTTAAGCAAACGCCTGTGGTCTCAAATTCCTTGGGTCTCAGTTCCCAAAGGATCTACATCATGCTATTATCCCACCACCTTTTCCCTAACACAATGCATTACCATTAGAGATGGTGTTGCTTCAAGAAGAGCAAACACCATATTATGCCAATCGTTAAATTCATTTTCAGTCCGACAGCAGAAACTATCAATAGTCTCACTTTTGTTCGTGTCTTGTGACTGGTAGAAGGAGGAAGCTAGATCTACTTCAGAAATACGCACAATGTCGCTCAGTTTTGGCTGCCGTTGAACGAGTGGTGCAACTCACTCCCAGAGTGGCTCCTATCATAAAATGTCCTCATTTACCATAGCAGACCTCCCACGATGCCCCTCACATCTTTGCGCAGATGTTGCAGGTTCCGCAAAGTTCAAGCAGCTCATCGGGGGAGCGGCGGATCACCTCGTGAATCAGGTTGACATCAGCAGCCCACCACATGGATGTGCAAGTACCGGATAAAATGGACGGTGGCTCAAAATCGATCTCCTGGTGCCAAAGTCTCGTCAATGGCTACTGGACTGCCGACGCCCTAACCCTAACCCTAACCCTAACCCTAACCATAACCCTAACCCTAACCGAGAACAGCTTGTGCCTATACCACAGGCAGTCGAATCCCTGTGACATGTTTAAAGAAAAAATAAAACAGATGGTGCTCCTCCAAAAAATCAGGGAAAACGGCCTCAGACATCAAGATTCTCCGCCATACAGGCCTGTGGTTCCTAGTACAGCGGGCAATGGTGGACTTGACTGAGCAGCTTGGCAGATAATGGCCAAATGTTTGCATTTTCATTCCTGCAACAGTTTCATTTTTTTGTTTTCAAAATCAAAGATGATGTGCCATGATCATGAAGCCCTTTTCCTCGTTGTGGCAACGTCATTGCTGAGAAATGAGGGCAAGTCTGAAGACTTTGAGTCATAAACGAACCAAAAACTAAGCGATCGCTGTGACGTTCGGATTAAAAACAGAATGAATAAAAAGGTTCCATCAACTGTGCCGTGAAATGATGATTGCGGAGAACAGGTAAGTCGTTCAAAGCACCTGATTTTCGATGTAAATTGCTTCGAGCATCGATATTACGAAAGCCAGCAGGTTGCTCAAAGCAAGGTTGATGGAAACGGCATCAAATGCATCTCTCCAATTTCTGCGTACCTGTCGCCATTGTTGCGTTTTCACTTGTATTATCCACCGCACTTCTTCCAATTGCTTCGGCAGCTGCTCCATCACGCCATTATCCAAGACCTTCCTAAGTCGGCGTCACGTCCGCTAAGGAGGGCATCGGGGTGAAACCGCAAATCTCGCCTGGCATGTCCCTCGCATCAGGCACAAAACCAGGCCTGGGCCTCAGCAGGACGCAGCGGGTCATGGCATGGCGATAGAAATGCCTGCGCACCCCGGGGCCACATATCCTCGCAGACCCAGAGGTGCCGACATCCTTTCTCTTCCCACAAGTTGTGACCTCTTTGTTGCTTTTGTTTGTCTCGTATTTCCTGTACCTTTATCGAAATTATGTCACGCGGAAAACTGCATGGGATGTATATTAAAGTTTTTATCAGCAAGTGTGGGTTCACAAAAACTTTAATATACTTCTCCATGGGTCAAAGGACCTGACCGAAAACGATACAAACCCCTCATGTAGATGATCTGTTGGACAGTAATTGGTTGGTATGTTATACATTTAACGTAACTACCCACCAGTATTTGGTTTATATTTTATACAAACTTCAAATTAAGGCTCGGATTAAAGTTTGCATCAAATGTCCTCGAACACATTTCAGAAAGCTCCAGAACAAGATACCTCTCGATAAGTCCAATAAACTTCCATAGTTTTGTATTTTTCCGATATGTAAGTAGACAATTTCATTCATATCGCGAACTCATGTTCTCGTATATTGAAGAGAATGCCATACTGTTGATATTTATTGGACTCATTGGGAATATCTCGTTCTGGAACTTTCTGAACTCCCACCATTTTCAAAGACGTTTGATGAAAACTTTTGATGCCATATCAAACAATTACTGGGGGGTGGGGGGAGCTGGTAAAACAATTACGAGTCCAGTTTGTCCAACCACGCTCCAAACTGTGGTTGAAGACGTGGACAAGGTGGCCCTCTGCTGGCGGTTCTGTGTCACATGCTCTACCTCCCAACCAGCGAGTGTCCCCACCTTGCTTTGGCCAGAAGTGGCGAGATGGCCGATTTGGAGTGACTGACGGACGCAGTCATTTCGTCACTTAGGTTCAATTGCTGACCATCTTACCCTCTCGTTGTCACCATCATTTGTGACGTAAACATGATGCAATGATTTTTTAAAATGTCGTGATCCCCAAACTGTTGGAGAATTCCCAATTTCCTGTTAGATCTTGGTGCCTGTACCTATATCCAACGAGTTTATTCTCGCATTTATTTGCTTGTTTTTGTCCAGGTGTTCATTCACTTTCATTCATAAAACGTACCAAGCGGCTGCAGTCAATAAGTGAGAAGTCTTGCCTCCACCTGCGGTTATGGCTCACAGGTATGACTGTCATTAACGTGAGCTGAAATTAACATGTATCATGTAATTTGTTTTCACCCCTCAGCCAGCCCAAATTGGGCTAAGGGGTATTGTCGTCACGGGCATCGTCCAGGCGGGCGTCCAGGCGTCCATCAACTTTTGGTTTCCGTCAATTTCAAGGAGAACAGCATGTCCGATTAAATCCATTTTTTCAGTGTGTGTTGAGGTTGAGTAGAGGAAGGTTCCTTTCGAAAATGGGCGCGCTGCGATTTTCAATATGGCCATCACGGCAGCCATCTTGAAATTGGTTTCCATCAATTTCAAAGAGAACGGCTTGTCCGATTAAATCCATTTTTGCAGTGTGTGTTGGGGTTGAGTAGAGGAAGGTTCCTTTCGAAAATGGGCGCGCTGCGATTTTCAATATAGCCGCCACGGCAGCCATCCGGGCGTCCGTCAACTTTTGGTTTCCGTCAATTTCGAGCAGAACGGCTTGTCCGATTAAATCCATTTTTGCAGTGTGTGTTGGGGTTGAGTAGAGGAAGGATCCTTTCGAAAATGGGCGCGCTGCGATTTTCAATATGGCCGCCACGGCAGCCATCCGGGCGTCCGTCAACTTTTGGTTTCCGTCAATTTCGAGCAGAACGGCTTGTCCAATTAAATCCATTTTTGCAGTGTGTGTTGGGGTTGAGTAGAGGAAGGTTCCTTTCGAAAATGGGCGCGCTGCAATTTTCAATATAGCCGCCACGGCAGCCATCCGGGCGTCCGTCAACTTTTGGTTTCCGTCAATTTCGAGCAGAACGGCTTGTCCGATTAAATCCATTTTTGCAGTGTGTGTTGGGGTTGAGTAGAGGAAGGTTCCTTTCGAAAATGGGCGCGCTGCGATTTTCAATATGGCCGCCACGGCAGCCATCCGGGCGTCCATCAACTTTTGGTTTCCGTCAATTTCGAGCAGAACGGCTTGTCCGATTAAATCCATTTTTGCAGTGTGTGTTAGGGTTGAGTAGAGGACGGTTCATGGTCGCGCTGCGATTTTCAATATGGCCGCCACGGCAGCCATCTTGAAATTGGTTTCCATCAATTTCAAGCAGAACGGCTTGTCCGATTAAATCCATTTTTGCAGTGTATGTTGGGGTTGAGTAGAGGAAGGTTCATGAGTGCGCTGCGATGTTCGATATGGCCGCCACGGCAGCCATCTTTAAATTGGTTTCCATCAATTTCAAGCAGAACGGCTTGTCCGATTAAATCCATTTTTGCAGTGTGTGTTGGGGTTGAGTAGAGGAAGGTTCCTTTCGAAAATGGTTGCGCTGCGATTTTCAATATGGCCGCCATGGCAGCCATCTTGAAATTGGTTTCCACCATGCATGGGCTGAGGGGTTACGCCCGCTTTGCGGTGCTATTTATTACTTTTGGATGAAAGAAATTCCAGGACAATCATCTTTTGGAACATTTATTATGTTTGTACATTATGAACTCACAAATGTAGGGTTTCATCTCATGGGCAAAAGGTCAATTTGTCAATTTTTTCTCATTCATGCATCAAACTCATGATAGTCATAATAATAATCGTTTGTTGTCATAATATTTAATTATCACCATCATTATCCTCAAAGTCCTGTTTGTGCAAGATTCACCAAATTTTCTTGGGACTTTTCTTTCTCTCCCTCACTCCCTCTCTCTTTCTCTCCCTCTCTCCCTCTCTCCTTCTCTCTTTCTCTCCTCTCCTTCTCTCCCTCTCTCTTTCTCTCCTTCTCTCCCTCTCTCTTACTCTCCTTCTCTCCCTCTCTCTTTCTCTCCTTCTCTCCCTCTCTCTTTCTCTCCCTCTCTCTTTCTCTCCTTCTCTCCCTCTCTCCCTCTCTCCCTCTCTCTCTTTCTCTCTTTCTCTCCTTCTCTACCTCCCTCTTTCTCTCCTTCTCTCCCTCTCTCTCTTTCTCTCCCTCTCTCCTTCTCTCTCTCTCCCTCTCTCTCTCTTTCTCTCTTTCTCTCCTTCTCTCTCTCTCCTTCTCCCTTCTCTCCCTCTCTCTTTCTCTCCTTCTCTCCCTCTCTCTTTCTCTCCTTCTCTCCCTCTCTCTTTCTCTCCTTCTCTCCCTCTCTCTTTCTCTCCTTCTCTCCCTCTCTCTCTTTCTCACCCTCTCTCTTTCTCTCCTCTCTCCCTCTCTCTTTCTCTCCCTCTCCCTCTCTCTCCCTCTCCCTCTCTCTCTTTCTCTATCGCACTCCTCTCTCCCTCTCTCTTACTCTCTCTCGCCTCCTGCTGGCCATTTGTGTGTTGGGCGTGGCATGGCACGATGACGGCTGTGCATGTGTGGTGAGGTGTGAGCTGCTCCGACTTTCGATATTTCTACCCCCCCCCCCCCACCCCCCTTTTTTTTTTTGGTCGTTGTTCTCACCTTTCCTTTCCATTTTTGTTTATTTTGACATTGTGTATTCTCTGTCTCCCCCCCACCACTCCATTTTCATCAAACCCGGTACCACAACCCTCGTCCTCCATTCCCATTTTTCTCCCCCCACCCCCCCCCACTCGTTCCCCCCTTCCCCCACTCGTTCCCCCCTCCCCCCCACTCATTCCCACCTCACCCCACTCATTCCCCCCTCCCCCACTCATTCCACCCCCTCCCCCAAATTGTTACCCCCCTCACCCCACTCATTCCCCTCCCCTCACCCCACTCGTTCCCCTCCCCTCACCCCACTCGTTCCCCTCCCCTCATCCCACTCGTTCCCCTCCCCTCACCCCACTCGTTCCCCTCCCCTCACCCCACTCATTCCCCTCCCCTCACCCCACTCATTCCCCTCGCCCTCCTCCCCGCCTCCATTGCATTCCTCGCTTGTGTTGCTATCTCTATTGGTTCACGAGTTATCAAGTGACCACTATATTCGTCATGTGTGTGTCTGTGTGTGTGTCTGTCTGTCCGCAGCATAACTACCCGATGATATCATCCGATCTTGATGAAACTTGGGTGGGAGGTTGATATCATGATCTAGTTGTGTCCTGCCTAGAGTGGGCGTATTGCGCCCATTGTGGGCGGAGGCACGCCCAAAAAAGATCTTTTTCGGGGGTAATCAAGTTCTAGCTACATCTTCTCCGAGGGAGTTGGTGGAATCTGACAGGGGTTTCGATATTTGGTTAGGCTAATGTCATGTGTCTAGCCCCACGGAGCTCGATTCTTCATTTGTTTTTTTTTTCATTTCATTTTTCACCAAATTTTCGGTATTGTGTAGCTAACTAACCTCATAACTCATTATACATTATTTTCTATCTCATTTCAAGGTCAGTAACCTTCGTTTTGACATTTCCCGGCCTGGCCTGTCTGGGCCTGTTTCGGTTATAGTCCGTCCTTTGTCATTGAATACCGCTCGCTCGTGAATCATCGTCGTCTCCTGACTTGGTTTTATTTTTTTTCCACTTTCGTTTCTTCCCCAGAGACTTTTGACTTTTAAGTCCTTTTATTATAAAACTACAAAAACAAGCATCAACAAGAATAAACCAACAAACAGTTTTCAAAAGAATACAACCAAAGTCATAGAAAGTCAAATAAAAGGACAAACAATCAATGTAAATGAACTACATTCCAAAACAATAGATTTCAAAGACAAGCAAACACCTACATGTAAATCTCTAATACATTTTCATTTACCCCGCATATTTTTCCCACACACCATGTCTCAACAAAATCCCTAATGTTTGCATTTTTGCTATAATACTGAAATTCCAGTTTCAACCGAGTTGTGACCAGGGATTGGAAGTGCAGGATCACATTGCATTGCTCGGGTGGCTTGCCCTTGATTTTCGCTTTTCGCGACAAATAGATGGCCAGTTTAGCCTCTGACAAGAAATAATTTAAAAACATTAACAATTTTCCCTTTGCTGAAGTGACCCCAAGGCCGAAAATAAACAACCGGAGAGAAAAAGGAACATTAACTTGACCAAACACATTTTTCAGTAAAAGAAAAAGAGGACACAATCGTATGCAATCAACATACCCATGAAACAAATCTTCGAAATTATTACAAAAGGGACAGGTCACTGATACCATAGCATCCAGACGGTTTACAAAAGTGTTTGTTGGCAATACCCCGTGAGCCAGTCTCCATTGCAAATCACCCGACCTTTTTGATACGGGTGTACCATACATTGATTTCCATTTTTTTTGTGGGGAAATTTTTGCCCACTCCTCCATGCAGAATTCTTTCAGCTGTGCGGTTTTTTTTTTGTTTTGTTTGTTTTGCATACAAGATCGAGGCTCGTGAAAGAGCGAACATTAATCACACAGAAAGACAAACCGACACATAAAACATATAACATCGGGAGCGGTAGACAAGATGGGGAGAGAGGGGGAAGGACACAAACACAACATTTGAGAGCAGGGACCGAGAGACATGGAGACATCGAGAGATCTGAGAGAGGGCGAGGGCTTTGGGGGGGGGGGGCATGGGAAGGGGGGCGGTGGGAGAGGTATAAAACATATGGACACTGCCAGGACTTCCAGGAAAGAAGTTGGAATTTCAAACAAGCTGGATCTGGGGTGAATTAGCGGGGGTAGAAAAGATCAAGGTTTTGGATGGGGGAAGATAAGAGATGGTGGTGAACAGCTGTTTTAAAGACCTGGAGGGAGGAGTGGGATTGAAGGGAGTGAGGGAGTTTGTTCCATCAACAGTTTGAGGGGATTCTTGCATGCACAGCTCGTTTCAAATCCCCCCACAACATCTCGATGGGATTTAGATCCGGGCTTTGACTTGGCCATTCCAGAACCCTCCATTTCTTTCTTTTCAGCCATTCCTTGGTGGATTTACTGGTATGTTTAGGGTCATTGTCATATTGCAAGGTCCACCTTCGGTTGAGCTTCAACTTTCCGACAGATGGCCTCACATTATCCTCAAGCACCCTCTGGTACAATGAAGAATTAATAGTGGATTCTATGATGATGAGCTGCCCAGGCCCTGATGCAGCAAAGCTGCCCCAAACCATAATGTTTCCACCACCATGCTTTACAGTTGGTATCAGGTTCTTGTGGTCAAATGCTGTCTTTGGTTTTCGCCAAACATGTCTTCTAGTACTGTGGCCAAATAGCTCTACCTTTGACTCATCTGTCCAGAGCACATTGTTCGAGAAGTGCTGGTCTTTGCCTGGGTGTTCATTGGCAAACTTTAGTCTTGCCATGATGTTCTTTCTGGACAGCAAAGTTTCCTCCTGGCACACCTCCCATGTAGATCAAATTTGTGCAGCCTCTTTATAATGGTAGACGCATGCACTTTGACATCAACAGTGGCAAGAGCTACCTGTAGGTCCCGTGATGACATTCTGGGGTTCTTAGAGACTTCTTTCAGCATCTTGCGGTCTGCTCTCGGGCTGAACTTGCTGGGGTGGCCTGGCCTGAACAAGTTGGCAGTTGATTGGAATCTTTTCCACTTGTAGATGATCTTCCGGACAGTCGAATGATTGATTTCAAATTGTTTGGAGATCTTTTTTAATACCCTTCCCAGACTCGTAGGCATCTATAACCTTCTTTCTGAAGGCCTCGGAGAGCTCTTTTGAACTATGCATGGTGATGCCGCACACTTCAACAGCAAAGAGCAAACCAAACTAAATGTCTGAGGTTTAAATAAGACAGGTTCCTCCAAGATCCTCTCTAACGACGTTCTAATCATTTGCACCTGAGCTGGTGCACTTGATTCTAATTTTAGGTATTTGAAGTAGTGATAAATGTAGGGGTGTACTTACTTTTTCCACATGCGAAATTTGCATTTATGTTTATTTAAATTATACAATGGACTACAAAATGTAAATGTTTCATGATATTTGTTATATTATATCACCTTTATCTGTCAATATTGTTGAAATGAAGATCAAATAGCTGTATGTTGAAATATGTTGAAAAAGTCAAAACTTTACATGGGGTGTACATACTTTTTCACGTGACTGTAAATGGTGGTGCGAGCCAGTCTTGGATGCTCCAAGTGGTCAACCTTGTAAGGCAACGGAAACTAGATGTGGCTTTCTTACATGAAACCCACTCTACTCCATCGTCTCACGCTATATGGAATCGAATGATGAAAAAGGCCAGCTACTTTAGCGATTCAACCTCTCGTACAGCAGGAGTTGCCTTTCTAATTAATCCCCATTTTTCCCTGCTCCAACTCTCATTTCTGGAAATAATCCCAGGTCACTTAGCTTCACTGGATTTTGTTGATGGAGACATAAATTTTACTTTAATAAATGTCTATGCCCCTTCAAAGGGCACAGACCGACGAACCTTTGATGACGGGTTAAGACTCCACATGATGCAGTTAGACTTGCAGAAGTGCATTATAATAGGCAGTGATTTTAATTGCACCCTGCAACCTGAGTGCGATCGGAACAGCGCAAAACCTCACCCCGGACCAGCCAGACTGTTATCTAAAATAATAAGAGATTTTGGTTTTCAAGATATCTGGCGGATACAAAATCCAGGCACCCATCAATTTACCTGGTGTGAGGTTGCCAATAATCAAGTGGCCCTTGCCAGACTTGATAGATTTTATATAAATTTGCCAATTGCCAACCTCTCCCCCACCACTGAAATTTCCCCATCTGGTTTCTCCGACCATCACCTCATTACCATGAGTTACCGTGTAGGGTTATCTCCAAATCGCTACTCTTTTTGGAAACTGAACATTTCCATATTGGATAACCCCTCCTTTAGGAATGCCTTTGAGATGGTGTGGTCCATTCCGAGAGGCTCCAAACCCAGTTTTAATGACCAGCGATTGTGGTGGGACAACACAAAGGTCTAAATTAGAAGTTTCTGTCAGCAGTTTTGTTTTCTAAACACACAGGATGAATGCAGAATGAAAGTGGAGCTGGAGAAGGAGATTCTCCAAATTCAAACAAATTAAAAAACCCATCCTACCCCCCAAAATAAATTAAGACGATGTGAGAAGAAGTCTCTTCTTAATAATATAATTTCTAATCAAACCTAAGGAGCGCTAACGAGACTACGCTTTCAGCACCTTCACTTCCTGGATTCTCCGACCCTGTTTTTCTTTGATTTTGAAACAAAATTTCCTCATTCCCAAATTACTGCTTTGAAACGTCCTTATAATTCAATCATGACCAACCCTGTAGAAATTAAGGATGCAGGACTCTTCTTCTCTACACTTTACCAGGCAACATATGTCAATGCAGAACTTGTTCCGAACTTGTTTGATGTGTCGGTACACTAACTCCAAAGCAAAGAACGGATCTGGAGTCACCGCTCACGCTTGAGGAACTTTCTGTTGCCCTTAAAAGCTTGCACAGAGGGAAATCACCTGGCCTAGATGGTCTGCCAGTGGAGTTCTTCGAGAAATTTTGTGACTTGATAGGACCTGATTTGCTTCTGGTTTTCCTGGCGAGCTTGAAGAAGGGTGAACTTCCACTGAGCTGCAGGAGAGCCGTGCTTACTTTGCTTCCTAAAAAAGGAAATTTATTGCTCATATCACAGTGGAGGCCAGTGTCCTTATTGTGTATGGACTATAAAATTTTCTCAAAGGCTTTGGCCTTGCGTCTCTCACCCCTACTAGGAGACATTATACACATGGACCAGACTTATTGTGTTCCTGATCGCAATATTCAGGATAATATCTCTGCTGTCCGAGATGTCATTGAAATCTGTGAGACTAATAATTATGAAAGTTGTGGCTTGATCTTCCTCGACCAGGAGAAAGCTTTTGACTGTGTTTCTCATACATGTCTTTTTGAAGTGCTAAAATGTTTTGGTTTTGGACCTCTCTTTCTATCCCATATACAATTATGTTATTCAAGCATATCGGCTATCTTAAAGATAAACAATGAACTTGTACCCCCCTTTTGTGTTGGGAGAGGGGTAAGGCAGGGCTGCCCTCTGTCAGGAATTTTGTACGCTTTATCCCTTGAGCTCCTCTTAAATACCTTTCGGAAGTCCTTGTCTGGTGTTACTTTTGGAACCCACCCCTTAAAAAGCATTGCTTATGCAGATGACATCTGTGTCTGCATCAGACAGTCAGAAGACGTTGATTTGATGATGATTGCATTGGATCTCTTCAGCAGGGCATCATCGGCCAAGATAAATTGGACAAAAACAGAAGCGCTGTGGCTTCAACCCTCTACCTATCCCCTACCTGCCCCCCTATTTCCTCTCCCTCCTCCTCTCCCTGCCAATCTTTCATGGAGAAGAGATGGGATTAAGTTCCTAGGGGGGTTCCTTGGTCCTGGGAATTTTGTGACGCATAACTGGGAAGGCTTGTTGGCACACATTAAAGTACTGTTACTGAAAGAACTTGCTCTGCCAACTGTCCTACCGAGGTAGGGTACTAGTCATCAACAGTCTGGTCACCACTAAGTTATGGTACAAGGTTCTTTCCCTGCAGCTGCCCAAAACTCTGGTGGAGGACATACAAAAATGCATCACCCATTTCTTCTGGTCTGGAAAGCATTGGCTGAGACCAGAGATTCTAAACTTACCAACTGCAGAGGGTGGCCAAGGGCTGGTCAATGTCAAGTGCCGCATCATGGCTTTCCGCCTACGAACAACATGGCGCTTCTTGTTTGAACCATGTTTGGCCTGGAGACAGCTTACCAGCTGCATCTTACGTCAAGCGGGGAAGTTGGACCTTGCACAGGAGCTGTTCCTGATGGACTTGACCAAGGTAGACCTATCAATGCTACCTGCCTTTCATCAAAGCCTACTGAATGCGTGGCAAGCCTTTACCTGTCTCCGTGACCCCTTGACTTATGTTTGATCCATGTTCTTCAACGAACCATTATTTCACAACTCTGTATTTGATGAGTGGGTGAATGAAAGCACTTTCATTCAAAAGTTTATGAATGCCTCAGTAACAAAAGTGTGTCACTTGAGA